>NC_137432.1:4640000-5100000 GCF_964374335.1 Astatotilapia calliptera | reverse complement strand
TTTTTTTTTTTGTGTCCCGTTTGGATCTATAGCCATCAGAATTGTTGTCTTGAGGCCAAGAAAGATGCCAAGAGGATTTATTTTAAGTGGATCATCATATTGGTCCATTTGATTGACCTTTATTATAATTATGAATTTATTTTATTTTCAGTTGCAAACGGGACAGACATGACTGTGGGATAGGACAGGGGGAAAGACTGAAAGAAAGAGGGGGAAAGAAAGAAAGAAAACCAAAGGGGAGAAAAAAAAAAGAACAATACAAAATTTGTAATTTATTTTATCAACTTTCCTTCTGACGATGCTGTCTGTGTTGAGCGCTCAGTGAATCTGCATTTGACTACTCCGCCTAGGCTCGAGAGTGCAGCCTAGGCGGAGTAGTCGAACGCAGATTCACTGAGCACTCAACACAGACAGGATGGTCAGAAGGAAGAGCGCAGGGCAAGCTAGCGAGACAGAAGTGGACCTCCCCACCCTCATTCAGATCTGGCGTTTGGAATTATTTTGGTTTTCATGTGACGTATGACCCTGAAGGTAAGCGAGTCATGGACTAAAGTAAAACAGTATGTTGGATGTGCCATGCAATGCTCAATTACATGGGTGGGAGCTAGTGTGTTAGCGCAGTTAGCTCGTTAAGGTGTTGGCCGTCTAGCCCCTCTGTATAGGGTAGCTCGTTAACGGAGATTTGCCGTGTTGTGGCGTTAAGGTTATTTCAACGAGATTAACCTGAAAGCACTAGTGGGAACACAACGAATATGACTGCACATTTACACCGACATCATCCTAGTGCAAAGACAAAAACAAGCATGCATGCTACAAACTTTAGCCGAGTCATTTAGACAGCTGTTAGCACAGGATTCTCCTTATGGAGACCTGATATGTTTAATATGCTGCTGAGAATATAGCCCAGAAGAAACGGATAGTATAGCTTTTATTTTGGAAAGAGAAATTTCTCTGTAATAAACTCTCTTTTCCAAAGATGAGTGATTCCTCAATCAGATACAGGGCTCGCAATATCGCTAGCCCGACGTCCCGGGGCTATCTCTCCCCTGCCTGTCGGGCTATTGTAGGAAGGAAAAATATATGTCAATGCTTTTGCATTCTTTCAGAAATGTAGCTGGGTAATTATGTCATTGGGTGAGCCACTGTCAATATGTGACATATTGAAATCGTGTTTGAATTTGCGCTTGTTTTTTTGCTTTCACTTTGCAATCGCGCGAACTGTGTATAGAGAGCGACAGCACTGATCTGTGAGTGATGATAATTTGTGCACCAATTCCTCTGACATCGTCTTATTAATTGTTAGCTTACTATGCAAACATGACAAGTGAAATCTCCCGCAGCTTAAACATGTGAGAGGTTGATCGCGCAGAGAATCGCTGAGCTTATGTGAGTGCGGCAGGATATATATTTCACTACGATGACCTGGATGATTGAGAACCTTCACAGACAGATATATATTTTAGTTCTGCTGAGCCGAATAAGACAGGTCAGGGTGAAGAAGTGACAGCCAAAGAAAAGCTTACCACAAAACCGAGAAGTTATGACAAATCAGACTATAAGGCAAAAAGAAAGTGCAGCTTTATGGTTTCATGGACAAAAGAATTTCTGTGGCTGCAATATGACGAGCTAAAAAACAACACGCACAAGGGTTAGGGTTAAATTTAAAAACTGTACTTTTGTGTTAAAATATATATTTATAATTTTAATAAATGACAAATTAAAAAGGCATGAACATTTTTTTTTGTATCGAAAAAATATCGAACCGTGACACCAAAGTATCGAACCGAACCGTGAATTTTGTGTATCGTTGCACCCCTAATATATATATATATATATATATATATATATATATATATATATATATATATATATATATATATGTGTGTGTGTGTATATGATATAAAACACGGGAAGCTGTAGAAGTACTAAGAGTTGACGGAAGAACTCAACAAGAAGTGGAAGGTGAGGCACTTGTTGCAATGACCCGCAAAAAGCAAAACCAAATATATTTGCTTTTAATGAAACAAGGTAGAAATATATTTCTACCTTGTTTCATCTTGGAAACAACAATCTGATTTCTGAAGTTAGGTGTTCTGCAAATCAGCAAAACAAAACAGCTGACTGAAGGCTCTCCAAGATTTGTGTTGGGATCAGAATGGGCTCACTTGTCTTTGTCAATGGCAATGTTTTCAGTAAACCCAAATTAATTTCCCAGTAGTTGCTCACAGTTGTATTACTCTAAAAGCAAATGAGGTTGACTACATGAGGAAAAGAAGTTGAATTAGTGAGAGAAATGTTTTGGAAGCTGCAGCCATCACTTGCAAAAATCAAAAGAGCAGCTCCCATGCTGCCTGCTGCACTTTGTGGGAACTTGAAGCCTGAAGCTTTCTAAAGGCAGAGATCAACTGCACCTAATCAACACATTGCTCCTTAAGACTGCTAACTCTGTGCCAAAATAAATAATTCCACTGAGTAGTTTAAGGGGACGGCTTCTTTACTTTTCTTATGTGTGCTGTATTATTTTTATTTATTTGTTTATTTTTTCTTTTGTCCATTTTTCATCTTCGCAGTCTCTGCCAGGCTGATTATAGCCTCCCGTAGACTCACATAAGAGCTTGGTGTGTTTGATTGAATTTAGAGAGCAATTTGTTCAGCAAGGAGAGACGCAGTATAATCCAGTCCCTACAGACCGCCTGAGTAACTGTTTGTTTTCTATTAATTAGCATGTGTTTGTGTGTATGCTTGTGTGCTTTGTCTGGATACTTCGGTTTCCTCATTTGCATGTGTGTGCTTGCTTTTGGTACTAATTTACAAAGGTATGTGTGTGTGTTGATGCATATACATTTGTCTGTGTTGATATTCTAAACCGCTTCACTCTGCTTCACATCCCAACCCATCAGGTTAGATGATTTTCTGCTTTAATTTGGGACTTTCAAAGAAGTCACCAGATGTCTGAGTGCACTCTGTTGCAGATGGGCTGGTTGCCCTTGTACTGCACTTCATTAATACTCTTGTCGCACACGAGCAATGTATATTAAACTGAAGAAACTTTGCTATGTTGTCATCATTGCATATTAATATTAATAATAATGGTTATAGTTATAATAAGAATAATTCTTATTCTTATTCTAATTATTATTATAAAATAATTACATTTCCACTTCCGTACCATTGATTGATTAATACTGAATTCTCTCGCAGTTTCTCTATTCCCATGTTGTTGCAGTATATTAATGACTAACCTCGTATTATGGATGGATTATCTCAGTTGTCCTCCTGACTGAAGTTTGGTCCTTTTACAGCATACTGCCATGCGACTGCATTTGTTGACTTTTATCGAGTGGAAAAAAGTTAGCATTCATCCTTAAGCTTCACTGTGTTTATGTTATGCTAACATAGCTGTGTCACTAGCGATCACTAGAACATCGTTATATACCAGCTTGTCCAACTTCAGTAACACTACAAAAGTTACTGCTGTTTAGTTTTCTGTCTTTTTTTATGTTGGAAGTGTCATGGTTTGCGGTAGGTGGCTGGAATTTCCATGAGGCTCCTGAACCTACCTGGAATCCGCCCCTGGGCAGGGCCACCTCCTTCAGCTCCTGCACACCTGGAGCCAATTGCAGGCAATCAAGCCAGAGTGATTTAAGCCTCATGCTGATGTTCATTCCCCGCTAGAACCCATGTTGGTAATCGGCCCTCATGTTTCAAGTTCTCTATGTGATTTACCTTGTTAACAAAACTTTCTTGTGCTGCAGTTTCTGGATTCACCTTGGCTCAAACCTTTGGCTCACACTAGTGATGGCCAAATGAAGCTTTCTGAAGCTTGTACTTAAAAACGGTTCATTACTCGAAGCTTTTCAACACAGTCCTCTCTGGTGACATCTGGTGGCCAAAAATATGAAGAGCAGCTTGAATCCACAAAATAAAACCAACTGCTTCATTATGATTGCCCATTCGACAGAGTGGAATTCTGTCTGATATTGGGCCGCTGTTGTGTTGCTTTGAACGTGTATTTTTTTGGTGGTTAAAAAAATGTGTTTTATTTGTTTAATAAATAGTTTTGACCAGTAAACTCTCCTTGTTTAAACATGCACCATGGTGTGGTCTTTCTTTGCTTGTGAATTCTTGATGTTGGTAAATACAATAATTGAAAAATACCACGTTACATATAATATATACATATAATAATGTACAACACATTATGGAGTATGCTTCTGCTCTGAGGTCTTGCCTCCATGCACTTATGCAATTAATCGCTAGACGGATGTATTTATAAATAATATTATATTAGGGAAATTTTCCCTGACATATTTTTGACCTGGGGGTAGAATTGATTGTGAAATGGAAAAGGAAAATGCTTATGAACTTGCAAATTAAAATCATGATGCATTTAAGGTAACCCTTTTTGATTTTTCTTTAAAAAGAGAATTTGTTCTACTGTGCGATGGCCGAACCTGTTCCTTTTCGTGGAGATCATTTCTCCTGCCTTAAGGAAAATCCCTTCACATGGCACAGAGGAGGCTGAAGTGCAGAGAAACTGGTAGAGATGCAGTTATACATTCTACCTGGGCCCCACCAACTATCAGCTAAAGAGAATAAATCAATTAAATTGCTGCACATTTGGCAGACTAACATTTTCAGATTAATTAAACAATAAAATATTTTTACAACATTACATGTAAAGAGTCAAGTGGAAGTTTTTTAAGTTAAGCAACAAAGTTAAGTTATTTAATGATATTTATATTATGGAAGCAGATTTTTGACATTTTACCTTTTTCCCATTTTCAGATATAATAAACACGCACAAAACAAAAGCAAACGGCCAGAACACAAAGCTGGAAAACCCACCCGATTGACAAAAATCAACTCAAAATTCTCCCACACAACAGAACCTCCTCTATTCCTCGCTGGCTCCAAATCTCTCAGTGGAATGATCAGTGGTTCGCTATCTGTCACCATCAAAACACTCCACAAATCCTTCGAATGATTCGCTTCCTTATAAACCATTGAATCAGATACCGAAGCAGTTAGGTTCTAAATGAAGCTTCGGACGTCACTGATCACGTGACTCTGGCCAAACGAATCAAGCTTCGACACAGTGCTTCTGAAGCAGTGTGTTGATGTTTTTGACACACGCACCGAAGCTTCAGCTTCTAGCTCACACTCTACTCTCGGGCTCAGGATCCTTGTGGAATCATTGTGGAATCATTGTGGAAATCACTCTGTGCCTCACCTGCCTGCCCTCCTGCCATCACACTCCATCTGAAAACCCCAGATCTCAGGTCAGCCTTTCCACGCCACTCAGCTTCCCTGGATTCTTGTCACCCCCCCTCTCAACTCTCTGTTTCTCCTCCTGCAATATGACTGTTTCCTGCCAGTACAGACCACTCGGTCCCGTGATAGGAAGTGATTACGTTTTAATTTTTTCACAAATCTCTCAGTCAGAACATACGGAAGCGTAGAGCTGCCACCCAGGCAAAAGAAAAATACAAGTGTATCACGTTATAACGTGAAAGGTTTATTGTTCTAACAAGATACTTTTCCTGTTTGTACAATATACTATCATGTTTGTACAATATACTTTTCACGTTTGAACAACATAATATCACGTTATTACAATATACATAATTATCACGTTCGTACAATATAATTATCACGTTCGTACAATATAAATATTATATTGTACGAACGTGATAATTATATTGTTTGAACAATAAAATTTTCACGTTATAACATATTTTATTGTTCGAGCATGATATATTGCCGTAAAGATACGGAAGTGTAAAACATAGTGAAGTGGGTGACAGTGCAGATCAGAGTGCGAGAAAATGGCTCGTTTATTGGAATTAATTAAGTTCTATTTTATGCTTGGATTGAGGCATGGGGAGATTTTGCTGTTATTGAGCAGTTTGGACAGTATTGTGATAAGCATGCGGACACTTAGAAGAAACCTAAAACGCATGGGACTGTACAGGAGAAAGAATGAGTCCGATCCGATTGAGGTGGCACGATTTCTTATTGATCAACTGGAGGGACATGGGAGGCTCCATGGATACAAACTACATCACCTGAACTGCATTCAGGCAGGTTATGTTGTCACGCAGAGTACTGTGAGACATTTACTGAAATATCTTGACCCTTACGGTGTTGAGCAACGACGCAGAAATCGCCTAATGCGACGCACGTATGTAAATCCTGGACCAAATTTCATGTGGCATGTTGACTCCTATGACAAACTGAAGCCTTTTGGAATCTGTATAAATGGAGCTATTGATGGGTTTTCGAGAGTTATGATTTGGCTTCATGCCTATTCAACAAACAATGATCCCAAAGTCATTGCTGGATATTTCATAGCAGAAGTTGAAAAGAGGATGGGAACACCTGCTAGGATTCGCTCTGATTTGGGAACAGAAAATGTCATAATGGCCGAGATGCAACGATTCTTGCGCTGGACTATGGATCCGAATGTCAGAAACTGTTTTATTACTGGATCCAGCAATCACAATCAGCGTATTGAAGGCTGGTGGGCCTTTCTGAGACGACATCATGCTCAGCACTGGATAAATCGTCTCCAGGAACTAAAAGACCATGATTGCTTTTCTGGATGTTTTTTGGACAAGCAGCTCATATTGTTTACGTGCCTGAACGTCATCGAGGTATGTAACCATGTTTATATTCTTTTAATGAGTCATTGTGTGTGTGTGTGTGTGTGTGTGTGTGTGTGTGTGTGTGTGTGTGTGTGTGTGTGTGTTAGAGAGAAAGAGAGACACGGAGAGAGAATAAAAAGTTTGCTTTAACACCTACCATGCACCATCCCTATTATCACTCCGTTGAGGATATGAAAAAAAATGCATATTTCACTGGCCAGAAACATAAAATCGCACTGTCTAAAACAATTCACGTTTAATAATTACTTAAAATTTTCCAAAGTATCACGTGTCTACCACTGTTATTCTTGTTGTTGAGTATTTTTGATAAACTCTGTTTTTCCGACTGTCATTGTGTGGTGCTTTTGATTGATTGATTGATTGACTGATTGTTTGATTGATTGATTGATTGATTGATTGATTGATTGATTGATTGATTGATTGATTGATTGATCGTACTTTATTCATCCCGAGGGAAATTGGGTTAAGGTTGCCAGCCGTGCCAGCGCCGTTTTGGGTAACATGTTGAGCCAAGAGAAATGTGTTCTTTTACTGATATGAGATTTTTTAATTTTTAATATTTAATAGGAAGAGCTGCAGCAAGTTGCACATATGTGGAACACCCACATAATACGCAGAAGCAGAAATGCAGTTGCTCCAAGTGGACGTCCGATTCTCATGTACACCATCCCTCATCTCTTTGGAGGACAGGATCATCTGAAAGAGGTTTCTCGGGAGGCAGTGGATGCTTGTAAGCAAGAAGGCCAACAGAGAGGACCTTATACCTGTGATGAAACCGTTTTCAGCTTGTGTTGCCTTATAATGTCAGAGAACTTCTTACTTCCACCAAGCACAGCAGATGAATCCATTGAACTGTATCTCTTCCTGAGAGCCTATATACTGAAGGACTTATAAACCTAAATATAATTGGGCTTTGGGAATTTTTACGCATATATTTTTGGGTACAATGTTTTATTTGTGCAATAAACAATAGAAAAGACATTCATTATTATTTTGTTTGGATTTTCGGTTCAAGATAGTAGCAAGCAAGCATGTCTAAATATATTTAACCAAATCTGCGTACTCCAACCTTTTGGCATTTCCAATTATTTTTTAACGGAATTTCTATTATATCTGATTTCTGTTTTAAGACTGTCAAAAAAACATTTTTTAAACTGCTGATCCTATACATTATCATTCATGAAATATTGTTTTCAATTTTACTGAACACATTGTGCAACTGCTATTCATCCACGAACAGTTTCTTGTAAACTGGTAAATGTACAAATTCTGCATTATTTAATAATTAACAAATAGTGTTAGATGTTAACCTCCCTTTTATTTGTGTTCAAGGAGAAGAAAACACGGACTCTTGATAAACACTACAAAACTTAACTTATGTGCCAATTTTCTGTCTTTTATTCCAGTCAACTATTGCATCAAACACATTGCCTTCCAAAGTTATTCCCTTAAAATATGTTCTAAACAAATGACTGGTGGAAAGGTAAAAAAAATATACTTGAAAATAATTAATATTAAGTCTTTTGAATTATTACTAAACAAAACATCCCCTCTAGCAGACATCTTGTATCCTACAAAACTGCACCACAGACCTGTGGAAAAGGACCTTGACACATGATAAGAACTAATAATAAGCATAGTTCACCACTTGCTGCTAACCATATGAACTTATTAAACATAATTAGTTAACATTTAAACTAGTAAAACTTTTAAGTATGAAAATTTAAACTGAAATTTACATTTTTCATGGTGGAAACAAATTGATGTTATCCACAATTTTTGAAAATAAATTCAAATATGAAATAAAACACTTCCCTGAAATTTAAGCTCTTTCTTTTTTTATACAATGATGTGTTCCCTGTTTGTGGGTTTAACAAACTTTAGAGCTTCATAGCCAGTCATTGTTAGTGCAAACCTTTCATTCTTTGGTTTAAACATGATGGACTTTAATCAAGCTATGCTGAACTCATAAGAGCTTTTAGCAGCCAAAACATTGTTCAGTTCATTTCGTAGTTCTGGGTAGGACGTGTATGTCCATGGTAGTTCCAGAAGAGGGCCGCATGTGTGTGCCACAGGTCGTCGTGCCAGTCCATCCACAGGCGTGAACAGTACCTCAACCTTGTCAACACAGATGACATCTGACCCAGTAAGAAACCTGAACATCCTTCTGAGCCCTGTATCGTCAAGTCCTCTGATGTACTGGTGCAGAAATCTGAAGCTCTGCTTCTCTGCTTGAGTGGTGGGAGAGGCAGTAAGCAACTTCAAAAGCTTTCTCGTTGTTGGCTTTTTATCCTCATACATTTGTAGGACATCTTGTGGGCTTTGAAAAGCTTCTTTTAGGAAGTAGCTTGCAACTAAGGACATTTTCTCTGCGGCATATGCTGGTTTTTGGATTAATTGTTTGTGTGCGACTTTCAGAAGAAGGCCTTTTAAGTTCTCTTTGGTTGGAAGCACTGATACATCCAGGCGATCCATGAGATCCAGCACTTCATCCCTGTCTTCATCTGAAAGATCTTCTTTTAGTGCCCTTGTTATCAGATCCCTATCTGATTGACTTAGGTAAAAGAGAAGACTTTCAAACAGCAGATCATCTGATACTTGATTCTCACCGAAGATGAGTGCCACTGTGAAAACAGGAGCAAGGCGACAAGGGAAATATCCATGGTCTTGAAATCCCTTCAGTAAAATTCTACCCATGGATTTCCACTCTTCTTCCTGCCATTTAGGAGACAGTGATGGCACTCTGAACTCCTCTCCTTCAGCTGTGTTGTCCACAAACTCTGACCAAAATGCAGCATACACATCTCTTGATACGCCATCTGCGTCAGCTCCTTTTTCATCAATGTAGGTGTATTTTAGAGGGTGTATGAGGAGTGTTGGATCTTTGAACTGGCTGATCATCTCCTCCAGAATAGTAACCCTGTGAAGTTTGATGGTAACACAGACAACATCATATGATCCTGCAGAGCTTATTGCTTCATTGCTTATAGATGTTTCTGGACTACTGACTGCTGTGTTTGTTGGAGGAAGTGTAATGGATGTGATGACCAGATCATCTTCCTCAAACTGCAGGAATGGTTCATCTATTACAGTGTCATCAAGTTGACAAGGCAGAGGCTCTCCAAGGTAGGGTCCAATCATTACCTCAGATGTGTCTAATAATACATCTTCATCAGCATTCCTAGATTCTGATGATGAGATCACAACAGTGTGAGAAGCTTCTTCATCTCCTTGATGTGAGTCAGTCAGTTGTGTAACATTGTTTACATGTGTTTTCCCTCTATCATAAACTTCTTCATCATCTTCATCATTGGAAAATCTTCTTGTGCACAAGTAAAATCTCAACATTCCCATTTTAAGTGCTGAATAGAGTTCTCCAACTGTGACATCTTCATCAAATACGGCCTCTTCCTGATAGTCTAATATGTCATGACTGAACACTTCCCATCTTCCAAATTTGCTTTTTCCACTTGGAAAGAAAAGATCTTTAGCATACTGTAATATGTCAGCTTTTTTGGAGTCTTTGGGCACATCAAAGGTCCTTGTTCCTCCTCCTCTGCGCTTTCTCACTTGCTTACCTTCATGGATCCACCCTAACTCAATTTTTCGTGTCTTTTTCTCAGCCCATTTGTTGTTTTTTGCATATGTTCTTTTTCTCTTAGAAACAAATGCCTCCTCATGATCAGGTTTCTTCTCATTTTCATTGATTCCCATCTTTTCCTTCAATTTTTCGAGCAATGAGTTTTTTCTTGATTCCTTAGTACTTGCACCACTGTTTTCCAAGCAGAACCGTCTGGCAGCTATCCGGTCACCATATGTTGGGATGTAATCAGACAGGGTCTTGTCATCCATGAAATCAATCACTGTGGCATCAATCTGTAATAACAGGGATATTTATTACTATACAGAAGTACAAGGTATACCTGCTGCCACACCACATGAGGTACCTCACTAAAAAAATGTATGTAAATTTCACATGTGTTTTGATAATTGTCTGTTATTATTTTAGTGGCAGCCATCAATATTTAGCATTTATTCTTTTCCTCTCTCTATGGCAGCAACATTAATGAGATTCTCTAACATGTTATTAATAGAAATATTACAGTATATACAACGCCCACCTTTGAAAAAGTAAATTAGTATTCACGTATCTTTCAGTTGCACAGAGCACAAAGGGTTGAACTCACTGTTTTTTTTTAATTGAAGACAAATATCAATATAAACACAGTTTAATTCATTTGTTTTTAGATAAACAAGGAAACATTGTGCATCACATAATATAGCGATATATTTAAGAAACCTGGAATCTGCATACGGGTTAAGTAGTAACATGTGGTCATACAACGACCCAGTTTTATACAGCGGGTTAATTTGTTTTACATTTTCCATTCCATATTAAAGATCCACACCAATGCAGCCTACCGTTACGTCCTTACGCAGTCAAAGCGAGAGAAGCGAAAACCGCTGTGGTTGCTAACTTAGCAATATGTCACATTTTTAGACGCTGTAACTTCGTAAAAAGCGAGTTTTACAAGTTTCCCCCTCAAGAGTGCACTTACGTGTTCTTGTAGCATTCGTAAGAGACAGTCCTCAGGTACACCACGATTCCGAAGAAATCTCAGAAGTGGGCTATCAGTGTTTGTGTCCATGTTGAAAGCAGGGCATTCAAAGTTAAGTGCCAGTTCTGACGAGCGTGCACTCTCCACAACTACCATGGATTTGGGTTTCCGAATGCAACACGTTTTACGTTCTTACAATAAAAAATGTTATTGTAATGGTATTTTTTTTTACGTTTGTACAATATATGATCACGTTCGTACAATATAATTATCACGTTCGTACAATATAATATTTATATTGTACGAACGTGATAATTATATTGTACGAACGTGATAATTATGTATATTGTAATAACGTGATATTATGTTGTTCAAACGTGAAAAGTATATTGTACAAACATGATAGTATATTGTACAAACAGGAAAAGTATCTTGTTAGAACAATAAACCTTTCACGTTATAACGTGATACACTTGTATTTTTCTTTTGCCTGGGTGGCAGCTCTACGCTTCCGTAAGAACATGGTATATCATGTTTAGGTGGAAACGAGCGAGCTAACTTCCTGCTAACTTCTAACAGCGTTAAATTTGATAAATTCTGCTTTCATGGATGCCTGGATGTTAAACTTAACTCATTCACTGCCATTGACGTCTATAGCCGTCAATGGCAGTGAATGAGTCAATAGGTTTAACTCATTCACTGCCAATGGCTGGCAGTGAATGAGTTAATTGTTACACCTGGTAAAGCAGCAACGCTGATCATTTTATTAAAGACAAAAGAATTTAGACAGTTTTTAACTCTCAGTGATGCAACAGTGTTTGTTTGACTTTGGTACCTGAAGCAGAGTTTGGACCCAGATTACTCTGCGAGGATCCTGACTACGGTAGCCATAATGCTCCGACAATCCATCAAGGGATGCGGCTTTGTAGCTTACCAAAGTCACACTAAAACATTTTTCGACAGATTTTTGTCGTGTACCACATAAAATGTGTTTGAGGTCAGTAAGCTGTTAAGGTTCAAAATATTGGGGATGGAGACAAGAGAAAAAACCACAATAACAACACTGGTCCGGCCGGGTTGAGTCAAACGATGATTTAATGATCACACACGTGGGAGATGGACACTGATGCAGACAGCCTCAAAATCTCAAAATGGTGGAGCATTGCTCAAACTTTTATAACCTCTGGTGCCTCCACCTTATCATAAAAAGCCTAAACATTCACATGCTCTCTCTCACACAGCGCCTAAGCTACGACCTTGGCTCCCTGTTTATCTGCTCCTGCTGAAATGGGGCAGAAAACTCCAGCACACTCTGTTCTCTTCTACTCAGACAAATTAGACAATAACCTTCTGCGAACAGTATTTCTTATAACTCAGCAATATAATGCATCATAAAACAATATCATTCATTCACAACAAGTCAGCAATTTAATGTAATGCAAATCAGTTTAACTAATGCAATAGTTATCAGCTTCTTCTAATTCAGGAGAATAATGCCAACTAAAACTACATAATAATTCACAATCTTTAATTAGGGGTATAACATGGCATAAAATAATATCATAATTTTACAATTCCCCCTGATGAGGTCATTAGAATAATGACCTCACAAACACCCTGTAGCCCAGTGTGGCCGGGTTCATCTCTTCTCACTCCTGAGGTCCTTTGTCCCCCTGAGGGGCAAACCATATGTAAGATGACCTCTGTGTTTACGCAAGTCAGGTGCAAGAAAAACTAGGATTCCAACAGTAGCAGGTCCAGAGGACAATGTCCTTGTCTCCCACTGCTTTATTTGGTGTTCCCTTATACCATTCAGACGTAGACTAGAACCTCTGTCCGAAGAGCTCTTAACCTTTATTTTATTGCTGCAGCTACCAGTGTCGTCCAGATGGGTGATCCTCTGCTCTTAATTCCTCAACCTTAGGGGTTAGACAACCCTTCAGTCGTAACACAGATCAGGGGATTATTCTGCTCCGATTTCAGACAACGATCTGTGTATTCTCCAGAAAAAGGAACAGGAAGGTGTCCCCTTTTTGCCCAAAAGCCTCTCGAACTTCGTTGGTCTGGTGTTCCCGGATTTCCGCCAACCCCTTCATGGTTATTGCTGTGTTTATGGGATCCATCCTTTTGTGGTGACTAGCTGGAGCCCAAACGCCATGACCCTTGGACCCAGTTGATGTCTCGGCAGTCACTGTGTCTGACTCTGCTACGGAGGATCCTCGCATCTCTGTGACCTCGTCTGGTGTCTGTTCCTTTCTCTGTAAGAGACAGAAAACCAAAACACCTCTCTTCCTAACCCTAATAATCTAATGTTCTTATCTACTGACCTTCTAGTGATTCAGAATTGGTCTAAAACATTCAGAATGTCCCAGGGACTTATTCTAATCATATCTTATGTGTGTGTAAGCAGTGTTTGCATTTAGCCCTCCGCACTCAAGGCATTTCTTACACTTTATCAGTCCGGACAGTCACGCCGAACGAAGCTTCTGACCTTCAAAAGGCCGAGTGCCAACTCGTTATAAGCACATTTGCAAGGTGTGTCTGAAAATTATTGAAACCCCTCTTTTTAACAAAAGACAAAAAATTAACAAATCTTCTAAACGCTATTCAGTTCATTTCAATGAGTAATGATTAAACATGAAAGTGATAGTTTATGCTTTTTCACTGATTCTCTAAAAGGTCCGTCTTCTCGGACCGCTATTAGCTTAAGCTTTACCATTCCTAAATTATTAAAGACACAAATGAAGTTATAAAATGTTCAAATAATCCTGGTTTGATGTTAAAGCTCAACCTTCCCCCCCTTTTTTGACACATTCCAAGGTGTCAAATCAACGGAGCTAGAACATTCAAAAAAGTTAGGCAGCTACAAAGTTTCCCAGACTCTTAAGGTGATCCGCGTGTAACGTTCTGACTCAGGTATTTAATATTTTAATAAATCTCGTTTAATTAACTGCCACTATTTAAACTAACCTTAAAGACATAATTTAAGAAAAGATCACAAAGAATAACATGATATCAGTGTTTTGTAAGCGCGTGCGGCCTTCTATGCTCGAAGCCTTTCCCCTCAATAGATCAGTCAGACATTCGCGCTGACTGTAGCTTTTAACCCTTATTAACTTGAGCACAACTCTACAATGAGCAACAAATCGCGATATGTATAAAAATGATCATGGTTACACCTGCAATGAAAAATTATATCATTATCCTAACACCTGTAAATAGAAGATTCATCAGAGGTTATAACAATCACAGGAACACAGATGTTAGTATAAGGTCAAAAGCTTCAATAAATGATCATCGATGCAATGCTTGTTGCATGATTCTCATACAATAGTAATGCTGACATTGAAAATAACAGTATAACACCCCCTTTTGTCCCGTTTCACTTGACACCTAAACGTTTATAAATGCCTCTTTAATTCTTGATTTTATTTCCCCCTTTTCTCCCCTTACTGACCACAGCAGGGGGATCTTAGTTTTGAATCAGCCATGAATCCAGCTCACCTGACTCATCAGTGAGCTCCACCATCACTGGCGTCTGACAGGGTGGCGCTGCATACTCTTCCTTTAATATCACTATTTTCAACCTGTTAATGAGAGTGTTTAAACCTGAAGTCGACTACGTCCACAACAAGTCAATACAGCTGTAAATGAGGCCAATTATCAATCTATTACCAATCAATAACAACAGATAACTTCTATTTTATGCATGCTTTTAATCAACCACTCACCCAGAGGATCTCCAATCCCAGGAAATGCCTTCTCCTCCTTTAATGAGTCTGTCCTCCTTCCATGCCCTGGTAACTGGTCCATCCAGAGCCATATGATCTCAAATATGCATACAACAAGCCAAACCACACCTTGGTCACACCAACCCCTTTCCACCCCCAAGATGTCCAATGCCATCCTAGTATGGACTGTCAAAAGTGGCTTTAACGCTGACTGTTCTGACAATCAATTTTATAACGTTCCTGGTCAGATTTGCCAATCTCTGCACCAGAGTTTTAAACGTTTCGCCATTTTCATTAGGTTTTATCTTTTATTTAGTTTCGACTCCAGATTTTCAATTTTTTGCCAGTTGTAATTAGTTTTTACCAATTCTTTGCTAGTTTAGTCTAGTTTTTATTTTCTGAAAATCCTTAGTTTCAATTTAGTTTTATTTGTGTTTTGCAAAAGTTAAGTGTAACAAAATCTCAGTTGCATCATATCAGTCATGCTCTTCTAATTATCCTTGGGTGTTGAGACTAATAACTATTAACTCTTGCCGCACCGAGTGTTCCTAATTTTGGTTAAAGTTAATTGATAACCTTTTGAAGGCGATTGTTTCACACCTTTATTTAGATGTCCCAGTCCTGTTATCTCGGGATACATCACGCTGCCTTATCTGGGGTTAGCTGTTTTCTTGTGATGCGAGTTAAGTGGGTGAACTCTAAAAAGAGGGGGAGTGTGCTCCCCCTGATGAGGTCTTCTAGGTAAGCTAGGTTAACCTTCTTGTGTGAGCTTTTCAAGTGCACTTTTAAAGTTTGTGGGATTTTTTGTTTTATAAATGTCCCTCAAGACCCCCTGATGACCCAGTAATTCATTTTTGCGCACTGGAGTACACATTTAGTTTTTTGCTTGTAGCTCTCATACTCTACTTGCCACTCCTCTAAGTCCTGATGTTTCTTAGAGAGGACAACAGAACCTTTAAAATTATATCCCATGTGTGGGGGTGTGGCCTTGCCAATTGTTTTTCCCACCTTTTCAAAATGGCTAGCGTGCCCACAAGCACATTTTATGGAAGAAAGAAAGGTAAGCTTGATATTTACAATTAAAATGTTTTGTTAAACTCAGATTTTTATTTTATTCAAAAAATAAACATCTGGTAAATAATTTCAGGGGTCTTTAAGAATTAGGCTCATTTACTTTCACAGGGAACATGACTAATTTATTAATGTGTGCTCTACACATTGGGACTTTATATTTATATTTATTTCACTTTTTCCTAATACCCAACTTTTGACAAAGGCGGAGAGAATTCTTAACACAATTATTAAGGGAGATTCAAACATAGATTTTTCAAAATATGAGAGGGTCAGGACCCACTAAAAGCCACACAAAGATTATCGAGATGCAGTGGCAGATGTAATAGAGAAAGACACAGGGCCACCTGAAATCTGTCGTCCTATCTGGTGCAAAACCAACCTGTAGTAGAATCTGGAATTTTGATTTTGAGTTAAAAATAAAATATGGGTAAAATGCAGAAATGTTTTCCAGTAAAGTAAAAAATAAGAGTCGCAATTATAGTTGAATCCATAACACCTAATTGTTCCTACGAGATCACGTCGTTGCTGAGAGTTATCAGTGATCTCAACGTGTGAAAAGAACTCACAGTATCTGGGGTTTAAGCTCCTCTTGGCTGAGAAACCTGGGACAAACATGTGAACAAGACCTGAATAATATCAGTAATGAAGACTTCTCTCCAAAGATCAATAAAAGGAAGCCCCAATCTGATGAGAGTCTAGCAAAATATGGTTCACTCCACTTGCCTGAAATGGTTAGCAGTCCAAGGCATTTCAGTTGTAGAATGATTGGGTACAACAATGAAACAGATGTGAGATGAGGGAAGTGCCAAATGTTCCTTTGTGTCTCCAAATAAAATCAGTACTTACTCAGATATCCTAAATAAATTGACTATTGTGAAATAGAAAGGTCAGTGCCATCACTTATTCCTAAACCAATAGTTTACAGCTAGTGAAGTGTCAGTGACTTCTGGGTTGGTCCCTGATCTTCATCTTATAAGATTGTTATTTTAATAACACTTGATTCATTTAAAAGAAAAAAGAAAAAAAAGAAAAAAGAAAAAACGAAAATAATTTCTCCCTGTTTTTTCTTATTCTCTGGGTCTCAGGAGGACATTACGTCCCTCTCCACTACAAGACTCTTGTTATGTCTACAAAACAATCATATTAAAACCATCCTCAATTCTATTCTGGCGCTGTCTCCCGACTTTTCCTGACCAGATTCTGCGGGTGAACGGAGCAGCAACCCAGACGACTCGACTAACATACTCCCTTAATTTCACTATAGCAAGGCACGCACACATCAATGCAACCAAACACATTTTGCTATAAATCCAGTTAATTTTAGTTAGTTTTGTGAACATTCAGTACAGTTTTAGTTAGTATTTCCTTTTTTTTTTTTTGATTTTATTACCGTTAACGCAAATTCTTTCCAGTTCTACTTTTCGTTATTTCATTTGTTGTCTTTAATAATAATAATAATCTCCTCTGCATCCTTGAATAAACACCATTAACATGACCAACCTTTTGCTGCTTGTTTTTTCACCATCTTATTGAATCAACTACTTCATGCTTATGTGGTTTACGACATTATATTTATCTAAATCTCCACTTTGTGTCTAAATGTTTGAAGAATTTTTGAGGGTCAAATTTTGAGAATTTGACCATAGTGAAAGTTATGGCATTATCACCCCCTTTGGGGATTACCTGTTTCCAGTTTTGATGATATTCCTCCCCGTTCTTTATTTTTTTTCAAGTACCCCTCTTCGGTGGCGAGAAACTGTTGGTGTGATCAAGCGGGTGCTGTAAAAACAAAAGCTCAGGACAGAACAGTCACCAGTCATGTACTTCATTCAAAATTAACAAATATTAAGCTTCATATTGATCCTCTGAGTGTAATGGTACATTTTAATTTGCACTTCTAAAAACAATATTTTCTTTATTTTACTCTTGTTCTTGTGCAGCACCACCCCTCAGCACATGCCCCTGTTATTTTATCTTACTTTTAAATTGTTGACTACTTCAAGAGAGCGCCCAAAAGACGGGGACCAGTGTTTATCATTACATATCTCCATTTTGAGTGTGGCTGTCTATCATTCCCCTCTTATTCATAGGCCTCGGTGGAGGGTTTTTTGTTTGTTTGTTTTTTTTCTAAAATTAATTGACTCTCTATAGTGACCCACTATGGTTAATAATAACATGCTCAGTCATGAGTGGGATCAAACCTTTTCTTCACTTTAGCATTTAATATTCCCAACAATATAATGTAATACCTTAATTAAAACACAGCTACTAAAACACAATTTCCTTAATGCAAACATCAGTAGCTCAACATTAGCAACCAAAGGGTTCAGTCTGCAGTTCACACTGCTGTGAAGCTACAGCTCTTTAGTCTCTGTCATTCTTCTGTCCTTGCAGACAAAACAAAGCAAAACAAAACATCCACCCTTCTTTTACAGGCTGGGTGAATTGTCTGTGGACATTCAATAATCCTAAAGTCAGCACCGTTTTTGTCTCAGTATCAAGTCAGTTAAACTTTTAGTCGTCAGTCCATGACTTTTAGTCGTCAGTCATATGCATACATCCACACACATTCATACCAAAAGTTGCTGATAATGGAGTCTCACGCGCAGCCTATTCGAGGCTCCATCACCAGCAAGATGACGTCATCATTTTAAAGGAAACAGCTCCTTGTTTGTTTTTCCTTCTTTGGACTGGATTGACTCGCTGCAATCCTTTTAGGCTTCAGGATCAGTGTCCCATATAAGTCAATTTTCTCCCAAGCCCATTATAATCATGGAGAAAAAATACTTTGCGACTGTTTTCAATAAGAATATTTTATAGCGTTTTAAAGTTCAATCTCTCAGGCCTGGATTAAAGAGCTGATTTGTTAAATCAGGAACTCACAAAATACCAAAATATCACCACCAGTGGATCACACCTCTCAGATGTTCTTATCTCAGTGCACTGTAACAAAAGAAAAAACAAACGTAAACAATAAAACACTCATATAATAACAGATACTGGGGCCCATTGCAAACATGTCCAAAGTTCAAACCATCTTTCTCTCTCTCAGAGAAAGAGAACAATCCAAACCTCACTGATAGAATCAACCTAGTGTCAAACAAAACCCAAAGATCAACCAAAACTCCTTTTTGCACCAACAAAACATGTTGGATTTACTTGACTCAATCGTGGACATTAGTTACACACCACTCTTTACCTTGGCAAAAACGTAAACAACTAAGTTGAATCAACAGAACCTTTTCATAATCTCTTCGAAATAAAACTCACACCATTCATTCATCATTTTCGCTCTGTACCACTGCTCCTTGTTAGACTGTGTGAAGCACAGTAAACAATTCAGTGGAGGCTTTGAGCCATAAACAGACATCACGCACAGACATTGTTTTCATTATCAAAGTGCTTCAGACCATGTCCTCTAAATCTACACAAATGCCCTCTGCGTGGCATGAAATACATTTAAGCAATAAATGATCAATCAGTTCTTGCTGTTGTAACCAACTCCGTATTTGGATGTTTGTGTGCAGCATTTGTTAGTAAAGCATTCTTCATTGCATCAGCGTGTGTGGATCACTTCTCAGTTCATTGAATCAACATTTTAATTTGTGTGTGTGTGTGTGTCATTTCTCCCTCAATCAACGAGTGCATATGTTCATATGTATGTTTCTTTTCACTCTGAGGCGGTGCATGTAGATGTGTGTGTTTGTGTGGGTGTTTGTGTTCATCACTTTCCTGTTGTAGTGTTCTGGGTAAACCACGGCCTGAAGCGTGCCCTGGGTCCTGCCCCCCTTTTCAGTCTGTTTGCATCCATTGGTGCTGCTGCTCAGAGTTCTGTCCATACTGGTTCTGGCCCCAATTGAGGCAGTCCTTTTCTCCAGTGTCCAGCATCTTCTCCTTATTTCGCTCCTCCTTAACTTGACCCTTTTGCTTCGGTCTTCCTTCAGGGTTTTGATACGCAGCTCAATTGTCTGGATGTCCGTTTGTTGCTTGCAGAAGTACGACTGCTGTCCGTTTGTTTGCAGGTGGAACGGCTGACATCCAGAAGGTGTATAGGAGAGTCTGCAGCTTCCACCTCCCCAGTGGAAGACCTCAATCTTTGTTCTGTTAGTTTTACACAGGCCTCAAGGCTCTCTGGGATCCCTTCTTGCACTCTCAAGCCCACGGCTGAGGTCGTAGTCGTGGTCCCATTCCACGGGAATGGAGTCCATGGTTGTTTGGGTGTCTCGGCCCGAGCGTTCAGTCCAGAGCTGGGCAGCCCAGGACGCTGAGCGATCGGAGGACGGCAGAGGCGACAGGAAGCCATCCCCCTAACGTTCGCTCCATAGCAGACCGGACAAATCACACTGCTCATCTAGCTCCAGGATGCTCCGGCCTGATTTCAAGTCCGGTGTCTAGGACTCCAAGCCTGATGGGTTCGATTTTCAGCTAGCTCCTCCTGGGCCATGCTCAGTTTCTGCTCTGATGCCTCGAGGTCTTATTGAGGGCAGAAACCTCAGAGTCTTTTCCGTAGAAATCAGATTTAAGTCCATTGATGTTTTCCTTGCTTTGCTCCACGGCCTTTTGCGGCTCTGCTGTTCGGATCTTCTCAGAGGTCAGCTCCTGGCCGAGCCCCGACACCTGTGCCTTCAGCTTATTTTCTCCTGGTGTTTTGTCCATTCTGAGGTGACCTCAGTTACTCCTCCTGTCCCTGGCACGCCCTTTTTGCTGCCCGATGGTCATTGTTGGTCCGTCACTGTCCTGCACAGTTTTAATGCAGAGTGGTTAAGGTCAGCATGGTTTTGCTCGGCCTCACTTTTCATCTGGGCTTAATGGGCGTCTCGTCACAGCTCTGTCAGCTGAAGCTGTCTTTTTCCATATGGCAAGAATGTAAAGAGTGTGTGAGAGGGGTGTGTCCAATCAGGCACAATGCTGGTGGCTTTGCGAGTGCCTCGTTTTCCAAATCCAGATGTTTATTTGTCACGTACACAGCAACAGAGAGAACAGTCTGTTGTTGGGATGGCTGAGGTCCTTCACCATCTTCCTGGCCTTGGTCCAGCACCGCCTGCTGTAGATTGAGTGCAGGTCAGGGTGCTCGGAGCGGATGGTGCGCTCAGCTGATTACGCAACCCTCTGTAGTGCTTGTCTGTCCGGCATGGTGCTGTTCCCGAACCAGACAGTGATATAGCTGCTCAGGATGCCCTCAATAATTCCTTTATATAAGGTGGTCAGAATCGGTGGTGGGAGCCGGGCCTTTCTCAATCTTCTCAGAAAGAAAAGACGCTGACAGAAATCTCCCCGTGTAGTGAAACGGGCCTTGGATTACCGCTCTCCGTCTCTGCTGCATGAGATCATTTTCCTGCAGCACTGCTGACATTTTCAAGTTGTTGTTGCGGGTTCAGCTGCTTTAGCATTTAGTCAGGGTCACATCAAAGATGGTAGAGGAGAGAGCAAAGATGGTAGAGGGGAGAGCAGGAGTCCAGGGTCAGCCTCGGCTTTTCCGGGCCGACAAAGCAGCCTGTAATCAAGCATAAAGAGAAAAAAAAAAAAACAAAACAAAAACAAAAACAAACGAACAGGAAAATCATGTTGTATTGGCTGTGTTACTCAGAGAGGGGAAAAACAACGGGGCCAGGCCCTGTGTCAGCCTTCTCTCCCCCTTTTTTTTTTTTTTTTTTTCACCATATAATCCTCTCATAACCCACCAAGCTGACAGGACAACACAGGTACATGTTAAAATTCTTAAGATCATGTTTAAAGCACAAAAATGGAATTTTCTTTCATTCAGTAATCACTTGTATTAATCAATCAGAAGAAAACATGTCACAATTTGACTTTTATTAACCACTAAATTTGTCGTGTAATCACTGGTTGTGATTTTTTTTTTTTTTTTTGAAGTTAAGTTGTTATCCTGCAACCCAGAGGGTTTATTTGTTAGTAGTGGATAAACTTTATTGTGTAACGGCGGGTGTATGTTAAGTTTCACTGCTTTAAACTTGCTGGAAAATCTTCACGTGTTCATGGGTGTAAGCTGTTTCTTCATTGCGTGTATGTGCGTTTGTACATGGGCTAATTTAACGTTTTTTTCTCAAACGAGGCATTTCTCTAGCACGTGCCTCTCTCTCACATTTCTCTGCTTGTGTGTGTTTTTGTTTCACCTTCTTGTTGTGATGCTCCAGGCGCCTTCCCAACCTCCACAAGTGTGTTGGCCGCAATTTTATGTGTAAAACTTCTGTTAATTTCTCCTTTAATTCTCTGCTAGCTGCTGTCTTTTCCACAGCTGCTGATTCTTGCTGATTTTGTGTCCATTACTATAATTTTGCTTCGGCCGCCGTGCTTGTGGGGGCAGTTGGTCCAGCCCCATAGCCACCTGTATCAACACACTGAGAGATTTATTTAATATCATTTTCATTACTGTTAAATAGACTAGCAGGCAAGACGCCCACCTTTGCACTGCAGACTACATGCCAGTCTCCCAACACACTCCTCTCTGAGTTTCAGCTTTAAACTCCAACATCATTCACACCCTAGTCATTCAACACCTTATTTGTAGTATCATAATCAGCAAAATCAGCGTTTTACTTACAGGCATGTATCATTGTTTGCAAATCAAAATTATAAAACTCAAAAACACGCTAAACAGCAACAAAAGTCCTCTGTGCGCGTCACAGCTCATTTGCATGTTCACACACCGTCTAAAAATAGCTCGCAGCGCTGCAGCTGCACGTCACACACAGGGTCACACAAAGCTCAGACAAAACTCTATTATTTTATATTACAAAGACGTCTTATATTTACAATCACTGACAGGCCTGACAGATTCAGCACCTAACAAATTTCGACAAATTTAAAATAACGGGTCTCACCGAAGAAAGTCCAACTTTTTTGTAATCAATTAACCAGTATCTGTTTCCTCCAGAACAGCCTATGGCCTGATTTCTAAAGAACCTAAACAATTTCGACAAATTTATCATAACGGGTCCAACCGAAGAAAGCTTCGCTTTTTTGTAATCAATTAAACAGTATCTGTTACTTCTGGGAACAGTTTCTGACCTAACTTCTAAATCCCTAACTCAATTTAACTTTGTCCAAACAAGCACATGACACCGTTTTAAACGATGAGGAGTCTCGGTAACTCCTAGCTTATTTCGGGATGCCCTGTACCCCACAGTTAAACCAAAACTGAACTACCCCTGTTCGCCGACAGGTCAAGACCGCGCGTCCACGGCCAGGAGGGAGCGTAACCTCCGGGCTATGTGCTTCTTAGCAGACTTCTGGGCTGCCGTCCTATAATAATTTTCACCTAACCGATTTTGAGAAATTTTACCATAACGGTCTCACCGAAGAAAGATAACTTTTTTACGACCAATTAAACAGTCTCTGTTACTTCTGGAACAGTTTCTGTCCTAATTTGTAAAACTATTAAACAGTATCTGTTACTTCTGGAACAGTTTCTGTCCTAATTTCCCTACCAAACTACCTGAGCCTTCAGCTCAATATCCAGGGACTCAAACCCAACATTATTACTTTCATATTTCTTCAACTTCATTAAACATTCTTAAGCAACTTTAACTGCATACCACACGGTGATTCTCATCAAAATCAAAACAGACACTCTACCAGTAATTTCAGTGAGTAGACTTTAATTTAGTCATATCCAATTTGGCACATTTTGGAAATAATTCAACAGGTAGTGCCTTACCTTTAGATAAGCCGGCTTTTGTCCACTCACATCAGACCACTGGCTCGTGCCTGTCCGTTCGACAACCTCGGACCGTCCAAACTTTTAAATTCCACCCCAATACCACAGGACGAGCCCCCAAAATGTTAAGGTTCAAAATATTGGGGATGGAGACAAGAGAAAAAACCACAATAACAACACTGGTCCGGCCGGGTTGAGTCAAACGATGATTTAATGATCACACACGTGGGAGATGGACACTGATGCAGACAGCCTCAAAATCTCAAAATGGTGGAGCATTGCTCAAACTTTTATAACCTCTGGTGCCTCCACCTTATCATAAAAAGCCTAAACATTCACATGCTCTCTCTCACACAGCGCCTAAGCTACGACCTTGGCTCCCTGTTTATCTGCTCCTGCTGAAATGGGGCAGAAAACTCCAGCACACTCTGTTCTCTTCTACTCAGACAAATTAGACAATAACCTTCTGCGAACAGTATTTCTTATAACTCAGCAATATAATGCATCATAAAACAATATCATTCATTCACAACAAGTCAGCAATTTAATGTAATGCAAATCAGTTTAACTAATGCAATAGTTATCAGCTTCTTCTAATTCAGGAGAATAATGCCAACTAAAACTACATAATAATTCACAATCTTTAATTAGGGGTATAACATGGCATAAAATAATATCATAATTTTACAAAGCACAACCAGAATTCATACATAAGGCAGACTGGATTACAAGGTGCACTGTCGATTTTTGAGAAAATTAAAAGGATTTGAAGTGTGCCTTATCTTGCAGAAAATACAGTACTTGAATTGTTAAATAATTAGAAGTTCTAGCACAATAACTGATATTCTCAAAACAATGAATCAATGCATTCCCATCCGTCAGGGAAAGTATGCAAAATTTTTCCATTGTTAAATACAATGCAATGCTCAGTTTCAGATTTTGCAGAACTGTGGTAATTTATCAGATTCTTTCCTGCATGTGCAGTGGGTAAAATAAGTAACCCATCCAATTTCCATGGGTCCCCTCTATGAACTCTGAGTTTTAGTTCTTTCCATTGATTTCCAACTGGATTTAAGCCAGGTGATTAGCTGGGCCATTCTAGCAGCTTTAATTTCTTTCTCTAAAATAATTGATAGTTTCCTTGCCTGTGTTTTTGGAATTATTATCTAGCTGAAACAACTACCCTCATTTCCTCTTCATCATCCAGGTAAACGGCTGCAGATTTATATCAAAAATGTCTCAGTACATTATCCTACCTTCAGTTAATCAATTCCAGCAATCATTCATTGTAGCATGTCAATTAAATTGAAAGCCTTATTCTTAGGCGTGTGCATTTTCCCCACTTGAAAATACAAATGATGGTTGTATTGTCCATCATCTGGCTGCCCCTTACTTACTTTCCGGCGGATTTCTCAGACTTTCTATAAGAATTATTGTGGCTGATTTTAGCATCCATGTAGATGTTAAAAACGACAGCCTCAACGCCATCATTTCATTTATAATTAGACTAAAATGGCTTCTCTCTGGTAAGTGAACTGACTCATCATCTTACACATCTCACACTCTTTAGCTTTTCTCAACCAGCATTTTATCTGTGAAAAATTAATTTCTAATCTTGTCCATCCTAGTCACTCCCACTTCAAATCTTAGTATTCTCAGCTTTGCCACCTCATGGTTGGCGTCTTGTCTTTTTTTTTCAGTGCTGCCATCTCTAGATCAGCAATGTTTCACTACCATCTTGTAAACCTTCCTTTTCTCTCTTGTTGTCATCCTTCTGTCACAAATCACCACTTACCCTCATCTGCACCCACTCAAGCCTGCCCACGCTCTTGTCCTCAACTCTCTTGTGCATTGTCTGTTGCTTTGGATGATTGACACTAGGTATTTAAACTCATCCACCTTAACTGCCTCTAGTCCTTTCATCTTATTTTTTGTTCTCTCCATACTATACCTCCACTGTCCTCATACATGTCCTACACCCCCTCACATACTTTTTTGTTATGCCTGACTTCCTTATACAGTACAACTGTTCTTGTCATGGCCCTCTATCATATAATTTCTCTAGATCTGCAAAGGCAGAGTGCACCTCCTTCTGACCTCCTCTATTCTTCTTCATCAAAGTGTAGTGCTCTTTCTGGCATGAAGTCACAGTGCTGCTCAGTGATCTTCGCCACTCTCTTTAATTTAGCTAAAACATAAGTCCATACAAGTGCACATCTCCATTCTTCTGAGAAACAATTTGTTAAAAGAAAAGTTTACTGCCCTCTCTCTTAGAAATCTCCATACCTCTACAGGTCAGCTGGACCAATTGCCTTCCTACTGTTTATTCCCCTCACTGAAAGCTGACAGACGGGCTTGTCCAGCTGTGACCAGTAAAAGCAAAAAAGAAGAGAGGGATGAAGGATGAATGAGCAAAGGATCATGACTGCTCCTGTGCACTGTACCTGTCTCAGTCAATGTGGCCTTCCCCTCATAATCCCGCAAAGAGTGTAAATAGGGTTATTATTCTTTATCCAGGCAGGTGGCATAAGAATGACTCACTGGCACATACACATGAAAAGTAGCTATATTAATATATCAGCTATATTAAAACAAGTCTAAGGACTAGAATGTTCACTCCATAGAAGCTGGTCTGGGAAGCTATGTGCCATGGTCCGGGTGAGTGCTGGAGTCCCAGTCTCCGACCGTAGGCGGAGTCGCTGCATTCCTGCATGTCTCCACACATGCTGGCAATTGAGCTGCCAGTACTTACAAGCACTCACCACTACTCTTCGCCAAGTCATAAGCTAACCGCAGTTAGTGCTGACCGTCATAGTGTTTCACAGAAAGAGTTTTGTTCATAGTAATATTTATTTACCTTGTGTTTTCCTACCTTCAGCCATCCTGTTGCCTGCCACATCCACCCTCTGGCAATACACTCCTTCATCCGGACGCTGGTTTGTACTCAGCACCTCTTTGCATCACAACACCTTTTGGATTCACTCATCTGCCTGCCCTTCTGTCACAGTACTTGACGGAACCCACACTGCCTCACATCGGACCACTTACCCCTCTATTGAAATTCCTCCACCTGCCAAAGTAAGATAAAATCTGTTTGTGGTTCATACTCACCAGCACTTGACTGACCCAGCCACTAAACCTCGTCTCCTCTCATTCTAGTGTTCAGAACCTCCTGGTTGTGTTTGCTGTTCCGAGCCCCTGTACCTATTCCCCTTGTCACAGTTCCAAAGTGCCTTTCTCTAAATCTAGTATTTCACGTAGTTTAGTATCACTCATGTTTGCTAATGTTATTAGAGTCTCATGTTATTCCTCATCGTTCACAGTTCACAGTCAAATCACCTTCGTTATCATCTTGCGCTTGTAAATAAAGTTCTGTAAATCACCTTCACCAGTGCCACCTATTTTTTTTTAGCTTTCTGTGTTTGTGGTGTTGCATCAATAGTGTAAACACTGAACTAATGTGAATATAGCTCAACTGCTAACACTTTAAGCTTTCAAATCTTTTGTGAATGCAGGTCTTTGTTTTAATCCTTGGTTTAGAAAAAAAAATCTGTTCTATGAAATCAGAAACACTACATTGTGAAGCCTATCATAACTAACAACTGAGTTTCATACTGAAAGCTGCTCAGCGGCTTAGTTGCTCCCTTCAGCTGTGATCTGTCAGCTTGTGTTAAGTCTGAAATTAAAAGCGAGAAAGATTAAGAAATGCTGTTGACAAGTTCTAGAATAGGCAAGGGACGTGGAATGGCAAAATTCACAAGAAAAATTTCACAGTCCCCTGGCTACTGTCTTGCATGTTTCAAACTACTTTGCTGCTGTTTTTGTCTCGTTGCATCAGGATCATCAAAGTTTTTGATTGTTAGCATGGCAATGCTGCTTATTGATTGGTCTGTCTAAAAATTAACACTTTGACAACCAAAGGCCATATTTCCGCAGTAGCTGATTTGTCTAATCCCGTGCAGTTGAGAAATAGGTGACAAGAATTAAAACTTTATAAGTACAATATATTAAAAATACCAAAAGAGGCACAGCTCACTTAATACATTTTAATACATTTGCTAAACAGCTTCTATGCTACGGTGTGTGTGTATGTGTATATATATATATATATATATATATATATATATATATATATATATATATATATATATATATGTATGAAGACAAAAAAGTCTTTAAACTGCAGCCAGATGCTGCTTCATTTACGGTGTCAGGCATATTTATCTCTTTTTGCGATGCACTCGCACTGCCCTCTTCACCACTGTCTACTTTCTCACTCACTTACTGAGAGGACAGATGCACGCTCCACTTGACTGTTTTTCACATAATGATATTATTCTATATCCTCGCATGTGGTTGGCCACAATATTGAGGGATTGGAGCATAGCTGAGCCACTGTGTGAGAGCTGAGCAGCGAAAGGAAAGTAAGTGAGGAGCCGGTTCTCGCTCAATGGGAGTCAATTCTTCTGATTCACTACTAAGCACTCTCTTAGAGCACTTACACAGCTCTTAGAGCCAATGCTTTTGCGCATGACACATTATCGAACGTTACGTTGTGTGTCATGGATACTGTTGACTCTAAATCTCCCGACCACTATGTCGATCTGAGACAGCAAGACTGAGACAGCGAGACCAAGACAAGACTGAGGGATCCGAGACTAAGACAAGACCAAGACCAAAGTCCGTCGAGACCGGTCTCGAGACCAAGACCGGTCATGAGACATCCAACTCTAATATTCGATTCAATTTTATTTATATAGAACCAAATCACAACAGCAGTCACCTCAAGGTGCTTTATATTGTACAGTAGATCATACAACAATAGATGCAGAGAAAAACCCAACAATCATATGACCCCCTATGAGCAAGCACTTTGGCGACAGTGGGAAGGAAAAACTCCCTTTTAACAGGAAGAAACCTCCGGCAGAACCAGGCTTAGGGAGGGGCGGGGCCATCTGCTGCAACCAGTTGGGGTGAGAGAAGGAAGACAGGATAAAGACATGCTGTGGAAGAGAGACAAGTGACTGGAAAGGAAAAACTCAGTACATCATGGGAATCCCCCGGCAGCCTACGTCTATTACAGCACAACTAACGGAGGATTCAGGGTCACCTGGTCCAGCCCTAGCTATATGCTTTACCAAAAAGGAAAGTTTTAAGCCTAATCTTAAAAGTAGAGATAGTGTCTTTCTCCTGAATCCAAACTGGAAGCTGGTTCCACAGAAGAGGGGCCTGAAAACTGAAGACTCTCCCTCCCATTCTACTTTTAAATACTCTAGGAACACTGCAAATTCCTTGTAGCTTGACAAGATTTATTGTCTTAATTTTAGCCAGATTATCTTGTCCATCTTGTTTTGAACATTACAAGCTAGTTTCCAGTCTCATGTGTTAGATGATTAAACTTGTTTCAAGTATATATTACTTTTTTTTTCTTATTTAGTCTGTATATCTAAAAATGAACCATTTTACATTTATTTCAAGCAAAAATAGCTTTTAGATAGAGTGTAAAACAAAAATTATCTCAAAATAAGAAACATTCACCTTTTTCTTTGAAATAAGAAAGTCACTCATTGGAAGGTATTTATTTCAGGTTTTTAAAGAAAGGACATCTTCAAGGTTGTATTTTATCATAACATAGACACTGTTTCTGAAATTGACTGGGTAATATGACGTAAAATCAAGTAGGTCTTCAACATCAGTCAGTTCCGTTGCTTGGGCAAGGTTGGGAATTGCAATTTCATAGGCAAGAAAGTCTTTGTTGAAACCCAAGGTTTCATACACCTGGTATTCAAAACAATAAAGTAAACTATTAACAATAAAAATGTTTTTTACAAGTCCAAAGATAGGGTTTAAACCATTTGCTGAAATGAGTACAAGAGACCTGTCACAGATGTATTTGTTTCCATGTAAAATAAGCCACTTTACTCTAACTTCATGATGTATAGCATCTTCAATCCCAAAAAATCTACAACCTTTGATTGCAAATGGTCCATGTTAGCAACCTCTGATATAGGACCTAGTTCTTTCTCATTTACAAATATCAAATGCTCAGTTCCTGCTTCACTTTGGCAACACTCCAGCAGCTGATTGTGGTTTACAAGAGACTTACACACTTTCTTAAAGTTTAATTTGGATGACCATTGTTTAAAAAAACTGTGTTTAGACTCGAATCTCATGACGTATTAGAGGTCCTAGGGCAATAATTTAAGAGGGAAGATGCAGCATGTAATGTTGCTTTGGTATTACATTTTTTTCTGGGAATAGTTGCCTGAATTGTTTAAGATGATCTTCTATCATTTTTTTTAGTTTGGACACAGTTTGTAAAGACACAACTGGGGCAAAAAGTATTTTAACAATTTCAATTAAATCCAAAATAAACTGGATAAAGGGATTTTTCTCTACAACACTGTACAATAAGAATGGCAAAATCTTGATCAATATAAGCATTTGTCCAGAGGATTGTTTGAGTCTGTTGTTACTTGAAGCTAAAGTAGCAATACTAATTGGTGAAGGCTTGTCACGTATGTCCACTGATGAAAAAGGAATGTTCTGCATTGCAGAATTAAACATGTTCAATTCCAAATTTCCAGATAAAACAAGGTATTTCAACACACACTTAATTTCCATTGGTGCCACTCCTTCAAGAATTACATGCATAATATCCTGTGGCATCTGCTCTATGAGATTAAAACCTGGGAAATCAACTAATTAGCTTTGTCTATTTATGTCAAAAGTCGTTTTGAGCGAGGATTTCAAAAATTCAGTAGTTGCCCTTTCTATTTCAATGCACTGCCTAATGTGTCCATCCAATATCCGTCTGGTGAAACTATGTTCATTGAAATTTTCTTGCATTTCATCAAAAGTACACTCACAATGATGACATTTGCTATACGCAAAACCAACTCCTTTCTTAAATCCTGCAAGCTCATGCTGGGCCAGAGTGTCTCCACACACAGCAACAACTGCTCCGTTTAAATAAAATTCCCCATTGACAGTGTTAATCACAACACCATCGTACAGTAACTTCAAGTCCTCATTGGTTCTCCGTAGTATTATATCTACCCCACACTCATCTATGTCCCTAGACTTTGCGATTGCGAGAAGTCTGATGGAAGCCAACTTTGATCTAAACTTAGGGTCTATGTTGCCTAAGGTGTAATAAAACATTAGTAGTTTATTTACACTCGCACGTGACCCTAGGGGGTTACACATTTCTATCTCATCAGAATAGAGTATCAGTTGTAAAACAGTGGGTGGGTTTTAAAAATAATTCCATCATTAATGCCATACAAAAAACTGGCATTGGGGCAAATTCAGCACTGGCCTTCATACCTATTAAAATATTCTAATCAAGTAGTTTATCTTAGAAAACACATAACTTTAAAACTATAATCTTCACTTGAACTGAGTACATTTTCTCTAGTTAGGCTTTACTACGGTTTTACTAAAGCTGAATTCGGGTAACTGTGCTTGGTTAAGGTTAAACAACACACATACATTTAAAAATTCGCGCGCATACACACAGAAACACATAAAGTACATTACCTGATTCTGATGAGGTGTTTGAAGCTCAGCCGCTCCATCACGTTCTGACTTTCCTGTCGCTCCTCCTCCAACACCTCCGATGTTACTGGGGGGTCTAGTGGTGGTGGCTCTACTTCAGTGCCATTGCTAACAGTTTGTCTGGGTTCGGCAGTATAGTCGGCAAAAATGGCTGTACCAAAATTTTCGCCTCCTAATACATTTGCATCGGATGAAGCTGTCAGCCATCCTGTAGGCGGGTTCCCAGTGGCGATGTATTGTGGATGTGTGCGTCTGAGATGGTGGTAAAACGAGTTGAAAACACGGTAATCCTCGGCGCATCCATCGACTCCACAAATGACACGGAAATCTGGACTGCGACTGTGTGCAGTATTAATGTGACTTAAGAGAGACTTCAATGTTAACGCCACAAAGACGAAGCAAATCACACACCTCCAACAGGCCATTGTATTAGACTAAAGTCAAGCAGAAAATATGTTGCAGTGTGGAGCTAGTTTGGGAAATACCAAGTTCATGGGGGGGAGGGGGGTATTACAAACTGTAACTGTAAAAACAAAAAATGGTCACAAATAAGGTAAAATGAAATAACACCTATAAGAGTTTATTTTAAATCAATGAAGAAAAAATTTACCTATCATACTGACTGTGTTTTATGAACGTACAAACCACTAAATTGTATATAGAAGCAAAAATTGAGATGTCCACCCCCTTCATCTTCCATGTTAGTTGTTACCTAACTCCGTTTGAATTTGGAGTCACAGGAATCTTCTGCACCTGAGCGTTGAAAGAAAAACTGTAAGAGAAAACTTCGTCAAGAAAGAGAGGTAAGCAATTTTAATTTTTTGAATGTAAGTAGTGTGTAGTCTAATCACTGTTCTAAAGTCAAGCGGACAGAATAATAAATTTAGCAAGTAATGTTACTAAGTAATGTAGCATGCTAACGGATGCTAGCGTTAGCTTAGCAGCCCTCGCATGTGGTTCAGAGAACATTTAGTGAAGTATCTACTGTAATGTTGTAAGAATTCCTAGCTATGCTATTTATAAGGGGCAGTGTTAGCTGTTTGTATTAACTTAAGTTAATAGGCACACTGAGAATTTCTTTCAATTAGCAAGAGAGCTAATTAACCACATTCAGGGTTTTCCAATTGTCTTTGACTGATTTACTAGCTGCTTGAATTCCCTTACAAGGTGTGGGTTTAAATTAATATTTTGATATTAATTGGATTTATTAAAGTGGGCTCAAAACAGTGTTATTCAGGAATCAGGCTGGTTGGTAAAACAAGTAGGGCTGTGTATCGATTCAAAATTGAAACAGAAGATGGCAGCACTGCATGTACAAGGATGCCAGCTGCCGTTAAACCCCGAAGACGAAGAAGCTGTATCCCAGAATTCATAGCCTAGCTCAGTTTCCAAAAATGGCGGCAGCTAGTTAGTTTTAAAATTTCTCTTATTACTCTTTCTAGGTCACAAAATAAACGTTTAACATATTTTCAGGCGAGAATGTAGCCGTGTAAACTTCAAATATCTGGACAGTTTATCAAGACACCACATATTTTTGTTACACCCCGGCCTAGGCAACCGGCGTGCAACACAGGAAAAATAAAGTAAGGAAAAAATGCCCCCACGCTTACTGCTCTTAAGGAGGGCGAACCAACAAAAAAGACTAATATGGGTCTCCACCAAAATCCCAAAACGAAAGTATCGACAACTATTTACATCAAAGCAAAATAGGACATTTATTTACAGCAAAACACCAAACTATTTACAACCGGGGGGGAAGATCACCATATGACAAACTGAAACACAGGGCTTAAATACATAGAGGGAGCAATCAAGGAATGGACAACAGGAGGGAAACACAGCTGGGGCAAATCAGAACTGACGAGACAAGGAAGCGTAAACTGAACACACTGAGATAAGACAGACTTTCAAAGTAAAGCAGGAAGCACATAACAGTCACGCCTAAAACAAAACACTGACAACACCGAATCGTAACATTTTCAAAAGCCCTCCGACATTTTCAGAGACATCTGTTACCCACTAGTTCGATAGCTAGCCGGGGTTTAACGCTCACTAGAGCCCGTGAGAACACCGGACTCCAGGCGAACCATTTTCAAAACCACCGCCGTCTTTCACTACTCAGGTGAAACATGATATATAAGTCACTTAAATAACTTAAAAATGTTATTGTTTGGCTTTTTTCAGTATTTTATTTGTTTCTGAGTAAATCGGTTTGGCTGAGATTAAAGTTATAGTTTTTACACAGCTGAATAAACGTCAAGCAGACAGCTGATTATCAGAAGTGTGAGATGCTCGAAAATATACTCCGGTGTCCTTTTATATTTTAGATAGCAATGAGCAATCTGCAAATTTCTTTAAAATATAATAAACTATCATCTTGCCTTTATTTTTAGTTAGCACATACCTTAAACACTTAAAGCTATAAGCTAATGATGGTTATATAAGAGCAGATGCTGCTGGTGCAATAAGCTGTACATTTTCCGTCCAATAGATGCATGATCTGGCAGCCCTAGTCAGCATAATCTTATTGATAAAATTCAATGACACAAATCTGGGTGAGTAAAAGTTCACTGGGCAATATTGTATAACCCTTTCAGACCTCAGCCTGGCTGTCTGGACATTTCTTTTCTATTATAGCTTTAAAAAGGGTAAAAATGTTGAACAATCAAAACAATTCTTTGACGTGAATCAATTTGATTCTCATGGGACTCAATTAAGATTCAACTTTTCAAATGTTTTTAACATAACACTAATGAAAACATTTGTCTTGCAGGTGACTGAGCAATGGAGAAGCTGGATGATGTAACAGTATCTGTCCTTAAAGGTTATATTTGATAATATATTTCTGTGTGTGTGTGTGTGTGTGTGTGTGTGTGTGTGTGTGTGTGTATATATATATATATATATATATATATATATATATATATACAGTATATATATTTAAAAAAAACACCCAGCACGCCCCTGCGGGTGGTTTATCCTTCAAGCTCGGGTCCTCTACCAGAGGTCTGGGAGCTTGAGGGTCCTGCGCAGTATCTTAGCTGTTCCCAGGACTGCGCTCTTCTGGACAGAGATCACCGATGTTATTCCTGGGATCTGCTGGAGCCACTCACCTAGCTTGGGAGGCACCGCAGCTAGTGCTCCGATTACCACGGGGACCACCGTTACCTTCACCCTCCACATCCTCTCGAGCTCTTCTCTGAGCCCTTGGTATTTCTCCAGCTTCTCGTGTTCCTTCTTCCTGATATTGCTGTCATTCGGAACCGCTACATCGATCACTACAGCCGTCTTCTTCTGTTTGTCTACCACCACTATGTCCGGTTGGTTAGCCACCACCATTTTGTCCGTCTGTATCTGGAAGTCCCACAGGAGCTTAGCTCGGTCATTCTCCACCACCCTTGGGGGCATCTCCCATTTTGACCTCGGGACTTCCAGGTTATACTCGGCACAGATGTTCCTGTACACCAGGGCTGCCCAATCCCAGTCCTCGAGAGCTACTATCCTGCAGCTTTTAGATGCATCCCTACTCCAACACAGCTGAATCAAATGGTTTGATTACCTCTTCAGCATGCCATCGTGTTTGGCAAAGGCCTGATAACAAGCCATTCATTTGATTCGGGTGTGTGGGAACAAGGATGCATCTAAAAGCTGCAGGATGGTAGCTCTCGAGGACCGGGATTGGGCACCCCTGCTGTACACTATGCCGGCCACTTGGTTATGGCGTTCCATGTATGCCTTGCCTGCTAGCATCTTGCACCCTGCTGTTATGTGCTGGATTGTCTCTGGGGCATCTTTACACAGCCTGCACCTGGGGTCTTGCCTGGTGTGATAGACCCCAGCCTCTATGGATCTTGTGCTCAGAGCTTGTTCTTGTGCTGCCATGATTAGTGCCTCTGTGCTGTCTTTCAGTCCAGCTTTGTCCAGCCACTGGTAGGATTTCTGGATATCAGCCACCCCCTCTATCTGCCGGTGGTACATACCGTGCAGGGGCCTGTCCTTCCATGATGGTTCCTCGTCTCCCTCCTCTTTCTTGGGTTTCTGGTGCCTGAGGTATTCACTGAGCACTCGGTCAGTTGGGGCCATCTTCCCAATGTATTCTTGGATGTTCGTTGTCTCATCCTGGACTGTGGTGCTGACACTCACCAGTCCCCGGCCCCCTTCCTTCCGCTTAGCGTACAGCCTCAGGGTGCTGGACTTGGGGTGAAACCCTCCATGCATGGTAAGGAGCTTTCTTGTCTTTATGTCAGTGGCTTCTATCTCCTCCTTTGGCCAGCCTATTACCCCAGCAGGGTACCTGATCACGGGCAGGGCGTACATGTTGATGGCCCGGATCTTGTTCTTACCATTCAGCTGACTCCTCAGGACTTGCCTGACCCTCTGCAGGTACTTGGTGGTTACAGCTTTTCTAGCAGCCTCTTCATGGTTCCCATTCACCTGCGGGATCCCCAGGTACTTGTAACTGTCCTCTATGTCTGCAATGTTGCCTTCTGGTAGTTCAATCCCCTCAGTTCTGACTACCTTCCCTCTCTTTGTTACCATCCGACTACACTTCTCCAGTCCGAACGACATTCCAATGTCATTGCTGTATAGCCTGGTAGTGTGGATCAGTGAATCGATGTCTCGTTCACTCTTGGCATACAGCTTGATGTCATCCATGTACAGGAGGTGGCTGACAACTGCTCCGTTCCGTAGTTGGTATCCGTAGCCAGTTTTGTTAATGATCTCACTGAGGGGGTTCAGGCCTATGCAGAACAGCAGTGGGGACAGAGCATCTCCTTGGTAGATCCCGCACTTGATGGTGACTTGTGCTATGGGCTTGGAGTTGGCCTCTAGTGTTGTGCACCACATCCCCATTGAGTTCCTGATGAAGGCTCTTAGGGTCCCATTGATCTTGTACAATTCTAGGCATTCCAGTATCCAGCTGTGGGGCATTGAGTCATAGGCCTTCTTGTAATCAATCCAGGCAGTACACAGGTTGGTCAGTCTGGTCTTGCAGTCTCGGCTGACTGTTCTGTCTACCAGTAGCTGGTGTTTTGCGCCTCTGGTATTCTTGCCAATTCCTTTCTGTGTCCTGCTCATGTATTGACCCATGTGCCTGTTCATCTTAGCCGATATGATGCCTGACAGGAGCTTCCATGTAGTACTGAGGCAGGTTATTGGTCGGTAGTTGGAGGGGACCGGTCCCTTCTTGGGGTCCTTGGGGATCAGCACCGTCCGACCTTCGGTTAGCCATTCCGGGTGTCTCTCGTTAACTAGCAGCTGGTTCATTTGTGCTGCCAGACGCTCGTGGAGTGCAGTCAGCTTCTTTAGCCAGTAGGCGTGAACCATGTTGGGCCCTGGTGCTGTCCAACTCTTCATACTGGAGACCCTTTCTTGGATATCTGCCACTGTGATGGTTACTGGACCCTGTTCGGGGAGGTCGCTGTGGTCTGCCCTCAGATCCGCTAGCCACTGAGCATTGCCGTTATGGGTTGCGTCCTTCTCCCATATGCCCTTCCAGTATTGCTCGGTCTCCAGCCTGGGTGGTGCTGTTCTCTTATTATTATTGTTCCCTTGCAACTGAGAGTACACCTTTGCTGGTTCTGTGGAGAACAGCTGGTTTATTCTCCTGCCTTCTATCTCTCTGGTGTACCTCCTCAAGCGGCTGGCCAAGGCTGTGAGTCTTTGCTTGGCAGTTTCCAAGGCCTCAGGTATGGACAGCTTGCTGTATTTCTTATGCACCTTCTTTGTCGCACCTGTCTGCAACTCCGTTAGTTGGCTAACCTCCCTCCGTGCTACTTTGATCTTGCCCTCTAGCCTCCTTCTCCTTGGAGGGTACTGCCCCTATGTCAAGGCTGTAATTGCAAGTAGATAACACAATTGTGTTATTTAAATTTCAGTGATTATTCTTGAACACACAAACTTAAAATCAGCAAATTCTCAAAAAGGATTGTTTAGTATTCAGGACAGACCATGAATAACTTACAACATATTAGGTGAAACACTCACTTAAGCATATGTTCAAATGTAACAATACAGAAAAAATGGGATCATATGAATCATTGAAAAAAACCTGGTCTTACCAGCCTCTATTACATCTGCTCTGTCAGTCCAGGAAGTCTTGAACTTGAGTAAGAGGATTGCAGCTGCAGCCAACTCTGGATCCTCCATCATTGGTCCAAAACGCTTTTGAAGGCCATTTTGCAGGGCTCCGATGAGTGGCACACATGTCTTGCTTGATGTCTCCAGCCTGCTAAGTTTGGACAGTAGTTGTTGGATTACTGGCAGGAGCCATCCCATAAAGGAAGTGGACTCAGACTGAAGTATGTTTGAAGCTTTCACCAGTGGCTTCATGGTGGTACAGTACTCCCTTAGGAATGCAACTTCTGCAGGACTCAACCTGTAAGACACAACAACAAAACCCACTATGACTATAATAGAGATCTTATGATTAAATATTAAGAGTCTGCTCACGTTTTTAACCGTCCATTAAGGAAAATTCACAAAATTTGCAACCACATTGGTGTCCAATTTTACTCACATTTTCATCTTGAAGTCCTCACAAATGCTCCTGATGGCATCTTCCCCCTTTTCATCAATGATGCATATTATCCTTTCAATGGCAAGGTAGGTTGAATTCCACCGTGTTGCATTGGGACGAATGATCTGTAGCTCACACTTGTCCTCTATCACTTCATTTGCCAAATGAGACCGGACAGTTTGTTCCAAATGGCCTGGCATTTTGCAAAGGTTGCACAGAAGAGCCTCTTGTAGTTGTCATTCATGCTCCTTGCCAGGGCAGCATCGGTTGTTGCCACAAGGTTTAGCAAGTGACATGCACATCGCTGATGAGGCGGGAGTTGATACTCCAAACCAGTCTTCATCAAGAATCTCACTCATGGTAGTTAATATGGTCAGTCAGGTCAAGAGTATCTGGGTCTGCTTCATCTTTATCTGCATCATTTTGTGCCCCAAACACGTGGAAGGCCTTGACAAAGTTGGATCCACTATCAGTTGTGGTTCTTACAACTTTGCCTCTAATCTTGTATTTTCAATCGACATCATCCAGAGCACCAGCAAGCATGTCAAATGTGTGAGACCCTCTCAATCTTTTGCACGCTAGGTCTGCAGATCTTCTTTCTGGGGACTCTTCTTCTATCTAATGGCATGTGATTCCAAGGTAACTTTTCTGATGAGCTGACCAACAATCAGTATTGGTAGCAACAAATTTGACTTTATCCAATGCTGCAGCCAAAGTTGTCTTAATGTGATCAGCAACTTCATAGATTTGGCACAGACAGGAAAGTCTGGAAATGACATTGGCTTGAAGTTGTAATGTAGTAATCAATTCTTTGAAAGGCTGTTCTACCACTGCAAATGGCTGTAGACCCTCACATATGAAATTGATGACAAGCTTGTCAACAGTTGCTTGTGGAACAGTTTGTTTGCAGCTCTCAACATCAGGTCTGGTAACTTGGCTTGTGTATTTGCTGAGAGATTGTTTGGTGTGGCTGTGGTCTTTCGCTGACGAGATGTTGATGCCACAGTGATATTGTACTGCTCAATCTTCGATGTTTCCTCTGTAGAGATAAATGTTATCATACATCAGGTTTGTAAATTAATTCATAACACCACTGTGATTAACACTAATGGAAAACACATTTTTTAAAAATTATTCAACTAAAGCAGGGGTGGACAACTACAGGCCTCGAGGGCTGGTGTCCTGCAGGTTTTAAATGTGTCCTTGATACAACATGTCATGGTCCTGGGTCGGTGACCCAGTGCTTTTAGTTCATGATGATGATGATGATGATGATTGTTTGAGTTCTATGTGTTATATTCGGTCTGCCTTTGAGTCTGCGTCTGTGTCTCTGTCTGTCTATGGTGTTTGAGTTTCCTGCTTGTGAAGGTCTCTGTCTGATGTGAGTGTGTTCAGTTTTCATTTCCCCTGTCCCGTCAGCTCCGATTCCTCCCAGCTGTGTTGCCCTCCTGTCTCTCATCCCCTGATTACTGGTGTGTGTATTTAAGCCCTGTGTGTTCTCCTGCCTGTTGCCGGTTTGTCTGTGTAACTCCGTGTCAGTCTGTTACCCTGTGTTCCACGGTGTCCTCTTCCTCGTCTGCGTCTCTCTGCTTCTCATCCCGTTGTCGTATGCTCCCAGGTCTGTTATTTTTAGTCCTCCCAGTTTAGGTGTCTTTAGTTATTTGTTATGCCCCACTGCTTGTTTGCCACTACACCTCTGTAAATAAAACCACCGGTATCTCATCCACTGCCTGCATCTTGGGTCCTTCTTCCAACTCCACACGGCTCGCCATCGGCAGCCGTGACACAACAAAGCTGATTCAAATTGCTGAATTACCTCCTCATTGTTTATTGTTTAGCATATTATAAAAAAGTGGTGAATTTGGTTAAACTTTGCAGATATATTGCTGTATTTATTAACAAATGTAAACCAATTTTGAACGATCATTGCAAAGAAAAAAAAAGTATTTCTGTATACATTCTAAGTTCTGTAATCTGTATACATACTATCTGTAAAAAGAGTATCAAACAGTGTGTCAGTATCTAAATATTTTAAGTCCTTTATCAGTATTAGCCTAAAGTTTCCAGTACTAGTCAGGTTCTAAAAATACTAAGAGAGCAAAATGTGTGTATATAGCAAATTTAAATTAAGAAAAAGGATCACATACACAAAAAAAAATGCTGCCTACACAGCTAACAAATAAAAACAATACATATTATGTTCTTTAAAATAAATATATCAGATTGCGAAACATAACCCTACTGATTAAGAGCCATGTCACTATGATAGACCTATATCAGGCCAATGATACTGATCAGCAATCCATTAATCGGGCTTTGCTACATGTCAACTGAGAGCTGGAAGATTAATTTGAGATGCAGCTCAGCACTGTGTACCAGTTTTGTTTTTTTTGTTTTTTGTTTTTTTAATATAGGCCAGCTGAGTGTAGGCCTGTGAGTTTTAAATAACTAAAGATTTAATTCATTCTAATGACGGTGGTTGTCCAAATAATAAGCTAAAACATTCATTCGAATTGTAGCTCAATTATGCACACACACACACACACACACACATATCAGACTAACCAATGGCAATGACAATATCTTAGCCAAACTAATAACCTTAACACACATGAAAAATAAAAAAGCAATAACGTACAGGTATAGTTGTAAAACCTCTTACCTCAATGTGTTTTCTTAGATTAGACGCTGAAGTCTTTTAAGCTGATATCACTGTAGAGGTCAAACAAAGTTTCTCCTTTTCTCCCCTGTACATAAAAAATTCCTCCAGGTACGGCCACGGGCATTCGCCCTCCGTCTTTTCTACATCGTTTTCACGGTTGACAGTGTTGTCTTCTGTCTCCATTTTGGCTTCTTGGGCCCTGTGCTTCGTACGTCGCTTACTACATCCAAGATCAAATGAAACATCCAAGATCAAATCATCGCGCTAACCGTGAGCTCGCTAATCCGGTTCCCCGAACACACCTGCTGTTGACGATTAGTACAGCTGGATGAAGTAATGTGCGATCACTGGGTGCCGTAAAAGGGGATACGCATCGATAGCAGAAACAGTGATCGGCAACCCGCTGATTGGTTGGCGAAAATGGCGAAGGAGCGCGCTCGGTATTTTTCGGCAGCAGAGCAAGAACTCTTGAGTGAGGGATTTCAGGAGTTTCAGAGTTTAATTAAAATGCAAGGGAACACTGCAAAGGCTGCAAAAGCAAGGAGAGAGGGCTGGCAGAAAGTTGCTGACAAATCAAACTCGTAAGTAATCCAATAATAACAATAATAATGGAGTGGATTTATATAGCGCTTTTCAAGGCACCCAAAGCGCTTTACAATGCCACTATTCATTCACTCTCACATTCACACACTGGTGGAGGCAGCTACGGTTGTAGCCACAGCTGCCCTGGGGCAGACTGACAGAAGCCAGGCTGCCATATTGCGCCATCGGCCCCTCTGGCCAACACCAGTAGGCGGTAGGGTAGATTTATCATATCACACCATATTATCCAATATTATATTACATTATATTATATTATAATATGTTATATTATATCCCCTTTCACATTAGAGCCACAACAGGACCCACTAGAACATGGGAACAAGTAAAAGTGAAATATAAGAATATTCTACAGAATGGTAATATTTATCACTTATATTGCTTGTCGTCTCTTGGAAAGAGACCCTGGAATACTCTGTTTGTTTGTTCATAACAGCAACCAAGAAAAGGGCAGAGCAAAAAAAAAGACAGGTGGTGGTCCTGCACCCCCTCGTCAACAAGTTGGTTAAGTGAATAATACCCTCACGGGAAAATCGATATCTCTCTATGAGCACACTGTCGCGCTGAGCTAAAGGATCCTGTCTGTCCCGCAATATACGCTGAATTCTGAGGACTCTCCTTATCAATCTTGCACCTTCCGCAATGGGTTGCTCGCGTAAACGGACAGGACATGGCTGCGACAGACTTCCCAAATCCACCTTCGCTTTTATAGCCGTGGTCTCCCATCTTGATTACACGAAGTAATCTGCAATTACTACTCTGAAATATGAATTACATCTGTAATAATCACATACATGTAATAGAATGTTAATAGTACATTTCCCTTTTTTAGGGAATGACCTGTATGTATCTGTGTGAAATCAATAAAAGGATCAAGTGCTGCATTATCTTTAGTTACATTGATGTTATTTATTTATGGTGAAACAGTGGTGGAATATCGCTGTTGCTTTCGTATGAATGACGCGGACATACCTGTGTGGCCACGATCTAATCCTGTTTACATAAAGTAAACCTGCTCCCCAGCAGGTTTACGCTTACGGCTCTGTTGCTATGACAGCAAGTCCCGGATGGGCTTCGGGGAACCGAACGATCCAGGATCACGCGAAATCGTCAACAATCTAATCCAGCTAACTCACTTAGCGCGGTACGAAGCACAGGCCCTTTGTCTCCAAATCTTATAAATTAGTTTATACTCCACCGTTTAGTACCTCTAGACACCTGTGCCTGCTGCTGCAGCTGAGTTTTGTCTTTGCTTACGTCTTAAATTGGCGCAGTCGTGATTGCACGGCCTTATTGGCTGCAAAAATCCAGATGATTGGTTTGAATATTAATTCAAATTGTGGGCGTACTCAGTAGCGACTTTTGCTTTTATAAGTAGCAAAGTAGATTACATAATATAAATTGTATTCAAGTACGAGTAAAATTACACACTTGAAAAATTACTCATAAAAGTACAAGTACTCAAAAAATATTTTTAATTACAGTAACGTGAGTATTTGTAATTCGTTACTTCCACCCCTTTTTTTTTTTTTTTTTTTTTCAGTGTATTATTATTTTAATCTTTCTCTGTGGTACGTGCTGAGTGCTGATGTGTACTGTTGTTTTCCAGCACTCGTCAGAGATAGGTCTCTGAAGAGCATATGGGCCATCGTGGTGGTGATGTTTGGAGTCGTGCTGTTTGACTTTGCTGCAGACTTCATCGATGGACCCATCAAGGCCTACCTGTTTGATGTATGTTCACATGAAGACAAGGAAAGAGGCTTACACTACCATGCTCTCCTCACAGGTATGTAGCACAAACACTGTTTGGTTCTTGCTTCAATACTCACAGCTTTTGTGTTTTGTTTAGACTTATTAATGCCGGTTTTTTTTTTTTTTTTTTTTTGCCTGTCCCGTTTGGCTCTTTTGCCATCAGAATTGTTGTCTAAAGGCAAAGAAAGATGCCCAACGGATTTACTTTACCAAACTGACCATCCCAGCCTTGCCGTAATGGTCCATTTGATTCACCTTTTATTGTTTATTTTATTTTCACTTACTGAATACGGGACAGACTTGACTGGGGGAAAGAAGGGGAGAAAGAAAGAGGGAAAGAGAAACAGCTGAGAAGAGGGACGGGGGAGAAGGGCAAAAGACAAAAACCAACAGAACGGGCAGAGAAAAAAAAATGCATATATCAATCACCTGGATCACCTGCTGAGAAAGAAAAAAGAAAGCAAGCAGAAGAGAACAAGAGTAATAGAATAAACAACATCACAATGATATATGGGAATATGACAGTAAATACTAAATGTTAAACATTATTGTGCAGCACATAAGATCAACAGAACACAGTGTGCTTTGAGGTAGGAGCCAAAAAGGGTGTAGTTTGTGGGTGTGATCACCTGTGTGTACACCTGTGAGCATGGACGCGCTTGATTTTGTTTTTTAAAAGGTTCCTTCATGTAATAATCTGCTAGAGGGTGTGGGGGGGCCACAGCCCCGTCCTCCAGGGCGTGAAGCAGGTGTGGAGGAGATCAAAACTCCAGACATCCAGAGGCCCCCAGAACACAAGAGACCAAGGAAGACCAACAGAGGGGCAGCTGCGCCACTGTCCCGGAAAGAGCTGAGGAGAGTCCCAGATGAGGGCTCACTCAGCAGCCGCGGAGCAGAAGCCAGGGGGAGTTGCAGTGACGCGCCCGTGAGCTCTGCCGGCAGCCAGCTGCGCCTGAGTGACCGAGCCCCACCTCCGAAGTGACCCGAGCGAGCCCCAGGCTCCAGGCCCCGATAAGCAGCCGCCAAGGAGTGAGCCGGTGTGTACCCGGACGCCCATCCCCGGACACAAAGAACCACCAACGCACCGATGTCTGAGGGGGTCCGCCACTGGCAGGGGAAGTGGTGGTAGGGGGAGATAGGCCTCCAAACCTTGGAGGGCCTGAGATGTCCCCAGAGAGGTGGCGCCTGACACCCAACCTGACATATAGACACAGACATACAGGCACACACAAATACAAACATCTATTCCCACCCTCATGCTCTCATATGCACTTACTCCACCTCGTTACTTCCACCCCTGATTGGGCCTGATGCAACTTCCTGAGAAAATATAGCCTTTGTTGTGCTTTTCCTACCTGGTGGAAATGTTTGTGGACAAGTAAGGTCGGCCAAGATATGGACCCCAAACGTTAAGCTATGGAGCTTAAAGTTTTCTACCTCGTCCCCATCAATAAGGGGGGTGGGGTGCTCAGATCGCTTTGTTCTTCTGAAGTCGATTACTATCTCCTTGGTCTTGGCTGTGTTCAGATGTTGTTGTTGTTGTTGTCACAGCATCGCTTCAGATGCTGGACCTCCTCTCTGTAGGCCGAACCATTGTTGTACTCAATCAGTCCTATGATGATGGTGTCATCAGCAAATTTTAAAATGGCGTAACTGGTGTGAACTGGAGAACAGTCATGGGTAAAAAGTGAGTATAAGAGGGGACTGAGGAATTCCACACACCCCTGTGGAATGCCTACATTCAGAATGAGGGTAGACGAGGTGTGCTCTCCCATCCTGACATTCTGGGCTCTATTCCTCAGGAAGTCCAGTATCCAGGTTGCACAAAGAACCGCTGACTCCTAAGTTGCTTAGTTTTTTAACCAGTTTGTCGGTTTGAACTGTATTGAAGGTGCAGCTGAAGTCCACAAACAGCATTCTCATATAAGTGTTGTGTGAAGAGCTGTTATTATGGCATCCTCTGTTAACCTGTTTGCCTCGTATGCAAACTGGTATGGATGGAGGTCTGCAGGAATGACAGCCTTAATGTGTGACACACTCAGAAAAATAAAGGTGCCAACTGGAACCAAAAGTGGTTCTTTAGACTGATGCCATAGAGGAACCTTTTTTGGTGCCACAAAGAACCTTTCAAACAATGGTTCTTTGAAGAACCATTTCTTTCAGTGGTTCATTGAAGAACCTTTAAAGGTGCCCCAAAGAACCATCAAGAAATGGTTCTTTGGGGCACCTTTAATGGTTTTTCAAAGAACCATTTTAAAGAACCATTTTTGAGTGGTTCTTTAAAAACCATTTTAAATCTTTCAAAATAAAATGTATCATAAATTGAATTTGTGTAGGGTAAAATAAATACGAGCACAGCATAGACATATATTAATGGTTTATTGTCATTTTGTAGTTACCAAAAGACAAAAAGGCATTTTAACCCTCAGCACAACATCACTACTAAAACATCAGAAAGTGATAAAACACATTAGGAATAGCAATAGCTTCATAACAGACTAATAAATCAACACATTTTCATCAGCAGATGCTTGCATGTTCAATAAAAATATTTCAACAACAAGTTTATGATTAAAATGATCAATGATCAGCCTTACGCTATGTAATGTACGTTTCATGTTGTACTCATGGTCCTTTGTTAGTCCAGTTTAGGACCATGTCTCTGACATATGTTTCATATCAAATATATGTCATATCAAAACAAGCCCACACCTGCAGTTGTTTCAGTTTTTCACTGGTGTTTCCTGTCAGCTGGTCAACCTCACTCAGGCGGACATCCATATCAGCCAAACAAACGACAAGTTCCTCCCTTTGTGCTTCAAATCCCTCACACTCTGAGACAAGGAGCTGAAAGAGAGAGAGAGAGAGAGAGAGAGAAAAGAGTCAATTATAAAGAAGAGAGAAAAGTGAAACCCTCCTCAGAAGGTCTGACTCGCATACCTGCAGTTGACCTGTGATGGACTCCAGTTTGGCGTTCACGTCATCCCTCGTCGATGCCAACAGCCGAGTCTGCAGGGTGCCCTGGAAGAGCTGAGTTAATGTTCGACTCCTCCTGGTCAGGCTCTCCAGCTGGATGAGCCGAGGTCTCCCCTCTCGCCGCTGCCTCTGAACACAGAAACACAAATTGCATCTGAAGCAGGAGGTGCAGATTTTTTTTGCTATTCTTTTCTAAATCCAGGCTTGATCACGTGGAGGTATTTGGAAAACTTTTTTGGCCAGTGGACGACTGTTGTCTTGCAGAAAGTCAAATCAAACATATGCGATACACAATCAATTCACAAGAACACATTATAAAAAACAAGTCCGGTTCTGGCCTGATTTCAAATGAATTCTGCATCAAAACAGGGTAACAGAAGTAAAACGAGAGTTTGCTGCAAATGTGAGCACAAAGCCTCACTTTGTACAAGCCTGCTATTAAAGTTCTCCTCTATGCAGACGACTTTCCTGTTTTTAAGGCACAACTTGGATCTGCTGTACGAATCTTATGGATGAAAGATTAGTGTGCATGACTCCAGATTCTGATCCCTCATCCTAATATGGTCCCAACATAGCAACAGCAGTAAAGCAAATGTTGAGGCTTCAAAATACAAAGTCCATAAACTAATAGCTGACATGGGTTTTATCATAAGGGTGATAAATATACAGATTTCAGTCTGTCTTAGAAATTTGATGTTCATTTACCTGCAGATGCACTATACGTACCTGCTCCATGGTTTTTCACAACATTTTGCACATCACTATTTAATACAGGAAGAACTAAAACAAGTCATCTTTCTTTGTGAGAGGACCATATTAATGAAACAAACCTCAATGACATCATAGGGATCCCTAAAGACGCTCCTGCTGCTTCTCTTCCTCCTCATCCTAAGCTTCCTTCTACTTGTCCTCGCCTTCCATCCAATTGTAATTCAACCTAATTGTGTTTCTCCCCCTCCTCTTCCTCATTTTGTTGGAGCTGTGAACACAATGTGAATCTGGATTAATTTGTGCAAATAAGAAAAATCTACAGCTTTTTGGTCAGAGGTGCTCTTGTGATTTAAGCCGGGTAGAGTAGATTTATGTGTTGATGCTACCTGCTTCAACTCTTGCTGCTGAGTGATATTTACACCCTGGCTGGATTACAAACTTTAACCATGTGCTGAACTTTGGCCCAGCGTTGATACCTCTTGTTAGTATAAAGACCTCTTCTTAGCTTGTACAGTGGGGCAAAAAAGTATTTAGTCAGCCACCGATTGTGCAAGTTCCCCCACTTAAAATGATGACAGAGGTCAATAATTTGCACCAGAGGTACACTTCAACTGTGAGAGACAGAATGTGAAAAAAAAATCCATGAATCCACATGGTAGGATTTGTAAAGAATTTATTGGTAAATCAGGGTGGAAAATAAGTATTTGGTCAATAACAAAAATACAACTCAATACTTTGTAACATAACCTTTGTTGGCAATAACAGAGGTCAAACGTTTACTATAGGTCTTTACCAGGTTTGCACACACAGTAGCTGGTATTTTGGCCCATTCCTCCATGCAGATCTTCTCGAGAGCAGTGATGTTTTGGGGCTGTCGCCGAGCAACACGGACTTTCAACTCCCGCCACAGATTTTCTATGGGGTTGAGGTCTGGAGACTGGCTAGGCCACTCCAGGACTTTCAAATGCTTCTTACGGAGCCACTCCTTTGGCGGTGTGTTTTGGATCATTCTCATGTTGGAAGACCCAGCCTCGTTTCATCTTCAAAGTTCTCACTGATGGAAGGAGGTTTTGGCTCAAAATCTCACGATACATGGCCCCATTCATTCTGTCCTTAACACGGATCAGTCGTCCTGTTCCCTTGGCAGAAAAACAGCCCCATAGCATGATGTTTCCACCCCCATGCTTCACAGTAGGTACGGTGTTCTTGGGATGCAACTCAGTATTCTTCTTCCTCCAAACACGACGAGTTGAGTTTATACCAAAAAGTTCTACTTTGGTTTCATCTGACCACATGACATTCTCCCAATCCTCTGCTGTATCATCCATGTGCTCTCTGGCAAACTTCAGACGGGCCTGGACATGCACTGGCTTCAGCAGCGGAACACGTCTGGCACTGCAGGATTTGATTCCCTGCTGTTGTAGTGTGTTACTGATGGTGACCTTTGTTACTTTGGTCCCAGCTCTCTGCAGGTCATTCACCAGGTCCCCCCGTGTGGTTCTGGGATCTTTGCTCACCGTTCTCATGATCATTTTGACCCCACGGGATGAGATCTTGCGTGGAGCCCCAGATGGAGGGAGATTATCAGTGGTCTTGTATGTCTTCCATTTTCTGATGATTGCTCCCACAGTTGATTTTTTCACACCAAGCTGCTTGCCTATTGTAGATTCACTCTTCCCAGTCTGGTGCAGGTCTACAATACTTTTCCTGGTGTCCTTCGAAAGCTCTTTGGTCTTGGCCATGGCGGAGTTTGGAGTCTGACTGTTTGAGGCTGTGGACAGGTGTCTTTTATACAGATGATGAGTTCAAACAGGTGCCATTCATACAGGTAACAAGTGGGGGACAGAAAAGCTTCTTACAGAAGACGTTACAGGTCTGTGAGAGCCAGCGATTTTCCATGTTTGAGGTGACCAAACACTTATTTTCCACCCTAATTTACGAATAAATTCTTTACAAATCCTACCATGTGAATTCATGGATTTTTTTTCCACATTCTGTCTCTCACAGTTGAAGTGCACCTCTGGTGCAAATTACTGACCTCTGTCATCATTTTAAGTGGGGGAACTTGCACAATCGGTGGCTGACTAAATACTTTTTTGCCCCACTGTATGTATGATGTATGATGGTGGATAAATGAAATATACAAAGAAAATTTAACTATATTAGAAAGGAACATCTATCTTGGAAACATCAAATGACCGGAGCATAACTTGTCAACTAGTCCGAAAATAAGTTATACAGGAACAGTCAAAGATACACCTTCTCATGTCACATTTCTATTCATTTCTATATTAGACAATAAAGAGTTATCTAATCTAATTATTCATTCAAAACACTTATGCATAGCTGTATTTTATACAGCTCATACAGAATTCAAAGTACAGGTTCATGTGAGTATTTAATGTATGGCTCAGATCTACAGAATTTCTGAGGTTCTAGAACAGACACAGAGCTCACATCACAACAGGCTTCAGGCGCCATTTTAGTGACTTTAACATTATATAAAATTTTAATTTCGGTCTAGCTGACATTAGGTTATGTACGCAGCACGCAATTGAACCACATATTTTAGAAGCCAAAGGTTCAAATTAGCTCGGAGCAGCTTCACTTAATTATAACAGTGGTTTTGTTAGGAAAACAGTTTCTGTATACCGGATACTAAATTGCGCTGACGTCAACGGCTAACGTATCTAGTTAATCGCTACTGTTAGCACAACATTAACAGCAAGCTACAATGACGAGTAACAAAAACAAAACAGTAATAAGGTTTTAATGAAAATGTTTTACCTTTTCCAACAGTCCCAGAATCCAGAGCTTCAAAGTCCAGCAGGTACTGAAGACTGTTATCCGTTTCGCTGTCACCGGCCGTGAGAAAGTGTTTTTTTTCCGAAAGGCCAAGGCCCGCCGCTCGCGCACTCTGTCTGCGCATGCACATCCCAACGACTGACCCCCTCCGTCCACTCCCGGGAGGTTATAGTATGACGTGTTCTGACGTCACTCTCTCTCTCCCTGTCATTTATTTGGCTTGAAACACATATTAACAAATTGCTCAGTGATGAACAACTACTCAGATCATTTACCTAAACAGTGTGCTTTGTCAAAACGAAGTGTGTGTTCATTACACTGACATTCTGTTCTGCAATTGTTATTTACTTGTATTTTATAATTTGACTTTACATACTGCTGGGTGGTTTGTAAAGTTTACAATAACTAGTATTATCATTATGCTATATTTTCAAAAATATATAATAATCTCAAAAGTAATGCCTTGGAGTAGAAAATAGTAATGCTTTATTATAATTTAAAACTAAAGTACAGTATTTGAATGTGTGTATTGTGTCTACTAGGGCTGCACGATTAATCGTTAGAAAATCACGATCTCGATTCATACTAATGTGCGATCTCATTTCCAAATGACGATTTAAAAAAAAAAAAAAAAAAAAAAGACGACGATTGCACCGCATTTTGATCCGGGACGTACTCTGCATGAAAACAAGCGCTCACTCTTCCTGCTCAACAAATGACAAGGGCGGAGCCTTATACCACGTGATACAGAAACTGTGCCGTGTGATGCTAAAATTAGCAGGGAAAAAACAACGGAGAGCACGTCAGGGATGACAAGAAAGTGACAGGAGAAAATCCGTCCCGGTCAACCACCCAAACACCAATAACGGGAACCTTACACAGCGCTTCCCTATACCCGTCGAACTGCCGCAGGCACAAAGAAATTACGGAGGCTATCACTTATCACCTGACCAAAGATATGGCTCCCATCAAAACTGTGCAAAACGAGGGATTTAGGAAAATGATCAACACCCTAGACAAACACTACACAGTGCCGTCCCGCAACTATTTTTCTATTGTTGCACTACCTGCTCTATACACGCAGTGTCGAGCAACGGTGGAGACGGAATTTCAAGCAGTACAACATTTTGCGGCAACAACAAAACGTGAGACATTTGTTGTTTTTATGTTTATTTATTGTTTTTATGTTCAGTCTCAACTGTTACGAAGTTGATGTGGAGTTAATAAGTGCAATAAATATTTATACTGGAAAAGAAAATCGTGAGAGAATCGTGATCTCAATTCTAAGCCAAAAAATCGTGATTCTCATTTTATGCAAAATCGTACAGCCCTAGTGTCTACTGTTTGTTAACTCACCATATTCATAATGGGTTTGCGGGGTTAGGGGTATGTGCGTGTGTGTGTGTGTGTGTGTGTGTGGGGGGGGGGGGTTAGGGTCTTTAGGCTCCCCCCACCCCTGCCACCAGTATATTTTTAAGCAACTCTTACTTTTATTTGAATATTCAGTTTCCTACCATCTTCTCTTAAAGGGTAATTGCCAGGTAATCCGCCCTCCCCCTTCGCACACACATGCACACAAAGAAAACACACAGTATAATTCACAGCCTCGTTATAGTGAATAAATATTTATGCCATTTACACCATCAAACTTAGATAGCTAAGGATGAAGAACCTATTGTTCTTTAAAGAACCATTTGTAATATCTGAAGAACCATCCACAAAATAAAAAGGTTCTTTGATGTATGATGGTTCTTTAAAGAACCATGAAGACATCTGAAGAACCATTTAAGAACCATAATTTTTCTGAGTGCATGATAAGTTTTTCAAAACATTTGGCAATTATGGACGTTAGCAACTGGACAATAGTCATTCAAGCAGCATATTAGAGTATGGCAAATGTGTGACCCTCCAAGTCTGTTCCTTCTGCAAATATACCCCAAACCATGTTGTCACAACAGTCCTGTAGGGCTGTGGTGACCGCTGTCCACACTTGTACTGTTTTTGCAGATGGCCTTTGCCTTTGAATTAGAGATCTATAAGTAGAGATCAGGGACAGAGAGAGATGATCAGAGAGTCTGAGGTGAGGGGGTGGCTTTTGCTACAAAATCATTTTCACCCCGGTTCTTTTATTCGTCGAAACTTCCAGAGACGGCACCGGAACTCAGTAGTTATTTCACAAAACCTTTATTCATCTTTATTCATCTTCATTTAAGCATGCACTTCTAGAAGGGAAGACGAGGCCAGTGTCCCTCTGCAAAATCTTCACCCCTTTGTTAGTTACAGCCAGCTTTATAGAGGCGTCCCCATCATAAAACCCCCCCACAGTGTGCTGCAAACTCTGTGTCTGTGTCTATGTGAGTGCTCGTGTGTGACTGTGTACGCATACCTGTGTGTATGTGTGAGTGCACATGAGTGAGTGTGCATGTGGATGTGTGTGCATGACAGTTAAAACACTGTGGGTGTAGGTGACTCCCTAGAGGTCATAAAACCCATCTCCCTTCCAGACCACAGTTCTCCAGTTACAAATGTTGAGACCCCCACACAGGTATCCTCTGGGGAATTTCCACTCAGCATTAACTCCTCTTTGTCTTACTTTCATAGTTCAAGTGGGGGGGGGGGTCTCCTACAATCTACTCCTAAGTTCATGACACAGTCAGGCCTTTATTACATTGAGGGCAGTGTCAGTGTCTCTACAATAATTCTACATTCTATGTTAACACATTTCTAAACTCTAAATCAGCTAAGCATTTCTACACTTTGTAAGCATCTGAAATGTTGGTATAGACCTCGTCCAGTGTGTTATTTTCCCTCATTGGAAAGCTCACGTTTTTAAAGAATCCAGATAGGACAGATTTCAGGTTTTCATGGTTAAAATCGCTACAATCACAGCATAGTTCAGGTGCGTTGTTAGCTGTTTATTAATGGAGCGCTGAAAAAGCTCCATGGCTAACTTAGCGTTAGCTTGGGGAAGCACATAAACTGCTATTATTGTGACTGCTGTGAGCTTTCTCTGCAAATAGAAAGGTCTATGCTGTACCATCGTATACTCTATGTCTGGACAGAAGTGGACAACTTTAACTGTGGTGTTGGTACACCACGTGTTATTCATATACACTAACGGACCTCCTCTCTTTGCTCCTGTCAACTTTGAATGTAGCATGGCCTGCTAGCTCAATCACAGTGTCTGGAGTAAAAGAGTCCAGCCAAGCCTCTGTTACAACCATTACACAAAAATCCAAACACCGCGAAGTGATCTGCAGTTGTAGCTCATCCATCTTGTTGTTTAGTGACCATGAGTTGGTGAGGAGGAGACTCAGAATAGTCGGTCTGTGTGGGTTAGCACTTAGCTTAGCCCTCAGCCCCGCTCTCTTCCCTCTTTTCTGTTGCCTGTGCCTCCATCGCCTACGCCACTTCACCGGTGGTATAGTGAAATTAGAGTCTGTGTTCCTTCAGATCTCTGGGGGATAGAGTCCCAATCATTGTCTGTGAAAGTGTGCAGGTTTTTGTGGTTTAGAACATAAGCAGTTCAGCCTTGCTGTACTGCACAAGTGCTCCTGCTAATCAGAGGAAAAGTGAAATAAAAACACAAAAGATAAAAAGTAAGCCGCTAAGTTGTGGAGAGCGCTGGGTCACTGCGACTGCTTGAGTATTAGCCCCATCTTGAGTATTAGTATTTCAAGGTTTGATCAAGGTTTGCTGGAAGACTGTTTACTTAGCCTGGAATGGAGAAGGACACTGTCTCAGCTGAACTCTGGACACACACACACACACACACACACACACACACACACACACACACACACACACACACACACATATACACATGCAGATATACAATCATCCCCCCTCCCCTTCCAACCGCCTTCGACGCTTATTCCCTCCCGATGCAGACGGTGGATCAAAGGGGACCAGCGCATATGCTGCAGGCCCGGATGCGCTGTCTACACTATCTGTCTTTCACCTTTTACCCATCCCTGTTGCTTGTCATGTGTTTCTATGGTGTATTAAGAGTTTTTCCTGTGCTATGCGCAGAGGTGTTTTTTTTTTCTGTTCTCAAACTGATCTCCCTGTTGGAGCTCAGCCTGGGGGGAGTTCTTTTTTCTCCTTCTCTTTCCTGATGTTGTGTTGTGAGATGCACTTCACACACATACACACACACAGTTCTTTATTGCCAGATGCCACATTTATTTTGAGTTTTCATTTGTTGTGACAGTCCGTAGTCTGGAATGCTCTGGTCTCAGCTGATCCCAGCTTCCCCTCCCCTCCGCTCCTCTCCCGTCTCACTAAAAAAGGGGAAGGAAACCGTCATCAGCTCAAACACCATCAGCTGTGTTCTCACCTGCCTCTCCAGCACCGCCCCGTTGAGCTCACTGCACCACTCCTCCCCTGCAGCCGCGCCCGGGTCCACACCTCCGCCACATGTGTATTTTCCATTGTTCGGTTCCGGGTCGCTGCTCGTGCGGCTGACCGGCCAGCTACCTACCCTGACCTGTCTCCCCAATGTGATGTTTGTGTATTGTATGTATGGTCGGCAAGGTCAGTCTCTCAAATGCCCCTCGGGGATAAATAAAGTCTTCTGAAAGTGAATCAATCTTAATTGCTGCAGAAGAGCTTCAAATTGTTAACCCATTTTGTGTTCACCAGAAAAAGGCCTTTTTGTATAATTCTGCAATGTACATGTCATCTTACGTCAAAAGCAAACTATCAAACTGAGCAGCCAATGAGCTCCTCTGTGATGTCCCTTCTTTGGATTTTGGAAAACTTCTCAAGGTGTTTGGTCAATGTGATATGTCTAAAATTCTATGAAGAACATATAAAAGCATATGTTGTTTCTCCATTTCAAAGCAACACGTTACAATATTGATTGCCAAAATATTACATGTCTAATTTAGAGATGTAGACTACACTGGATACATGTGCAACTAAAACATACAACTTACCAATGGTTACATTTTGCTTTGGTCATGTAGGACACATGGCCATGATGGTAAATTAAACAAAAAACTTGTTTAATTCTAACAATAAAACAGATGGTCAGCCGCAGTGAGAAAAAGCTTGCCAGCATATTCACCATCTGATCTGTGAAGCAAATTTATTAGGGAAAAACAGAAAAGTACTTCAGTGTACCAGTACGTGTTTGATGACAGGCAACTTAACTTAACACAGACAGGAGCCACAGTTGAAATCTGGAAAACAGAACAAAGCTCACATATTATTAGTGATTCAAGTGGACGTTTCTCAACAGTCTATTACATTTATATACACCCTTATACCACCAGCATTCTCTCTTAATTATATATAAATGAATACACACACACACATACACACACACATATATATATATATACATACAATAGTACAAATAGTACATGGACTAGAATTACTAAGAACTCAGGAGTCTCAGCTCAACATCGGAATCATTTTTCCAATCTCTTCATTAGTTTACATCCTGGCTATGTACAGGGGAGTAGTTCATGCCAGCCTTTGCTATTTTCTTTCTGTTTTAGCGTTTCAGTGGCAAGTCCTACAAGACAGCAGAAGGTGACCTTTACTGCACAGCCCCCTCTACCCATCCTAATCCTGCCAGCAGCAGACTGCTCTGCTCATTAGAAGGGCTTTTTACCTCTCAAACACCTGTCACCATTCAAAGGTGAATAACAAAAAACCTCAGCTTCGACCTCCACACCTCTGTCAGCACACTCCCCACTCGCCTGGCACACTCACTCGATAAGGCCCGGCTCAAACTCACACACACACACACACACACACACACACACACACACACACACACACACACACACACACACACACACACACACACACACACACACACACACACACACACACACACATGTCCGCACTCATATGCTTATGTGCTTGTGTGATGAGGGTGAGAATGACAGCTCCATTTGGTTGCACATTACTCATGCTATAGACAGATGGCCAGTTGTGGGAGGATGATTTAAGGTATAGAAAGTTTTTCTGTTGGCACTAATTAAGTAATCCCTTTTTTAGTTTAGTTTAGTTTTTTCATGGACACACTGCATCACGTGTGTGTGTGTCCAGATGAGCAGAATCAACTTTCTGTGATTTTCTTACCTGTGTCATGATCTGGGTGAGCGTCTGGTGTTTTTCTACGCCTGCATGTGTTTACCTGTGTCTTATTTCTCGCCTGGAGTCCATCAACATTAATCAGCGAGGCTGTATATAAAGATCAGCGTTCCCATCATTTCTCCGCCAGTTCATCAGCTACCTCGCGGTGGTAATCAGGCCTCATGTCTTTGGGTATAGACACGCTCTTTGCTTACCTTAATCTTCTTGTGCCTTCAATTTCTCCACCACGACACTACCTTCTCACTTGCAATTCAAGTCTCTGGACGCTGGTCTTCTTGGCAAAATGCACTGCAATGCTCCACAACCTGCCTCTTCCAAATTAGACTACTCACTGCTCTCACCTGCTTGTCCTTCTGCCCACTATCACTCTTAGATTCCTGGAAACAAATAGTTGGAACCTCACTTGATCTCATACCACGTGGATGCTCAACTCAGCTACTCTCCCCAGAGTTCCACACTCTACTCCTGCAAGTAAGCCCACAAATTCAGCTTTCACAAATATAGTGCCTTACCCTGCTTGAATCCCTATCTTGAATCCCTGTGCACTCAGTAAAGGTTTTTAAAATGCATCACTGTCTCAACTGTGTCTCTATTTGGTACTGGCCCTTGGGCCCCTTGACAAGACTGTGATTTCCAAGTAGGGCATGATTCATTGTGAATATAAACAGACTTTTTAGGCAAACAGTGCAAAATCATCAGTGACAAACAAAAAGAAATTCTCGCTACAGTATTAGAGCTTAGTCCCAGTCAGAGGACCTGCCCTGTCCACACCCACACCATTTCTGGCTCCTGAGAGTGTAGCATCATCCTTTGACGCTGCCGACTCTCTGCCCGCTATGCTGGTGTTTCGCGATGCAGTTTCTCTAGCGCCTGAACCCTGAACCCATCTTGGGTGGAACTGGGTAGGTGCGAGGGTTTCCTGTTACAGTGTTTACTAGTGTTTGGCCGGTCTTTCTCCCTGCTTCTAAGCTCTCCTACCTGGTAGGAATGCTGAGGGGACAAGTGCTGGTGTGGGCTGAGGCATATTTTTCCCTTCACCCAATTTTATCTTGCCTTGATGAGTTTTTGGGGGAACTAAAAAAAGACTTTTGCTCACCCTATCTCTGAGGGCAGCACAACCAAGAGATTGCTAAATTTGAGGCAGGGCAAACGCATTGCAGGGGAACATGTTATTGGATTTTGATGGATCAGTGTCTTCTCGCAATAGGCCTCATCCTTTGAGGACATGCTCTCACTCTCCCTCAGAATTGACAATCACCTGAGAGAGAGAGAGAGAGAGAGAGAGAGAGAGAGAGAGAGAGGCCGAAGGACACTATAAACCCCACAAGGCTCTGTTCTGTTCATTTCCAATTTCAGTGTGTTAGTCTTCCAGCAACACCAACTTAGCAGAGAGTCATAATCATTGGCTTTTGATACAAGACAAAGACAACACTTATCAAAGAGGATCCCCTTCTCGCTGGCAGATTCCATATACAGTGGCTTGCAAAAGTATTCGGCCCCCTTGAACTTTTCCACATTTTGTCACATTACAGCCACAAACATGAATCTATTTTATTGGAATTCCACTTGAAAGACCAATACAAAGTGGTGTACACGTGAGAAGTGGAATGAAAATCATACATGATTCCAAACATTTTTTAGAAATTAATAACTGAAAAGTGGGGTGTGCGTAATTATTCAGCCCCCTGAGTCAATACTTTGTAGAACCACCTTTTGCTGCAATTACAGCTGCCAGTCTTTTAGGGTATGTCTTTTTTTTCATAAAAGGTAGGCACTCATCAACAAATACACGTAGATTACTTAATTTGATAGACTACTCATACAGTAAAAACCTAGAAACTACAATATTCTCTTTAGACGCAGAAAAAGCATTTGACAGAGTTAACTGGAAATTTCTATTTGCAACTTTACACAAATTTGGTTTTGGATCCTCTTTCATAAACTGGTTAAAAATATTATATAATTCCCCAACAGCTTGTGTTAGAACAAATGACCAGAATTCCTCCAGCTTCTGTCTCTTGAGGGGCACCAGGCAGTGATGCCCACTCTCCCCTTCACTATTTGCAATTTTTATTGAACCACTAGCAGCAGCAATTAGACAGAATTCAGTAATTAAGGGCATAAAATGCAAGAACGTGGAACATAAAATCAGCCTTTATGCGGATGATGTGTTACTCTTTCTCCAAAATTCACAAACCAATATCTCTGGGGTGATTGAATTGATAAACTCTTTTGCAAGAATATCAGATTACTCAATTAACTGGTCAAAATCTACAGTCCTACCGATTAATTGCTCCTTCTATAATTCCTCTTCTACACCACTGCAATCGGGAAATATAAAATATTTAGGTATTAATGTTTCTCCCAAGCTTGCAGATCTAACTAAATTAAACCATATCCCACTTTTAAAGAAGGTAGAAGATGATCTGGCTAGATGGAAATGTCTACCCATATCACTCATGGGAAGGGTTGCCGCTATAAAAATGATGGTCTTACCAAAAATAAATTATTTATTCTCAATGATCCCAACTAAACCGCCACAAGATTGGTTCAGATCTCTAGATTCATGTATGTCCAAATTCCTTTGGAAAAATAAACCCCCACGTATAAGCTTAAAAACACTACAAAAGACCAAGGATAAAGGAGGACTAGAACTGCCTAACTTTCAGCACTACTTCTTAGCCAACAGGCTTCAGTTTATCTCAGGATGGCTAAAACACACCCTCTTAGATGAACACTGGCTAGATGTAGAACAAGCACTCTGCAATAATCTAGAGATCTCAGACCTACCATTTATCAGCTCAAACATCCAACGACATGAATGCTTTAAAAGCATCAACATCAGCTCTTCTCTGACAGCATGGTGGGAGTTTCTAAAATTGACGGCGTCTTCATTAATCCCATGCAAACGTACACCTATCTGGAACAACCCTGACATATTACAAAACAATAATATGATAAACTTTTCAGATTGGAGTGGTAAAGGAATCAAATATTTAGAACATATACTAGAAGGAACAGAATTTATTTCATTTGACGGACTAGTTACACAATATGGGATCAACAAGAAAAGATTTTTAGAATATCAACAAATTAAATCCATAGTAAAAAAGAAATTTAAACCGGGTCAAGTTGAACTACAAACACCACCAAGTGTGGTTCAATTTCTTACTCTTAAACCCCCCAAATTACTATCCAAAATATATAGAATGCTTTCTAAAACAGATGAATCAATATCACTTCCTATTGCAAAATGGGAAGCGGATTTATCAGTTAACTTAGACCTAAACTTCTGGTCTCAGATTTGCTTAAAAACCTTTCATCTAATTAGAAATCCCAGTCTTCAATTAATTCAATACAAAATATTACATAGAGTGCACTATACAGGTCATCGGATGTTCAAGATGGGCTTTACGTCTACCAACAACTGCTCACACTGCCAAACCAATTCACCGGACAATTATATCCATGCTCTTTGGTTCTGTCCACCAGTTCAGAAGTTTTGGCGCGAGATATGTGAAGACTTATCGAAGTGTCTGAAATGTAACATTCCAACTTCCCCCTTAGTGTGTTTGTTGGGCAGCTTAGATAATGTCACTTCAGAAAAGAATATCGCCCATATGGTTTTCACTGCCCTATGCATAGCCAAGAAAACAGTCCTCATGAACTGGAAAAATAAAAATAATCTTAATTCTAACCAATATAGAAATTATCTATTAGATTACATTAGTGTTGATACAGCCTCTGCCACCACATCAGATCAATTGCTCTGGGCTCCTTTGATCAGCTCCATCACCTAGTGGGGGTGGGGGGTCATAGTTTGGTCCCGCCTTCACTGTTGTGATTGGTGTGGGGGTAGGGACAGGCTTAGGGCGTCGGGGGGTTCCCCGGAGGCATCTTCCTTGGGGGGCTCAACCCGGGGTAGCGGTCATGTCTGGTTAGGGGCTCTGTTGGCTCTCCGGTGGTTTCCTCGCGGCTGCGTGCAGCGGGGCTAGGGGAGGGTCTGTGCTGACGGACGTGGGTTACTGACCTGGTAGCCTGGCTGCCCCTGGGTGGGTCCGGGATGGGCGTGAGGTTCTGGGGGCGCTCCGTCTCTGGGCTGGGACCCGGACCGGGCCTCGGGGGCTTGGGTCCTGGTTGGTGTGTTGCCGGGGTTGTGGGCGGGTGGGTGCATGGGGGCCCAGCCCTGGAGCAGGGTGCCGCCGGTGCGTCGAGCCACCTGGGGGGCTCTTCAACTGGTGGGGGAGATTGTCACATCTTGCAGGAGCTTTCCTCTCCTCGGGAGCTGCCTCTGCAGGAGGGGGAGATACAGGAGAGGTGGAGGAAGATCTCAGCCTGGGTGTTTATTGTCTTATGTAGTCTGGAAGATGAGTGGATGGTGGGGTGGGTGCAGTTTTCTCTGTGGTGGGGTTGGGTGGACTGTCCCGGGCTCTGTGGGGCCGGGCGGCGCTGCTGCACTGGGCCCGGTCTGGATGGGCCTAGGCCCCCTTCCCCTGGCGGGTCACTCAGGCGCAGCTCTTTCCGGGACAGTGGCGCAGCTGCCCCTCTGTTGGTCTTCCTTGGTCTCTTGTGTTCTGGGGGCCTCTGGATGTCTGGAGTTTTGATCTCCTCCACACCTGCTTCACGCCCTGGAGGACGGGGCTGTGGCCCCCCCACACCCTCTAGCAGATTATTACATGAAGGAACCTTTTAAAAAAACAAAAAACAAGCGCGTCCATGCTCACAGGTGTACACACGGGTGATCACACCCACAAACTACACCCTTTTTGGCTCCTACCTCAAAGCACACTGTGTTCTGTTGATCTTATGTGCTGCACAATAATGTTTAACATTTAGTATTTACTGTCATATTCCCATATATCATTGTGATGTTGTTTATTCTATTACTCTTGTTCTCTTCTGCTTGCTTTCTTTTTTCTTTCTCAGCAGGTGATCCAGGTGATTGATATATGCATTTTTTTTCCTCTGCCCGTTCTGTTGGTTTTTGTCTTTTGCCCTTCTCCCCCGTCCCTCTTCTCAGCTGTTTCTCTTTCCCTCTTTCTTTCTCCCCTTCTTTCCCCCAGTCAAGTCTGTCCCGTATTCAGTAAGTGAAAATAAAATAAACAATAAAAGGTGAATCAAATGGACCATTACGGCAAGGCTGGGATGGTCAGTTTGGTAAAGTAAATCCGTTGGGCATCTTTCTTTGCCTTTAGACAACAATTCTGATGGCAAAAGAGCCAAACGGGACAGGCCAAAAAAAAAAAAAAAAAAAAAAAAGGGTATGTCTCTACCAGCTTTGCACATCTAGAGACTGAAATCTTTGCCCATACTTCTTTGTAAAACAGCTCCAGCTCAGTCAGATTAGAGGGACAGCGTTTGTGAACAGCAGTTTTCAGATCTTGCCACAGATTCCCGATTGGATTTAGATCTGGACTTTGACTGGGCCATTCTAACACATGGATATGTTTTGTTTTAAACCATTCCATTGTTGCCCTGGTTTTATGTTTAAGGTCGTTGTCCTGCTGGAAGGTGAACCTCTGCCCCAGTCTCAAGTCTTTTGCAGACTTTGATTGCCCTGTATTTGGCTCCATCCATCTTCCCATCAACTCTGACCAGCTTCCCTGTCCTTGCTGAAGAGAAGCACCCCCAGAGCATGATGCTGCCACCACCATATTTGACAGTGGGGATGGTGTGTTCAGAGTGATGTGCTTTGTTAGTTTTCCGCCACACATAGCGTTTTGGTCTCATCTGACCAGAGCACCTTCTTCCACATGTTTGCTGTGTCCCCCACATGGCTTGTGGCAAACTGCAAACGGGACTTCTTATGGTTTTCTGTTAACAATGGCTTTCTTCTTGCCACTCTTCCATAAAGGCCAACGTTGTGCAGTGCACGACTAATAGTTGTTCTATGGACAGATTCCCCAACCTGAGCTGTAGATCTCTGCAGCTCGTCCAGAGTCACCATGGGCCTCCTGGCTGCATTTCTGATCAGCGCTCTCCTTGTTCGGCCTGTGAGTTTAGGTGGACGGCCTTGTCTTGGTAGGTTTACAGTTGTGCTATACTCCTTCCATTTCTGAATGATCGCTTGAACAGTCAAGGCTTGGGAAATCTTTTTGTAGCCTAAGCCTGCTTTAAATTTCTCAATAACTTTATCCCTGACCTGTCTGCTGTGTTCTTTGGACTTCATGGTGTTGTTGCTCCCAATATTCTCTCAGACAACCTCTGAGGCCGTCACAGAGCAGCTCTATTTGTACTGACATTAGATTACACACAGGTGCACTCTATTTAGTCATTAGCACTCATCAGGCAATGTCTATGGGCAACTGACTGCACTCAGACCAAAGGGGGCTGAACAATAACGCACACCCCACTTTTCAGTTATTTATTTGTAAAAAATGTTTGGAATCATGTATGATTTTCGTTCCACTTCTCACGTGTGCACCACTTTGTGTTGGTATTTCATGTGGAATTCCAATCAAATTGATTCATGTTTGTTGCTGTAATGTGACAAAATGTGGGAAAATTCAAGGGGGCTGAATACTTTTGCAAGGCACTGTAAGTTTGATTGAGAAGTTTTCTCTGTTGTTGAAACCTCTGTCTATAAGCTACAGCTATTAGTTAATAAGCTTGCAAGGTAGCGGCTTTAACACTCAGATAATTTAAACTGTCTTGTAAAGTAAACGTGGCAACCGTCTCTAGAGCTTTTCAGTTTGCAAAAGGGGCTAAATATCAATAGGCCACTGAAAAGCACCAGCAATGTGTTCAAATGCTGCAAAATATAATAATAATAATAATAATAATAATAATAATAATAATAATAATAATAATAATAATGGATTGCATTTATATAGCGCTTTTCGAGACCCTCAAAGCGCTTTACAATTCCACTATTCATTCACTCTCACATTCACACACTGGTGGAGGCATATGAATATATATGAATCAACTTCAGCTTCCCTAAATACACTTACTGACATCAAATGCAGTAGGAGACGTGGAGGTGGAACATGGAGAGTCAGCAGAGGCAGATGAGGCTTGTGGCTGGGACTCCAGCTCAAGCTTACGCAGCCTTAATGCTTGTCTGCCTCTCCAGCCTTCTGATTTCAAGCTCCAGCTGAGCTTGTCTGGCCTGTGCCTTCTCTTTGGCCTCCAAATGGAGGCATGCCAACCGTACCTTTAGTAGAGCTCCATCCCTGCCTTCTTAACTCCCAGAAGAAAGTGGATCATAGCGAAGGAGTGTGTGTAGTGTCTTCCCTGCTTATCCACCTCACCATTCACACTGGGACCATCCTTATGGTCCTCCTCAAACAAAGCACCTCGGCTTGGCACAATGGAAATCTCAGGCAGATCAGGAGCTTGAATCAGGCCAGTTTCCACAAACATATCCACTACTAGAGCTTTTAAATCATTCTTTTGGGACCTGCAGCTTAAAGTGGTCCTCAATTTGCAGCAAATCACACTTGCAGCAATTAGAGCTCAATAGACGCTGCTAAAAAGTGTTCCAGACAAAATGCAGCTGGCATAGCGCTTAACCACAAATGAAATGATTACACTAAGACAAACACATTTTCACTTCCAGAAACAGGGATTCCCTTTGTGAGATCCTCGACGAGCCCCCACTTATGTTACGACCCAGCTCTGCTATGGGACAGGGGAAGTAACAAAAATGAGATTCTTACGAGGGAAATCAGTGTTGAAAAAGTTTTATTACCAAAAAAGCTCAGAGAACTGAAAAAAACAACAACACAAAAACAACTTGCACGCTTACGGCTTCAACCTTCAGAAATCAAAATTAGTCTCACAGGCCATAGCAAAACTAATATTATTCAAGAGAGTCTCACATTTTAGACAAAGTTTTGTAGACAAGGCTCACAGACAGAAGCACATGGGGCAGACTGCACACTCAGTACAAAGCTCAGTTCATACCACAGACTTTCCCTAGAGGTGCAAACCACAGGTTCCCAGGCAGCCAATTGTCTGTCTGGGTTGTCAAACTCGAATTTGGCTGGCCAAACAGTTAAACCTGCTGCTTGTTCTGCTCGATCCACCAAAACCCACCACCACACTCAATCAGGTTTTTGCACTAATCACTCCCCAAACCAAATCCGTCTGCCTGGTCACATCTGGAAACTATTGGGAAACACTCTCCTTCTTCCCCCATCGCCTTCCTTGACACACCCCTAATCCTTGGTTATCCATAGCTATGAAAAAACAATCCTCATGATGATTGATCAGGTCACAAGATTACCAGTTGGAGTTTATTTTGCCTCACAAACTGCCTAACCCTATCTTCAGTAATCCATGAAACAGCACCTGCAGTCTTTACACCACCGGATCTCTCCTCAGTTCCCCAGGAGTATCGTCACCTTCAGAATGTCTTAAGTAAGGATAAGATCTTGTCCCTTTCATAGCCCACTGTGCCATTGACATCCTTCCTGGCGCTCCGTTGCCTTTTAGCAGAGTCTACTGTCTCGGCCTGAGAGGGAGGCAATGGAGACGCATATCCAAGATTGTTTGGCAGCATGTATCATCTGTCTGTCTTCCTCCCTGTTAGATGCAAGGAGAAATGCTGGCAATCGACAGTAAGTGACGGAAGTGACGGACAAGGTAAACGACTCATGTTGTAACTGACGTCAGATGCTGGAGATTTTGGCGAAAAAATTAAAGCGAATGGTAGTTCACATTTGAACAAATTCCTTTAAGCTTCAGTATTACCAAATACACTTATCAATTGTCTTATAACTAACAACTCGTCCCTGTACCAAAGACGCCACGTCCCAGTGGCCCCCAGGATTACAGGCCCGTGGCACTGACCTCCCACATCATGAAGACCCTGGAAAGGCTCATCCTGGACCAGCTGCGACCCATAGTAATACCACATCTGGATCCCCTTCAGTTCGCTTATTAGCCTCGTCTCGGAACTGAGGACGCCATCATCTACCTGCTCAATTGTGTCTACACCCATCTGGACCAGCCGGCGAGCACTGTGAGGGTCATGTTTTTTGACCTTTCTAGTGCTTTCAATACCATCAGGCCGACCCTCCTGGGTGATAAGTTAGCAGCGATGCAGGTGGATGCTTCTCTGGTGTCCTGGATTGTTGATTACCTGACAGGAAGACCACAATATGTACGTCTCCCACAGTGTGTGTCTGACAAGGTGATCAGCAACACAGGGGCACCACAGGGGACTGTCCTCTCCCCCTTCCTCTTCACCCTCTACACTACAGACTTCAGCCACTGCACAGAGACCTGCCATCTTCAGAAGTTTTTTTTTTTTTTTTTCTCTTGCCTATCCCCTTTGGCTCTTTTGCCATCAGAATTATTGTCTAAAGGCAAAGAAAGATGCCCAACGGATTTACTTTACCAAATTGACCATCCCAGCCTTGCCATAATGGTCCATTTGATTCGCCTTTTATTGTTTATTTTATTTTCACTTGCTGACTTGACTGGAGGAAAGAAGGGGAGAAAGAAAGAGGGAAAGAGAAACAGCTGAGAAGAGGGACGGGGGAGAAGGGCAAAAAACAAAAACCAACAGAATGGGCAGGAAAAAAAAAGAAGGAAAAAAAATGCATATATCGATCACCTGGATCACCTGTTGAGAAAGAAAAAAGAAAACAAGCAGAAGAGAACAAGAGTAATAGAATAAACAACATCACAATGATATATGGGAACATGACAGTAAATACTAAATATTAAACATTATTGTGCAGCACATAAGATCAACAGACGCCCATCCCCAGACACAAAGAACCACCAACGCACCGATGTCTGAGGGAGTCCACCACTGGCAGGGGAAGTGGTGGTGGGGGGAGATAGACCTCCAAACCTTGGAGGGCTTGAGATGTCCCCAGAGAGGTGGCGTCTGATACCCAACCTGACATATAGACACAGACATACAGGCACACACAGACACAAACATCCATTCCCACCCTCATGCTCTCATATGCACTTACTCCACACTCAACCAACGTGGAGACAGACATAAAGAGACGCTGTACACACGATCACACTCCCCAAGCGTACTCTACGAACCGGGTCTAGGTACCCTTGCCCCTGGAGGGGGGAACTGCACCCAGACCCAGGTGGTGTTACCCTTTTCCCTGCGGTGGGGAGAGGCAGACCGCCCCGACTCCGCAGCAGCAGGAAGGCCCCACACTCCAGACCGCAGTCGAACGGCCAACTCCTCCTAGCCCCCCCGCTCCAGCAGGCCGCAGAGAATGGGGGTGAGAGAAGACTCCAAACCTCCCTCCACCCGCTCATTGTAGTGTTGATGCATGTGTGTTCTAAGGTGCAATTAAAACCCAGGAGGGCATGGAGCTACCTGCCCGAGAGCAGCAGGTAAGCGCATAGTCCCTCCTGCTAGCCCTCAATGTCTACGTGTATTTAAAATTGAGAGGGGTGGGGTGTACACCCTGATGGTAATTTGGACTCCATGTATCGTGCCCACCCCCAAGATCCTATATGTATGTGTAATGAGAGTGTGAGTAATGTGAATGTCTAAGTTGTGGGATAAAATTGAGGCAGAGGCAGCCAGAAGGGGACAGAGGGGGGGGGGGGTAGCCTCCTCTGCACCCTGGTGACATACCCCTACTCCAAGGCCCTGCATGTGTGGGTGGTTGTGGTGGAGCGGGAAGAGGGAGGCAGCTGGAGATGGGGAGGGAAGGAAGGGAGGGGCAGGTGACCCCTCCCTGGGGCCAGCTCCCCCGCTGACCCCAGTAGGCACTCCCATACTCTGCGACCCGCCAGGGAAAGGGGGCCCAGGCCCATCCAGACCGGGGCCCAGTGCAGCAGCGCCCCCCCCGGCCCCACAGAGCCCGGGACAGTCCACCCAACCCCACCACAGAGAAAACTGCACCCACCCCACCATCCACTCATCTTCCAGACTACATGAGACAATAGACGCCCAGGCCGAGATCTTCCTCCACCTCTCCTGTATCTCCCCCTCCTGCAGAGAGTTCCTGAGGAGAGTAAAGCTCCTGCAAGGTGTGACAATCTCCCCCACCAGTTGAAGAGCCCCCCAGGTGGCTCGACGCACCGGCGGCACCCTGCGCCAGGGATGGGCCCCCATGCACCCACCCGCCCACAACCCCGGCAACACACAAACCAGGACCCAAGGCCCCGAGGCCCGGCACGGGCCCCAGCCCAGAGACGGAGCGCCCCCAGAACCTCACGCCCATCCCGGACCCACCCAGGGGCAGACAGGCTACCAGGTCAGTAACCCACGTCCATCAGCACAGACCCTCCCCTAGACCCGCTGCACGCAGCCACGAGGAAACAGTCACCCAAGAGCCAAAAGAGCCCCCAACTGGACATGACCGCTACCCCGGGTTGAGCCCCCCAAGGAAGATGCCTCCGGGGAACCCCCCGACGCCCTAAGCCTGTCCCTACCCCCACACCAATCACAACAGTGAAGGCGGGACCAAACTATGACACCCCACCCCGACTAGGTGATGGAGCTGATCAAAGGAGCCCAGAGCAATTGATCTGATGTGGTGGCAGAGGCTGTATCAACACTAATGTAATCTAATAGATAATTTCTATATTGGTTAGAATTAAGATTGTTTTTATTTTTCCATTTCATGAGAACAGTTTTCTTGGCTATGCATAGGGCAGTGAAAACCATATGGGCGATATTCTTTTCTGAAGTGACATTATCTAAGCTGCCCAACAAACACACTAAGGGGGAAGTTGGAATGTTACATTTCAGACACTTTGATAAGTCTTCACATATCTCGCGCCAAAACTTCTGCACTGGTGGACAGAACCAAAGAGCGTGAATGTAATTGTCCGGTGTATTGCCTTGACAGTGTGAGCAGTTGTTGGAAGATGTAAAGCCCATCTTGAACATCCGATGACCTGTATAGTGCACTCTATGTAGTATTTTGTATTGAATTAATTGCAGACTGGGATTTTTAATCAATTGAAAGGTTTTTAAGCATACCTGAGACCAGAAGTTTTGGTCTAAACTGACTGATAAATCTGCTTCCCACTTTGCAATAGGAAGGGATATTGATTCATCTAATTTAGAGAGTGTTCTGTATATTTTAGATAATAATTTGGGGGGTTTAAGAGTAAGGAAATGTGCCGCACTTGGTGGTGTTTTTAATTCAACTTGACTGAGGTTAAATTTATTTTTTAGTATGGATTTAATTTGTTGATATTCTAAAAATCTTTTCTTGTTGATCCCATATTGTGCAACTAGTCTGTCAAATGGAATAAATTCTGTTCCCTCTAATATATGTTCTAAGTATTTAATTCCTTTACAACTCCATTCTGGGAAATTAATCATATTATTGTTTTTTAATATGTCAGGGTTATTCCAGATAGGTGTACGTTTGCATGGGATTAATGAAGACTCCGTTATTTTTAGAAACTCCCACCATGCTGTCAGAGAGAAGCTGATGTTGATACTTTTAAAGCATTCATGTCTTTTGATTTTTGAGCTAATAAATGGTAAGTCTGAAATCTCTAGATCCTTGCATAGTGCCTGTTCAACATCTAGCCAGTGCTCATCTAGGAAGGTATGTTTTGACCATTCTGAGATGAACTGAAGCCTGTTGGCTAAGAAGTATTGGTGAAAATTAGGCAGATCTAATCCTCCTCTATCCTTGGTTCTTTGTAGCGTTTTTAAGCTGATACGCGGGGGTTTATCTTTCCAAAGGAATTTGGAAATATATGAATCCAGAGATCTGAACCAATTTTGTGATGGTTTGTTAGGGATCATCAAAAATAAGTAATTTATTCTTGGCAAGATCATCATTTTTATAGTGGCGACCCTTCCCATGAGTGATATGGGTAAAGATTTCCATCTAGTCAGATCGCCTTCTACTTTCTTTAGAAGTGGGATGTGGTTTAATTTAGTTAAGTCTGAAAGCTTAGGAGAAACATTAATACCTAAATATTTAATATTTCCAGATTGCAGTGGGGCAGAGGAAGAATTATGGAAGGAGCAGTTAATGGGGAGAACTGTAGATTTTGGCCAGTTAATTGAATAATCTGAAACTCTTGAAAACCAGTTTATTAGAGTAATTACCTCAGAGAGGTTGGTTTGTGTGTTTTGCAGAAAAAGCAACACATCATCCGCATAGAGACTGATTTTATGTTCTATGTTCTTACATTTTATGCCCTTAATTGTTGTAGCCTGTCTAAATGCTGCTGCTAGAGGTTCGATAAAAATTGCAAAAAGTGAAGGGGAGAGTGGGCATCCCTGTCTGGTGCCCCTCAGGAGACAGAAGCTGGAGGATGTCTGGTCATTTGTTCTGATACGAGCTGTTGGGGAATTGTATAGAATCCTTATCCAGTTTATGAAAGAGTTTCCAAAACCAAATTTGTGTAAAGTTGCGAATAGGAATTTCCAGTTAACTCTGTCAAATGCTTTTTCTGCATCTAGAGATAATATTATGGTTTCGATGTTTTTATCGTATGAGTAGTCTATTAAATTAAGTAATCTACGAGTGTTTGTTGAGGAGTGCCGACCTTTTATGAAACCAGTTTGGTCAGGATGAATTAAGAGGGGGGTTATTTTCTCTAATCTCTTTGAGAGAGCTTTGCAGATTATTTTAAGGTCTACATTTAAAAGAGAAATTGGACGATAGCTTGAGGGAAATAAAGGGTCTTTGCCTGGTTTTAGCAGGAGACTAATGTTGGCAGAATTCATATTTGGTGGTAGTCTGCCATTTTCCTCGATTTCCTGCAACATTCCGTGGAATACTGGTGCCAGAATTGTCCAGAATTCTTTGTAGAATTCTGCAGGGAAGCCGTCTGGACCTGGAGCCTTATTATTGGGCATACTTATCAGGGCTTCCTGGAGTTCACTTGGCGTCAGTGGCGAATCCAGTTCCATTGCTTGACTGTCTAGTAATTTTGGAAGAGTTACGTTGTCAAGAAACAGATCAATTTCATTTTTAGATGGGTTTATTTGTGGTGAGTATAAAGTTTCATAGAAATCCCTGAAAATGTTGTTTATTCTTCCAGGGTCATATATTGTGTTCCCCGATAAATCTTTAGCAGCACATATAGTTGTTTTTTCTTTATTTATTTTTAACTGGTTAGCTAGAAATCAACCTGATTTGTTACTGTGTTCAAAATTCTTCAAGCGAAGTCTTTGTATAAGGAATTGTGTTTTTTATTAATAGTTTCATTTAATTCTAGTTTTGTCTTGCGTATTTTGTTCAATGTTTCCTGATCTTGGTCGCACGCGTAGGCTTCTTCTAGTGATTTGATGTTTTTTTCTCTAATTCCTGAATATTTTTGTTTTCTTCTTTCTTTTTGTGTGATGAAAAAGAAATTATTTTACCTCTCATCACAGCTTTCCCTGCTTCCCATAGAACAGAAGCAGATATTCCGCGAGTGTCATTAAAGTCTAAATATGAAGTCCATTCCTTTTTAAAATATTTAATAAAGTCTTCATCTTTAAGCAATGATGTATTAAATCTCCAGTTTTTACTTGGCGTAGTATTATTCTTGTGCATTAGTGTTAAAGATACAGGAGCATAATCGCTGACAGCTATAGGATGAATCTCAGTGTCTGAAATGTCACTCAGCAGTGAGCTGCTGACCAGAAAATAATCCAGACGAGAGTAAGAGTGATGAACATGCGAGAAAAAAGTATATTCCTTACTGCTGGGGTGAAGGGAGCGCCATGCATCGCGAAGGCCAAAGTCGCTCATATACTGTTTGATTATATTTGTGGATTGCCAATTGTGCTGAGTTCCTGTTGTGTTGAGCCTATCCATTTCTTCATTTAGTCCAAGGTTGAGGTCACCGCCAAGAATGAGTGTGCAATGGAGGTGTTCAGAGAGTGCGCAAAAAAATCCGTGGAAGAATGAGGGTTCATCATCATTTGGACCATATATACTTACAATACATAGTTTTTTGTTCAATATTGATAGTTTGATCATTAGAAATCTACCCTCTGGATCTATAACTGTATCAAGTACTGTAAAATTAACATTTTTATGTATTAAAATTGCTACTCCCCGTTGTCTAGAATTATAACAGGCTGCAAACACGTTAGGAAACTCAGGTGTTTTAAGTTCGTTTAAACCTGTGACAGGTCTGTGAGTTTCTTGTAATAAAACAACATCTGCCTGTAGTCTTTTAAGCTGGTTAAATATCTTTAACCTCTTTCCTCTGGTGCCAGCTCCATTTACATTCCATGTGACAAACCTCAGCATGCCCATAATTGTGTGTGTATGTCTAATGATGTACGCTGGGTGTTTCGTTTAGACAGGTGGAGAGAATGTGGAAACATCCCTTGTTTGTAAATAGAAAGAGAGAGAGAAAAAAAAGTGTAGTGAGAGGCTCCATAAGTCTGACTATGTGTGTGAATATTCACTAATATGAACAAGCGTGGCTTGTGTTATGTGTCCTGCAAGTCTGTGCGTGCTGTGAGGCTGTTGAGAATGTGCTGCCGTTGAGCGGATGTGTTTGCGTGATCGTGGTTTGAAAATATGGAGAAATAGAGGGTGTTGTTTGTAGGTGAGTGGGGAAGTAGGTGATCACAGCAGTGAAAGACAAGAGAAAGAAAGAAACCACATGAACTGTGAGCAACAACAAAAAAAAAGAAACGAAACGGAAACATTCCAATTAAAGTAATGACGGAGGGTGACGGTGTTATATCTGCTATGACATCATATTGATATTACTAGGTTAAACCCATGTTAAAGGAGAAAGTGTGAATGAATAAGAAAAGAGTGTAGTGGGTTCTTATCTGGAGTGCAGTCAATATAACCACGGTGTGGTGCCGGGGTCGCGGTAGAGCTGTCCGTCCACGTAGAGCCGGTCCACGGCGATGACAGCACGGGAGCTTTTCTGGATGAAGCTACGTCGAACTGGGAACAGGACCTTGCGTCGTTCCAGGATCTCTTTGGGGAACTGGTCGTTCACGCTGAAGTCCGTTCCTTTCAGCTCTCTGCCGCGACTCTTCACCTGTTCCTTCTGTTTGAATTGACCGAATTTGGCCACAATAGGCCGTGGTCTCCCGGTCCGCGACCTCACGCCCCCCAAGCGATGTACTCTATCGAAATCGATGTTCTTTACGGTGTCCTCCGGCAGCTTCAGGTGGATTTTGATTAAGCTTTTCACCGTTGCCTCCGCGTCCTCTCCGGCAGATTCTGGAATACCAGAAAACACAAGATTATCTCTCATGCTACGGGCTTGTAGATCGATAACGGACTCTTTTATTTTTTTATTTTCAATGTTTAGCTGGGTCACGTTATCGGTGAGAGATTTGACCGACTCCCGTAGCGTGGTATTTTCAGCGGCAAGCGTTTCCACCTGCTGCTGGCTGAATTCCAGGGATTCTCTCAGAGATTTAAATTCCCGGTGTAAAATCTCCACCAGGGACAGCCTCGCATCGAAACTGGACAATCGCTTGTCGATTGACTCCAGGATGTCTGCGATGTCTTTGCCGGCAGGCGATGTTGTACCGGGGAAGTCTGCCAGGCGACATCTCTTCGATGACGGCGTCTCAATTTTGGCCGGGGAGGATGCACTCTGGGCCTTCTTCATTACACCTCACCCCTGTCTCATGCATGTACTGCACCACCATATGTATGCATATATGTGGAAAATCAAGCTGTTTTTGTTACATCTGTGTGCTATGTTACAAATTTTTTCTTCACCTTGTGCATACTTGTTTCAGATCATTTCTGTTTCCTATACCATATTTTTCTTTAATTGTTTAATTTCTTGTTTTCTAGAATATTTTAGAAGTGGATAAATCAGTGATGTATGTATGTTTGTAACCAGAGCTGAAACTGACTGATATACAAGTAAATATTGTTACATGGATAGATTCACTACATTTATAGCAAGTGCCTTTCTTTTTTATAGCACAAGGTTTTTTGTTTTTTTTTTAAACTGAAAACAGTAACAAAAATGACTAAAATAACAGAAATGTTACAACTTCATCAGACTGTACCCTCTTCTAACCTCCGTTCCACTCTAACATTCAATCTAGGTTTCTAATAAAGACCTCTCCTGATGCAAAAAAAAAAGATGTAAGTTTTTTCTGTATTGCCAAGAAGGATAAGACACTCCACCCCTCAATACACTATAGAGGTTTGAATGAGATCACTGTAATAAACAAGTACCCACTGCCCGTAAGCAACCCCACCTTTGAACCCAATCATGGGGCCACCATTTTAACTAAAGTTCATTTACGCAATGCATACCATCTGGTCTGCATTCAGGAGGGGGATGAACAGAAGATGACATTCAACACACAGCTAGGAGGTTTTGCATATCTTGTTATGCCCCTAACTGATGCCCCTGCAGTCTTTGACACATCAGTAAATGATGTATTGAGAGATTTCCTAAATATCTTTGTGTTTGTTTATCTAGGCAACATTCAGATTTTTTGCCAATTCACCACAAGACCACAGAGTCCATGTCATCTCTGTACTGCAACGTCTCCTGGAAAACCGGAATGTGAGTTCCACTCTCCTTCTTCTTCCTCAGTCATCTGTCTCAATTCTCTCCTGGCAGAAGGACAAGTCAAGACCAATCTGGCAAAGATTGTGAGTGGCCCACTTCCACGCCAAGGAAACAACTACAGCGGTTCCTCGGGTTTGCCAATTTCTACTACTGCTTCAAATTACAGCCAGGTAGCCACATCAGTCACCCACGTCACCTCCACCAAGATCCCAAGCTCAACCACCTATTCACTTCTGATCCTGTGCTAATCCACCCTAATCAACCAAGCCATTCATTATAGAGGTAAATGCCTCAGATTCAGGAGTTTTCAGGGCCCTAAGATAAGCTACAGCTTTGTGCCTTCTTTTCATGTCATCTCATTCCAGCAGAGTGAAATTATGATGTGGGTGACCAAAAGTTGTTGGCAGTCAAGCTAGCTTTAGAAGAATGGCGTCACCTCTTAGCAGGAGCTGAACAATTTGGACTGATCAAGAATCTAACCCACCTGAGGACTGCCAAGAGGCTCAATGCTTGCCAAGCCCATGGGTCTCTGTTCTTTGGGTGCTTTAATTTCTCGGAACATCAAACCTGACACTCTGTCCCACCAGCTCGCCTCCAGGCTGGAGGGTAGGTTTCGTCTCCAGGGATGTCAAGGATTCCATCTACCACGCTCTTCAGGATGAACCTGACCTACTGGTCAACTTGATAATCGCTATGTCCACATTTCAGCCCACTCAGCCATTATTCATTTGACCATCTGCAACCTATTATTAAGATGATTGTTTCCAATAAAATAATTTTAAAAATGTATTCAAAGTTAGGTTCCATGTCAAGTTTAGTTATGTTCTCCTCTGTTTCAACAAAATTTCAGTATTATTGCAAAGCTTAGCACACTATGTGAGGTGAGACTAAAGACTTACAGGACGCAGTCAAAATTTTGGCGCTGCACTTCTCAGCCATCCATCGGTGCCAGTAAGGTAACTTGGTGTCCTTACCTTTGATAAGATGATACATGATCTCCAAAAGTTGATTCTGTTTATCTGGGCGTAGCGTTTTGTGGGAGAAACGTTTCGTCACTCATCCAAGTGACTTCTTCAGTGAAGAAGTCACTTGGATGAACAGAATCAACTTTTGGAGATTTACTTTCCTGGATGATTGAGAATGCATCAAGACATGATACATGATATGATGATATGAAGTCCCTTGAGGCAACTGTTGTTAAATAAAATTGAACTGAATGAAACTGCATTGAATTGGATGTCTCCCCCTCTTGTATAAAATATATAAGCACTCCTAGCAGAAACTATCACACACACATCAGATACTGTAAATTTAGTGCAGTTTGCAGTAAATTTTTTGCAACAATCTCTAGTGCCTCACATTTGTGTGATTCATGTTGTCCTCACATTGAGAAAAAAAATTATGAAGCAGATGAGTTGCTTTCATCAGTGCAATCTCTTCTAATTCCAGTGTGTTGCCAGACTGTCTGCATTTATAAATTAGATTGTCATTACTGACAGACCATCACTAAGGTCTGTCAGTAAAGACAAGGTCTGTCTGTGAGAACAACTCGGTAGTGTTCGGAGACACGTTTTTACATAAGACATAGAAAGGACTTTAGATATAATGGAATGTATAACTTAATGTTTACACAGTTGGAATCATGGGCCTTTTTAGTTTCAAATGAAACGATGTGGGCTTTATAGATAATTAAGAAACTTTCTAGGAAAAACCTGGCCATATTGACTTCTCTTCAGTGGTTCCCTGTTAAAGCCAGGATTAAATTTTAAATCCCGCTCCATACATAGAAGGTCTTCAGGTCCCATCTTATCTTAAAGACCTCTTAGTGTCATATTACCACAATCAAGCACTGTGTTCTCAGACTGCCGGCTTACTTCTCGTTCCTATTTAAAAGTAGAAAGAGAGACAGATACCTTCTCTACTTTCAAAATTAGGCTTAAAGCTTTCCCTTTTGAAGAGATGCAAAAAAGACACCAAAGTCGTTTGTACTAGTTTGGACTTTCCTTGTTACCTCAAACATCTACACTGTGATATCAGGATGTAGTTCAGTAACACAAATTTGCATGGCAGAGATGGCCAAAGGAATTTTGTGGTTTAGCAACTTTTTTTCTTAAAAAATGTGAGCTAATTTTTATTTGACAGAGGGGCTTTTGTTCCAAATGCTACTGCCTATGGGACACTGTCTCACTTTGTGGTGAAGGGAGACAATTGCAATCCCTAATAAGGTTGGACACATGGTTACCATATACATGAATAAAGAAGGTATATTTTGGTGCCACAGCTCCTGTAGCTGTTTTCCAGCTGTATATACTGCACAGTAGCCGGTGAGGTCAGTTTTCTATTCAGCATTAAAATAGCAGCTCAAGGTGAGTGTGTTCTTCAGTCTCCATATGTAAGGGGTATAATTAGGTCCCACATGCTGATTAAGCACACCTCAGCATCACGAAGCTACAACATTACTGTCAGAATACCAATGGCCATCTGCATTAATACCTGGAGCCTGTTTTCAGAGGACTATTATAGTTGGTTGTTATTTCTCAAAATTGCTCCCATGTTTTGTTAATAGGTGCAAACCACATCACTCAGATAAATTTGGCTTTAAAAGTAAATTGTCTTATATCTAAAACCCTCTCTGTTCATCTCTGTGTGGATAGCATGCATAAAAATGAAGACAGAAAAAGAGAAGACAAAAATAGCAGCACAAACATGAGAGACAGTGGTGTAAGCAATGAGTCCAAGTCACATTAGATCTTGTTAAATTCATTTTCATCTGACCACACATTGTGTCCTTGTGCCCTGAGGCATAGAAAGTGCCCATTTTAAATATATCATTTCAGTACCTATGAGCCTGGACCCAGGCCCGAACTCCTACTTTCTGCAAACAGGCCACTCATTACAACTCTTTGTATAACAGGGCACAACCTCTGGAATTCTGTAACAGCAATCTGCCCAGCATCGCTATAAATCAGCTCCAACCATGCCCCCATTATCAGCTCATGTCAATGAGAACAGACAAGGCTTGGACTTCAGAGACCATGACAGAAATGCATATTGGTTCACTGGACATGGGAGTCCAAATGAAGAATGGATCACAAATGCTGTTGCTCTCAGCTCAGAGATAATTTTCTTAATATGCACTGTTCTGTCTTATTTCCTTCAGCTCTTTCAACTTTCTCAGCTTGGCCTAGTTTAACTGTAGTGGCAACATTGATAACCTCTCCATCCATATCCATTCCTTCCACTGTTTTGAACCCCAGGGTTACAGAAATAGGTCAAGCAGATCATTGGAGTCTGTGTCAAATTGAAGTGAAATATGAGGCTGAAGTATCACCGGGCTGAGTACAGTCACTGCGGCCCCTTCAAAGAGGTATTTATGACAGAACACTGTTTTCAGAGAGAACTCTTTTTAGAATAGTGAGAGTGTATTTGCCAAGGAGTGGATATATTTTTCTTTAATTCGCTGCTTTTGCTCCATCAGTCTAGTCTAACCTACTTAGTTTTCTAAGTTAGAAAAAAAAGTCTCAATGTTTGATTAATGACATGTCATTTTTTACCTTTATGGTTCAGTCACATCCAGATGAGGCAAAGCAAGGAAACATCTCCTCAAATTAGCTGTATGCAACTAACACTAAAAGTCCTCATGTGGGGCCATCCAAGTCGGTGTTGATGTACCTCATTGGCCATCATAATGATCCATTGCTAGGTCTCAGCCAAGCAGGTGTCAGGAAATCTGTCGGGGGTGGAGTGGGGGGCTCTATTCATGTTCTAGTAGAGCAGATCCATCTGCTTCAAACTGACAATCTGTGGCTGCTGTGTTTAGCCTCTGTATGAATCCTCTCTAGGTCAAATGCTCCTTACGCCCCTTATGCTTATAGTCTGCTATTAACTCTGGATGAACGTAATTTTATCTTGCCACTTATATTCCATCTAAACAAATCATGTTATATTAATCCATCTTGATTGTGTTGTGTCAACACGATATATGTGTGTAGGTTTAACATAATATTAACATTAACATTCAATTAATTTGACTTTTGTTCAATCAACATGTTTCACCACGTTAGTCTAATTAAATTTATTTAAATCCATTTTCTTTGTTTAAACACTTTGGCACATCAAAAATCAGTCTTGTTACATGAACTAGTAAAATATTTGTTTGTTACACCAATGATAATCTTGTTGAATGAATGAAATATAACTTATGTCTGTAGTACATGTTGTATTCATATTAAGTAATGTTCAACCAAAAAAAAATCAATGGATTTACAGCAACTTCCAATCCACCCATCTTCTTAGCTTTATCTGGGCTGCACTGAAAAAAAAATATGTTGTTGGATTTACTTAATTCAATGGTGGACATTTGTTGCACACAGATGTTTTGCTTTGGCAGCAACTTAAACAATTGAGTTAAATTAACACAATTTATTCATGTTCAATAAACCTGTGCAATTTGTGTTGATAAAATGTGACTTAAACATGTTTTGATGAAGTAATTTGAGTTCTTGGAATATTTTAATCCTTCACAATTTTCTCACGTTATCCCAACACGATTCAATAACTTTTACCCAATACTACTTGGTCACTTAAATACTACATGTTATCTTCAAATTACATTTTGCTATTATATTCTAGTATCAAATACACAATTTTCAAATGGAGGCCTTATAACAGATTGTATTGTTCTCTTCCAAGATGGTTGCTGGCATCCACCAGTAACCTTTCAAAACAACATGTCTAATTTCACTGCAGTAGGTAAAGAATTAAACTGACATTACTCCTCTACTGAATCTATATAAATCAACAGTTAAATAATGTCAGTTCTTCCGTGTTCTCTGGAATCAATCGCAGCAAAGAAATTAGACTGTTTCTTTTGAAAAATGTTGGGAAAGAACAATACAAAACATTCTATTTAAGGGCTCTGACATCAAGATTCAGTTAAACAACAATTATAACTAAACAATTTGAGGTAATGTTAGTTTCCATTAACATTAAATTAGGTTACTGAATTGGCAAACACCTTCCTATTAACACTACCCATTTTACCCCAACAACTAAAGAAATTAGCACTTGCAGGTCAAAAAAGAGCGGTTAGTTGCCTGGATCCAGCCACTCTTACTAGATTGTATGATGTCATCTCAACAAGAACAAATTAAGTTGCTGAATTTCATGCAGATGCTACATGATTTAATTACGTTCACCATAAAAACATGGAATTATTTACTTCAAATTACAAGTTTGGATCTTATGCATGTAACAACCACCCAATTTCATTTTTTTGAGTGCAGCGAAGTGAGGCATGCAACCATGGTACATCTCACAAATGCAGCTGAGAATGTTCACACGTTGAGCAAGCTGATCGATCACTATTCCAGCTGGCATCGAGTGAAGAGAGCTGTGGCATGGATGATCAAACTCAAAGACTTACTGCTACGACGATGTGAAAAAAGGAAAGAGACGTACGTTAAACAGAAAGAGCAAGACAACGAATCAATGCACACAATACTTACCCTGAAAGATCTGGTGCAAGCTGAGACAGAGATCATTCAGTTCTGTCAAAGTCAACAATTCCAAGAAGAGATCACCATGTTAAAGAAAGGCAAGTGTGTGACAAAGACTAGTCAATTGAGGAAACTTGATCCCGTGATGCAGGACGGAGTTTTGAGAGTTGGTGGTCGCCTCGCAGCTGCTGGGATGCCAGAACATGTGAAGCACCCAGTCATTATCCCAAAGGGCTCACATATCACCACACTGATCTTGCAGGATATACATGAGAAGATTGGGCACTGTGGAAGACTGTATATGCTTTCACAGCTGCGACAGAAGTATTGGATTCCATCCGCTAACTCAGAAGTGAGGAAGTTTCTGTCAAGGTGCATAATCTGCAGGAAAACTGGAGGGAAACCACTGGAACAGAAGATGGCAGATTTGCCAGAGGATAGGCTTCTACCTGATGAACCCCCCTTTTCTAATGTTGGGGTGGATTACTTTGGACCGTTTAATGTGAAGCATGGCCGCAGCACATTAAAAAGGTATGGTGTGTTGTTTACCTGCTGTGAGATTATAATATTATTTTATGCCATGTTATACCCCTAAATAAAGATTGTGAATTATTATGTAGTCTTAGTTTGCATTATTCTCCTGAATTAGAAGAAGGTGATAACTATTGCATTTGATAAACTGATTTGCATTACATTAGACTGCTGATTTATTGTAAATGAATGATATTGTTATATGATGCATTATACTGCTGAGTTATAAGAAATACTGTTCGCAGAAAGTCATCGCCTTATTTGTCTGAGTAGAAGAGAACAGAATATACTGGAGTTTTCTGCCCCATCTCAGCAGGAGCAGATAAACAGGCCCCAAGGTCGTAGCTTAGGCACTGTGTGAGAGAAAGAATGTGAATGGTTAGGCTTTTATGATTAGGTGGGGGCCAATAGAGGCTATAAGAGGTTGATCAATGCTCCACCATTTTGAGATCTGATGCTGTCTGAGTACGGTGTTCATCTCCCATGCGTGTGATCATTAAAATCATTGTTTGACTTAACCCGGCCGGACCAGTGTTGTTCTTTTGGTTTTTCCTCTTGTATCCATCCCCAATATTTGAATCCGTAACATTTTGGGGGCACTTCATTCGGCAGAGTAAGATTGTGTGATAAATACGGGGGTGATTTGTTTCAGTTTTGTGGTGTGAAATATGTTGGGCTTTAAAACTGACGTAGAGAAAGGAGAAATAAAGGGAGAGTGGAGAATTATTGAGAAGTAGAGAGAGGAGTGTGTTGGGAGACTGGCATGTAGTCTGCACTGAAAAGGTGGGCGTGTTGCCTGCTGGTCTATTTAACAGTGATGAAAATGATATTAAATAAATCTCTTAGTCTGTTAATACAGGTGGCTATGGGCCTGGACCAACTGCCCCCCACAAGCACAGTGGCCGAAGCAAAATTATAGTAATGGAAACCACACTCAGCAAGAATCAGCAGCTGTGGAAAAGACAGCAGCTAGGAGAGAATTAGAGGAGAAATTAAGAGAAGTTTTTAACACATAAAATTGGGGCCAACAGACTTGTGGAGGTTGGGAAGGCGACCGGAGCATCACAACAAAAGGTGAAACAAAAACACACACAAGCAGAGAAATGTGAGAGAAAGGCACGTGTTAGAGAAATGCCTTGTTTGAGAAAAAAGTTAAATTAACCCACCTACAAACGCACACACACGCAATGAAGAAACAGCTTACATTCATGAACACGTGAAGATTTTCCAGCAAGGTTAAAGCAGCGAAACTTAACATACACCTGTTGCTAAATGATAAAGTTTATCCACTACTAACAAATAAACTCTCTGGGTTGCAGGACAACAACTTAACTTCAAAAAAGACACTGGTCTGACCAACCAGTGATGACACGACAAATTTAGTGGTTAAAAGAGTCAAATTGTGACATGTTTTCTGCTGATTGATTAATACAAGTGATTACTGAATGAAAGCAAATTCCATTTTTGAGCTTTTAAACATAATCTTAAGAAATTTAACATGTACCTGTGTTGTCCTGTCAACTTGGTGGGTTATGAGTTGATTATATGGTGAGAAAAAACAAAAAAAGGGGGAGAGAAGGCTGACACAGGGCCTGGTCCCGTTGTTTCTCCCCTCTCTGAATAACAGCCAACACAACATCATTTTCCTGTTCGTCTGTTTTTGTTTTGTTTTTGTTTTGTTTTTTCTCTTTATGCTTGATTACAGGCTGCTTTGTCGGCCCGGAAAGCCGAGGCTGACCTGGACTCCTGCTCTCCCCTCTACCATCTTTGCTCACTCCTCTACCATCTTTGATGTGACCCTGACCAAATGCTACAGCAGCTGGACCCACAACAACAACCTGCAAATGTCAACACTGCTGCAGGAAAACGATCTCATGCAGCGGAGACAGAGAGCGTTAAATCCAAGGCCCGTTTCACTACACGGGGGAGATTTCCAGACAGCTTCAGCTAACAGAGCTGTGACGAGACGCCCATTAAGCCCAGATGAAAAGTGAGGCCGAGCAAAAGAATGCTGACCTTAACAACGCTGCATTAAAACTGTGCAGGACAGTGACGGACCAACACTGATGATCGGGCAGCAAAAAGGGCGTGCCAGAGACAGGAGGAGTAACTGAGGTCAGGAGGCACCTCAGAATGGACAAAAGCACCAGAAGAAAATAAGCTGAAGGCACAGGTGTCGGGGCTCGGCCAGGAGCTGACCTCTGAGAAGAGACGAACAGCAGAGCTGCAGAAGCCCATGGAGCAAAGCAAGGGAAACATCAATGGACTTCAATCTGACTTGTACGGAAAAGACTCTGAGGTTTCTGCCCTCAGTAAGAGCTCAAGGCATCAGAGCAGAAACTGAGCATGGCTCAGGAGGAGCGGGCTGATAATCGAACCCATCAGTCAGGCTTGGAGTCCCAGACACTTGAAATCAGGCCGGAGCTTGCTGGAGCAGGAGGTCGCCAAACCTGACGAAAAAGCTCCAACAGCAGGAGCAAGCCCTGAAGGAGCTACAGAAGCAAAAGGGTCAAGTTAAGGAGGAGCTGGACAAGGAGAAGATGCAGGACACTGGAGAAAAGGACTGCCTCAATTGGGGCCAGAACCAGTATGGACAGAACTTTGAGCAGCAGCATCAATGGATGCAAACGGACTGAAATGGAGGAGGGCAGGACCCCAGGGCACGCTTCAGGCCGTGGTTTACCCAGAACACCAGAACAGGAAAGTGATGAACACAAACACACACAAACACACACATCTACCGTATTTTCACGACCATAAGGTGCACTTAAAAGTGTTAGATTTTCTTCAAAAAGTACGGCGCGCCCTATAGCGCAGTGCGCCCTGTGTGTTGTAAGGAGGACGTAGTAGAGAACACCATGAGAACGCTAAAGGGTGAAGTGTGGGCGTTGATCGTATATACCGGACAATCGCACATACCTGTATAAAAGGACAGATATGTGCATTATGTGGAACATCGTTGTTTTAACAACCCTGAAAATGGCAAAGAGACACGCTTATGAAGCACAGTTTAAACTGAAGGCCATCAGCTATGCGGAGGAACATGGAAATCGAGCAGCGGCGAGAGAATTTAAGATTAACGAATGGATGGTTCGCAAATGGAGGAAGCTAGAAAACAAGCTCCGGCAGGTCAAGAAAACGCAGCTGAGTTTCCGCGGACATAAGGCGAGGTGGCCCGAGTTGGAGGAAAGACTCGAGCGGTGGATCATCGAGCAAAGAACGAGCGGGAGAAGTGTTTCGACGGTCACCATTCGGCTAAAAGCAGTTTCACTAGCTGAAGAGATGAACATTGAACATTTCCAAGGAGGTCCGTCTTGGTGCTTTCGTTTTATGAAACGGTGCCATTTTTCCATCCGGACCAGGACTACGGTAGCGCAGCAACTTCCAGCGGATTATAAGGAAAAGCTGGCCATCTTCCGCTCCTACTGCAGCAAACACATCGGCGACAAAAACATCCAGCCCAGCCACATCACTAACATGGACGAGGTGCCGCTCACTTTTGACATCCCGGTGAGTCACACTGTGGAGAAGAAGGGGACCAGCACGGTAGCGATACGCACAACGGGGTATGAAAAGTCTTCTTTTACTGTTGTGCTTGGCTGCCATGCTAATGGACAGAAACTGCCGCCTATGGTGATTTTTAAGCGAAAGACTTTGCCTAAAGAGAAGTTTCCAGCAGGAATCATCATTAAGGCAAATGAAAAGGGCTGGATGGATGAGGAAATGATGAAAGACTGGCTGAGGGAGGTGTATGTAAGGAGACCAGGTGGTTTTTTTCCACGCATCACCATCGCTCTTAATCTGTGACTCTATGCGTGCCCATCTCACAGCCGATGTGAAAAAACTAGTGAAACAAATGAACTGTGAGCTTGCGGTCATTCCGGGAGGCCTGACAAAGGAACTCCAACCGCTGGACATCGGTGTGAACCGCCCGTTCAAAGTAAGGCTGCGAGCGGCCTGGGAGCGATGGATGACCGATGGAGACCACAGTTTCACCAAGAGTGGAAGGCAGCGCCGGGCGAGTTACGACACAATTTGCCAATGGATTGTAGATGCTTGGGCTAACATGTCTGCTGGCACTGTTGTTCGAGCTTTCGCAAAAGCCGGCATCATTTCCGAGGAGCCGCACGGCACGGAAAGTGACTCTGACAGTGAAGAAAGTGAACCTGGCATGTTTGATGGAGATTTAGCGCAGCTGTTCAATTCAGACACAGAGGATGAGGACTTCCATGGGTTTGATTGATGATAAAAATGTGAGAACCAAACTTTGTTTTGCTCCTGCTTTATTTTTAAATATGCACACTTGTATGCTTGTGTGTTGTTGATGATGACGAATACTGGTAATAGAAATGTGAGTAAGGTACCGAACTCAGGTTTGCTCCCGCTTTATTTTTAAATACGTATACGGTACTTGTATGCGCCCTATAATCCAGTGCGCCTTATGTGTGTGTTAAATACAGTAATGGCACACATAACTGAGACTGCGCCTTTTAGTACAGTGCGTCTTATGGTCGTGAAAATACGGTACATGCACTGACTCAGAATGAAGAGAAACACACATACAGTGGGGCAAAAAAGTATTTAGTCAGCCACCGATTGTGCAAGTTCCCCCACTTAAAATGATGACAAAGGTCAGTAATTTGCACCAGAGGTACACTTCAACTGTGAGAGACAGAATGTGAAAAAAAAAATCCATGAATTCACATGGTAGGATTTGTAAAGAATTTATTTGTAAATTCGGGTGGAAAATAAGTATTTGGTCACCTCAAACAAGGAAAATCTCTGGCTCTCACAGACCTGTAACGTCTTCTGTAAGAAGCTTTTCTGTCCCCCACTCGTTACCTGTATGAATGGCACCTGTTTGAACTCATCATCTGTATAAAAGACACCTGTCCACAGCCTCAAACAGTCAGACTCCAAACTCCGCCATGGCCAAGACCAAAGAGCTTTCGAAGGACACCAGGAAAAGTATTGTAGACCTGCACCAGACTGGGAAGAGTGAATCTACAATAGGCAAGCAGCTTGGTGTGAAAAAATCAACTGTGGGAGCAATCATCAGAAAATGGAAGACATACAAGACCACTGATAATCTCCCTCCATCTGGGGCTCCACGCAAGATCTCATCCCGTGGGGTCAAAATGATCATGAGAACGGTGAGCAAAGATCCCACAACCACACGGGGGGACCTGGTGAATGACCTGCAGAGAGCTGGGACCAAAGTAACAAAGGTCACCATCAGTAACACACTACAACAGCAGGGAATCAAATCCCGCAGTGCCAGACGTGTTCCGCTGCTGAAGCCAGTGCATGTCCAGGCCCGTCTGAAGTTTGCCACAGAGCACATGGATGATACAGCAGAGGATTGGGAGAATGTCATGTGGTCAGATGAAACCAAAGTAGAACTTTTTGGTATAAACTCAACTCGTCGTGTTTGGAGGAAGAAGAATACTGAGTTGCATCCCAAGAACACCATACCTACTGTGAAGCATGGGGGTGGAAACATCATGCTATGGGGCTGTTTTTCTGCCAAGGGGACAGGACGACTGATCCGTGTTAAGGACAGAATGAATGGGGCCATGTATCGTGAGATTTGCATGGAGGAATGGGCCAAAATACCAGCTACTGTGTGTGCAAACCTGGTAAAGACCTATAGTAAACGTTTGACCTCTGTTATTGCCAACAAAGGTTATGTTACAAAGTATTGAGTTGTATTTTTGTTATTGACCAAATACTTATTTTCCACCCTGATTTACCAATAAATTCTTTACAAATCCTACCATGTGGATTCATGGATTTTTTTTTTTCAGATTCTGTCTCTCACAGTTGAAGTGTACCTCTGGTGCAAATTACTGACCTCTGTCATCATTTTAGGTGGGGGAACTTGCACAATCGGTGGCTGACTAAATACTTTTTTGCCCCACTGTATGAACACATATACACTCGTTAATTGAGTGAGAACTGACACACACACACACACGCTGAGTCAATTCACTGAGAAATGACACACACGCGCCGCAAATCGAAATGCTGATTCAATTCACTGAGAAGTGATCCACACAGACACACATGCACACGCTTGTGCAATGAAGAGTGATACACACACACGCTGATACAATGAAGAATGCTTTACTAACAAATGCTGCACACAAACATCCAAATACAGAATCTGTTACAACAACAAGAAGCCATTGATTGTTTATTGGTTAAATGCAGTTCATGTCACCCAGAGGGCACTTGTGTAGATTTGGGGGACAAGGTCTAAGGCAGTTTGGTTATGAAAACAATGTCTGTGCGTGATGTCTGTTTATGGCTCAAGGCCTCGACTGAATTGTTTACTGTGCTTCACACAGCCTGATAAGGAGCAGTGGTACAGAGTGAAAATGATGAATTAACGGTGTGAGCCTTATTTTGGAGCGCCACATTGTTGTGAGTGAGATTTAATTGAAGGAGGAACACACTGAAAATAAAGGGGCCAGCCCTTGGATTTACGTAAGCATCTTGCGTGTATTTCACACAATTGCCTCAGGCTTTAAAGATCTGTACGAAATTCTGGTTTCCAGTGTGAGAGAAAAAGTCATGCAGTTATTAGAGCTATATTAATTGATGATTCTAAATTATCCATGAATGTAAGTGTAAATGGCTGTTTGTTTCTATCTGATAGACTGGTCGGCTGTCCGGGGTGTACCCTGCCTGATAACCTATCACTTCAGGGTTATTTCCCAGCCCTGCTGTAACCAGGATAAAGATAGGAGGATGGTAGTTGTTGTACACTCTAAAAAGTGTATTTCAGCAGTAGTTGAAGTTACGTAAAGTTCAGAGTCAGTTTCATTAAGATTTCTGCTTTAGTGGAGCCAGTCTAAATTTGTGGAGTATATCAACTTGTTATTACGTGTTGTTCCCTCAGTACACATGTAACCTGCTATTCTCATTAGAGTCAACCTGCATCAATTAGGTTTCTCGTGACGCAGTGCGTCTGATGTCATGACGTCTCCGCCTTCTCCAGAATTTTCTACCTGCGGTTGAGAACAACAATTTGAGAGGCACTTGGCTGCAGGCAGGACCTCGTGAACAATTTGGTCAATAAGGTAACGAAGATATTACTTTTTCCATAGTCCTTGAAGGTAAGTCAAATGTAGAACACATATTTTAATATATTAGATATAAAAATATTCCAACTGTATTGTTAAGTTTGTTAAGTGTTTAGTAAACTGACCTGACCAAACCGCTATCATTCAGCCCTGCTAACATTAGCGAAATGTCAGACCTGTTGGTAGCTTGTGCTTGGACATGTAGGTTAAGTTAGTAGTTTGCCGGCGGTACTCTCTTGTTTTAATATCGTAACGCTAGCTTAAAGTTGTGTATTCATGCAGTGTGTCGGTGTTGGCTTACTGTTAGTTATTCATTAGCATTAGCACATTATAGCGGCAAGCTGGGCCGCGGTTCTCTTCAGACTACGTTACTTCGGGCGCGCGCATTTATACACGAGTGGTTGTTCGCAGTATGCCTGTCGGCGCGAATAGTTCATGCGGTCATGGCCACGGGTGATGTAGGAGGTAAAGTTTAGCTGTGGTGGCTCCAGGAAGCATGCATTTACTGCCGCTTGCATTGCTTTCAATGTACATGACGTTAAGAAGGCGAGGAGAAAGGGTGCGTGCAGCGCTCGTACACGCACGGATCAGTCGTGTGAGAGGGAGATGGTGTGCGGCAGAAAATCAAAATTAGAAATCATAGAAGAAAGTATTACGCTATTGAACACAGAAAATACAGCCATCAGATTTCTTGTAGACCTAGCACACTTCTGGTCTGTGTCTGAATACATATATAAGTACATAGATGCAGATGAACACTGTAAACATGATGAAAGATCGACAGACTAACTCGAACATATCTTTAATCTTTAGGACTTTGGGTAACGCTTCCTTTCCTTCCTGTCAACCTCTCCAGAGGGGTGTCTGCTGATGGCAGAAAGATTACATCACCTCTGGTTGGAACCCTGGACAGTGCCACAACATTTGGCTTGGTGTCCAATGTGATGCTCCATCGCCACCTTCTGACCTAACTTCTTCTCAGCTCTGTGACTACTTCAAGAGGGGCATTCCTGTGTGGAGGCGTGCCAGGCAGCTCGTTTTACCTGTGAACTTGCGTACTTTCACTTCATCAACAACAAAGGTATGCAAGTTCAAAATAGTAATGTCTCATTTAAACTTAATTCAGTTTTACACTGAACAGGAATCGGCTTTATATATAAAACAATTGCAAAAAAAAAAAAATTTACCTATGGGCATTTGGGTTTTGTTTTTAGCACATAACACATATTGGAACATCACCTAAACACTTAATCACAGTAAGAAGTGAGGCTAATGATGATTTGTGTTTGTGTCTTGTACCCCTCTGTAGGACTGTGGAGCAGATGATGTTCAGAGGGACCTGGAGGAGGTCACCATGGCAGTGTATGTGATTCGGAAGGAGGGGGAGGGACTGCAGGAACCACCTGAAGACATTGGCATTGTCATTGAGGGTGTGGAAGTGTTGCATGAACTAACTTCGGTTGCCTCAGCTTGTGCCCTGCTTCTAGGTTTGATCTACGCACTCAGCCTAGCTTATCCAAAACCCTTTCGCTTCACTTTTGAAGTGCTCCAAAAAATCTTCATGCAGCTTGATCAGCACAAGATGTCCCCCAAAGTCCAAAATCTGTATATCAAACTTCAAAGCTCCCAGTAATGGCACAGAACAATGACCAACAAATGGCCTTGTGCCATAATGCGAAGGAACAACTGTGTTTGGACATATAGCATGTAAAATATGTAGTCTCTTTTGGATGTTGGGCCTTTTTTATGCTCCAAGAGACCTCAAACCCCAATTTAATGTGCTTTTATACATACTTTGTATGGTATTTTTATTTATTTTTTAATTTTTTTTCAGACATATTTGCCTTCGTTTCAAGGGAAAGGTTGCATTTCAGGGTTGATGTGCTCAGTTATACAACAAACTGTTGTGACATTCTAAAACTCTAAAGGAGTGTTTATATTTTTTCATCCCCATTGGTCAGCTACACTGTTCAGATATTTATTCATTGGCTATAGCTGAAGAGAAGTTTCTGTATACTCTTGGGGCACTTTTTCATAGTTGACACTATATGATTGATATTTGTGTAATACTGTGTTGCACTTTACACTTTGATGACAACTTTGTGGTCCTACTAAGCGTTACTTGCATTTTGTGCATATGTGTTTTAAAAAGGACAAATGTGTAATGTGTTTGACCAAAAGCTGTGTTGGTTGCCATAAAGGTAATACTTTATTACATTTATACAATAAAGCATTAAAAAAAAAAACATTGGATTTTGAATTTTTGAAAAATATTTTCAGCCAACTTAAAATTTTGATTTAAGCTTTATTAAACAAACTAAAATTTCATTTTAGAGTCACTACAAAAAGTAATTTACACTAAACCACATTATTAGGTTAGCAAAGAGCAACATTTTACTTTTGGGTTATGCAAATTATTGGGGTGGAAAAACTGAAAACTTTAAGTTGAAATGTCTTAATTTGAAGTTGGATTAATGCAAAAATTTTATTTGACAATTAATTTATTAAGTGCATGTAACTTAAATCAGTTGTGTTAATCTAATGTATTAACTTCATTTCAAAGAACTTAATTAAATTTGGTGTTACCAATTGAAATAATTCAATTAAGTTGGTTCAACTATTTTCTTTTTTCAGTGTAGACCCCTTCAATTTTTATGGTAACCAGGATCTAGACTTTGTTGAACCGTATGCAATATGAAGACAACATGTAGTATTTAAGTGACCAAGTAGTATTTGGATAAAAGTTACTGAATAGTGTTGAAATAAACTGAAAAAATTGAAGGATTAAAATATTCCAGGAGCTCAACTTACTCCATCTGAACATGTTTCAATCGTGTTTTATGAACACAAAATGCACAGGTTTACTAAATATGAAAAGGTTGTGTTGATTTAACTCAGTTGTTTAAGTTTCTGCCAAAGCAAAACATTTGTGTGCAACCAGTGTCCACTATTGAGTCAAGTAAATCTAACATGTTTTTTTTAGTGCAAAAAGGCAAAAACGAGTTACGATACCTGTATTCCTACACAATATTGTCCCGGGAGGGAGAAAAACTTTCTGGTGAAGTTTTGGTTGATTTTTGGGTTTTTCTTGACACTAGGTTGATTTTATCAGTGAGGTTTGGATTGTTTTCTTTCTCTAAGAGAGAGAAAGATGGTTTTATGCTTGGACATGTTTGCAATGGGCCCCAGTATTTGTTATTATATGAGTATTTTATTGGTTACGTTTGTTTTTGCTTTTGTTACAGTGCACTGAAATAAGAAAATCTGAGAGGTGTGATCCACCGGTGGTGATATTTTGGTATTTTGTGAGTTCCTGATTTAACAAATCAGCTATTTAATCCAGGCCTGAGAGATTGAACTTTAAAGCGCTATAAAATATTCTTACTGAAAACAGTCGCAAAGTATTTTTCTCCATGATTATAATGGGCTTGGGAGAAATTCACTTATATGGGACATTGATCACATGAGAAGTCCTGAGCCTAAAAGGATTGCAGCGAGTCAATCCAGTCCAAAAAACAAGGAACTGTTTTCCTTTAAAATGATGACGTCATCTTGCTGGTGATGGAGGCTCGAATAGGTTGCGCGTGAGACTCCATTATCAGCAATATCTGGTATGAATGTGTATGGATGTATGCATGTGACTGGACTGTGATGGACTGACGACTAAAAGTTTTAACTGACTTGATACTGAGACAAAAACGGTACTGACTTTAGAATTAGTAAATGTGCACAAACAATTCACCCAGCCTGTAAAAGAAGGGTGGATGTTTTGTCTTGCTTTGTTTTGTTTTTGCAAGAACAGAAGGATGACAGAGACTAAAGGGGGAGGCTGTAGCTTCACATGAGTGTGAACTGCAGACTTAATCCCCCGTGGAGTAGTCATTTTGCTTTTCTACCTTTAAAAGCCGGAGAGCAGCCAAATGGCTGGTAGGCTTTTAGCTAAGCTTTAGCTTCAGCCAAGTGGAAGCTAAATTGGCTAGTCATTCATATGTATATTAGGTTGTTACCTGGGAATTCTGGAGGGAGGGGAGTGGGGGTGTGTGATTGAGGGGGTGGGGGAGCTGCTAAAAGCTGTGAACTTACTTCCTTTTGTGTTTCATCTTGAAGCATTCTCAATCATCCAGGGAAATAAATCTCCAAAAGTCACCAACTTGGAGTGTTTCAGTTTGCCATCTTAGGGAGAAATCAACACACATGGGTGTAGGTCCTTTGTTGCTGAGATTTATTGATGAAAACAGTATAAAAAACCAACCATTTGCACACATATTTACAAATAATAATAAAAAGTGAGTGAATACATTTCAACATTTTCAGCAATCACTCACAATCCTGGCACTGCCGTGGTATCTGTAGTCTGCATTTACCACATGTGTATCTGTAGCAGTGTACACATCGCACATTGGCATGATTGTTCTTGCATTTGTGTTTGACCTGACACGTGGCTCTTTTTCCAGGGCTAGGTGTGGAGGGTTGTGTCCAAAGCAACTGCCTTCTTCGCAGCTACATGAGAGTGAGCCAACTCTGTTGCAAGTGCCACCAGGAAGTCCACCCGTCTTTCCTTCGTCCCGGTGCATGCTCGATACAGCACATGTGCATTCAGTGCTGCCATGTCAATCATGTTATAAAACACGGCAACTGGCCAGCGCCGTGTTCCTTTGCGGACAGTGTACTCCCGAACCATCTGGTCCATCACATCGACGCCACACTTTATTTTGTTGTAAAGGGTGACAGTGTTTGGCTTCCTTTTGGTAGTGTTATCAGTCTGAACCACGCTGTGCATGCTGCTAAGAATATAGACTGTCTTCTTCCGTTTGGCCGCACACCATCAGCGTGGCAGCAGAGGTTGAAAACACCTAAGAAATAAGATAAATTGTTATTTCCATAGCCCTTTTACACACAATGAAACACATAAACATAGAACCACAAAAGACCTGCAACATACCTGAGTGGTGAATTCATTGCGATCTGTCTGTCTAGTGGATTGAGGAATTTCCCTGCGAATCTTGTTGACTGTGCCGAGGATGGTGGTTTTCCGTCTAAGAAGTTTTTGCGCAAGTGAAAGCGATGTGAAAAAATTGTCCGTGGTAACATTTCTGCCCTTGTCTAGGAATGGTTCCATCAGCCTCATTACTACATTTTCAGAAAGTCTCTCCCCAGTGGGACGATTGGGGTCCTTGCCAAGATATGGGAAGACATTGCAAATGTACTTGGATTTTAGGTCGCAAGCCACCCAAAACTTGATCCCAAACTTGTCAGGTTTACTTGCAATATACTGCAGGAAACAGCACCGAGTCTTTGATGGGAAAAGCTGTTCAGCAACGGTGATATGTAGACCAGGGTTGTAGCAAGTGATGCAGTTGGTGACAAATGATCCCCACACACTGGAAATTGCAGCGAACTTATCAGTCTTTGCTCGATCACAGCGGGTGGACTTGTCATCAAAGCGTAGGTGTTGCATGATGTCTTGGAAGTGGTTTCGTGCCATAGTTCCAATTATCTGTGGGTTTCCCAGGTTTGCTGACCAGCAGTCATTTACAGATGGAACCCTGTAAACCCCCCGCAAGATGACAATTGCAATAAATGCCATTAGTTCAGGGAGGTCCATGAACCAATGAACATGCTCCGTTTGCTGTGCATGTTGAATAGTCCATTCTTGAATGCTACGAAGCATGTCAAGAGTGATGAAACACAGGAAGCTATGAAGGCGACTCGAGATACTTCTCCTGGCCTTAGCCGTTGGCTCTCCATCTGCAGTGTACGCTTCTATTGGGGTGAAAGGGAGACAGGTCCCCACATGTTCTTCACGCCACACTGTGCCATCTTTCGTTGTCTCAGTCCCCAAACAAGCTCTCTTTTTCGGTGGAGAAGCAGTCTCCTCATCTGCAGTGTGAACAAATTCAAATTGTGAGCAATGGGAAGGTCAAACAAAATCACAAATGCATGCATAGATACTAATTATAATTCCAGTATCTCCTCCTCTGTATCAGAATAATGTCTGAAATATCTTACTTACTAACTACATCCACTTACTTGTTTGAAATGAAAAAGGAAATAACATGAAATGAAACTAACCAGAAGACTGATCAGACGGCTCTGAGTCCAAATCCGGCTGAACTTCTAGGTCTTCTCCATCCGAGTCACAAGGGTCGACTTCCGTCAGGATCATTTCCAAGGCCTGCTGAGTGGTGAGTCTTCTCTGCATTTTCTTTCCTTGGAGAGGAGGTCCGTACACCACATAATTCTTCAGGGCAATGAAGGATTAGGCTAAGTGCAGTGAGATTGTATCATATATATACCCTTGATCACAATTGATCAAGAGCATAATCGCTTGCAGTGTCGCTAAGCGGGGTGTGACGGGTTGCAGTGTTATTTGTTATTTGTGGCATCAATCAGACCACTGGTACAATAAAAGCATAATCGCTTGCAGTGTCGCTAAGCGGGGTGTGACGGGTTGCAGTGTTATTTGTGGCATCAATCAGAGCACTGGTCTTTGATAAATATGCTTTTATTATACCAGTGGTCTGATTGATGCCACAATGGACGACTGATCAATGGTCCATTGTGGCATCAATCAGACCACTGGTATAATAAAAGCATAATCACAACTGATAAGTTCGCTGCAATTTCCAGTGTGTGGGGATCATTTGTCACCAACTATGGAAATAACAATTTATCTTATTTCTTAGGTGTTTTCAACCTCTGCATCCACGCTGACGGCGTATGCGGCCAAACGGAAGAAGACAGTCTATATTCTTAGCAGCATGCACAGCGTGGTTCAGACTGATAACACTACCAAAAGGAAGCCAAACACTGTCACCCTTTACAACAAAATAAAGTGTGGCGTGGATGTGATGGACCAGATGGTTCGGGAGTACACTGTCCGCAGAGGAACACGGCGCTGGCCAGTTGCCGTGTTTTATAACATGCAAGAACAATCATGCCACTGTGCGATGTGTTCACTGCTACAGATACACATGTGGTAAATGCAGACTACAGATACCATGGCAGTGCCAGGATTGTGAGTGATTGCTGAAAATGTTGAAATGTATTCACTCACTTTTTATTATTATTTGTAAATATGTGTGCAAATGGTTGGTTTTTTATACTGTTTTCATCAATAAATCTCAGCAACAAAGGACCTACACCCATGTGTGTTGATTTCTCCCTAAGATGGCAAACTGAAACACTCCAAGTTGGTGACTTTTGGAGATTTATTTCCCTGGATGATCGAGAATGCTTCAAGATGAAACACAAAAGGAAGTAAGTTCACAGCTTTTAGCAGCTCCCCCACCCCCTCAATCACACACCCCCACTCCCCTCCCTCCAGAATTCCCAGGTAACAACCTAATATACATATGAATGACTAGCCAATTTAGCTTCCACTTGGCTGAAGCTAAAGCTTAGCTAAAAGTCTACCAGCCATTTGGCTGCTTTCCGGCTTTTAAAGGTTGAAAGGTAGAAGCCTGGCAGTGCTAGTGTTTTAACCCTGTGGTTGCTAATTTTGAGTTACTGAGGTCTGCATTAAGAAAATTGTGTTTTAGTAGCTGTGTTTCGATTAATGTATCACATTATATTGTTGGGAATGTTATTTTTTTATTTATTTATTTTTTTTTAAATAAATAGGACAGGGGGAATGAATGAGAGAGAGAGGGGGAGAGAAAGAAAGAAAACCAAAGGGGAGAAGAGACGGTGAGAAGGGGGGGGAAGAGAGACAAAACAAAAAAAAAAAAAAAAGAACTCCTGGGTCACCTGTATAGAGAAAAAAAAACAAACAAACAAACAAACAAAAACAAACAGAGGAGACAGCAAACAACAAAGAGCAACATAATAATAGAGAAAACAAAGCACCATCACAATAAACTAGCTAGTCATACATATCAGTATTTACTAAATAATAAACGATATTGTGCAGCACGCAAGATAGACAGCGCACAGTGTGCTTTGAGGCAGCAGCCAAGAAAGCTTTAGTCCGCGTCTGTGAATACCCATGTGTGCATACCTGTGTGGATCAGCATGCTTGCATTCCAAAGGTTTCTCCATGTAATGATCTGCTAGGGAGTGTGGGGGGGCCACAGCCCCGTCCTCCAGGGTGTGAAGCGGGTATGGAGGAGATCAAAACTCCAGACATCCAGAGGCCCCCAGAACACAAGAGACCATGGAAGACCAACAGAGGGGCAGCCGCGCCACTGTCCCAGTAAGAGCTGAGGAGAGTCCCAGATGAGGGCTCGCCCAGCAGCCGCGGAGCAGAAGTCAGGGGGAGTTGCAGTGACGCGCCCGTGAGCTCCGCCGGCCCCCAGCTGCGCCTGAGTGACCGAGCCCTAGGCCGAGAGGCCGGGGGCACCCCACCTCCAAAGGGGCCCGAGCGAGCCCCAGGCCCCAGGCCCCGACAAGCGGCCGCCAAGGAGTGAGCCGGTGTGTACCTGGACGCCCACCCCCAGACACAAAGAACCACCAACACACCGACACCTGAGGGAGTCCGCCACCGGCAGGGGAAGTGGTGGTGGGTGGAGATAGGCCTCCAAACCTTGGAGGGCCTGAGGTGTCCCCAGAGAGGTGGCGTCTGATACCCAACCTGACATATAGACACAGACATACAGGCACACACAGACACAAACATCCATTCCCACCCTCATGCTCTCATATGCACTCACTCCACACTCAACCAACGTGGAGACAGACATAAAGAGACGCTGTACACACAATCACACTCCCCAAGCGTACTCTACAAACCGGGTCTAGGTACCCTTGCCCCTGGAGGGGGGAATTGCACCCAGACCCAGGTGGTGTTACCCTTTTCCCTGCGGTGGGGAGAGGCAGACCACCCCGACTCCGCAGTAGCAGGGAGGCCCCACACCCCAGACCGCAGTCGGACGGCCAACTCCTCCTACTAGCCCTCCCGCTCCAGCAGGCCGCAGAGAATGGGGGTGGGAGAAGACTACAAACCTCCCTCCACCCGCTCATTGTAGTGTTGATGCATATGTGTTCTAAGGTGCAATTAAAACCCAGGAGGGCATGGAGCTACCTGCCAAGGAGCAGCAGGTAAGCGCATAGTCCCTCCTGCTAACCCTCAATGACTAAGTGTATTTAAAATTGAGAGGTGGGCAACGACGTCAGGGGTGAGGTATACACCCTGATGGTGATTTGGACTCCGTGATTGTGCCCACCCCCAAGATCCTATATGTATGTGTAATGAGAGTGTGAATAATGTGAATGTCTAAGTTGTGGGATAAAATTGAGGCAGAGGCAGCCAGAAGGGGACAGGGGGGGAGGTAGCCTCCTCTGCACCCTGGTGACATACCCCCACTCCAAGGCCCTGCATGTGTGGGTGGTTGTGGAGGAGCGGGAAGAGGGAGGCGGCTGGAGATGGGGAGGGAAGGAAGGGAGGGGCAGGTAACCCCTCCCTGGGGCCAGCTCCCCCGCTGACCCCAGTAGGCACTCCCACCCTCCGCGACCCGCCAGGGAAGGGGGGCCCAGGCCCCTCAGACCGGGGCCCAGTGCAGTAGCGCCCCCCGGCTCCACAGAGCCCTGGACAGTCCACCCAACCCCACCACAGAGAAAACTGCACCCACCCCACCAACCACACATCTTCCAGACTACATAAGACGGTAAACGCCCAGGCTGAGATCTTCCTCCACCTCTCCTGTATCTCCCCCTCCTGCAGAGAGTTCCTGAGAGAAGAAAGCTCCTGCAAGATGTGACCATCCCCCCCACCAGTTGAAGAGCCCCCCAGGCGGCTCGATGCACCGGCGGCACCCTGCTCCACGGCCGGGCCCCCATGCACCCACCCGCCCACAACCCCGGCAACACACCAACCAGGACCCGAGCCCCCGAGGCCCGGCCCGGGCCCCAGCCCAGAGACGGAGCGCCCCCAGAACCTCACGCCCATCCCGGACCCACCCAGGGGCAGCCAGGTTGCCAGGTCAGTAACCCGCGTCCGTCAGCACAGACCCTCCCCTAGCCCCGCTGCACGCAGCCACGAGGAAACAGTCACCCAAGGGGACAGGACGACTGATCCGTGTTAAGGACAGAATGAATGGGGCCATGTATCGTGAGATTTGCATGGAGGAATGGGCCAAAATACCAGCTACTGTGTGTGCAAACCTGGTAAAGACCTATAGTAAACGTTTGACCTCTGTTATTGCCAACAAAGGTTATGTTACAAAGTATTGAGTTGTATTTTTGTTATTGACCAAATACTTATTTTCCACCCTGATTTACCAATAAATTCTTTACAAATCCTACCATGTGGATTCATGGATTTTTTTTTTCAGATTCTGTCTCTCACAGTTGAAGTGTACCTCTGGTGCAAATTACTGACCTCTGTCATCATTTTAGGTGGGGGAACTTGCACAATCGGTGGCTGACTAAATACTTTTTTGCCCCACTGTATGAACACATATACACTCGTTAATTGAGTGAGAACTGACACACACACACACAAGCTGAGTCAATTCACTGAGAAATGACACACACACGCGCCGCAAATCGAAATGCTGATTCAATTCACTGAGAAGTGATCCACACAGACACACATGCACACGCTTGTGCAATGAAGAGTGATACACACACACGCTGATACAATGAAGAATGCTTTACTAACAAATGCTGCACACAAACATCCAAATACAGAATCTGTTACAACAACAAGAAGCCATTGATTGTTTATTGGTTAAATGCAGTTCATGTCACCCAGAGGGCACTTGTGTAGATTTGGGGGACAAGGTCTAAGGCAGTTTGGTTATGAAAACAATGTCTGTGCGTGATGTCTGTTTATGGCTCAAGGCCTCGACTGAATTGTTTACTGTGCTTCACACAGCCTGATAAGGAGCAGTGGTACAGAGTGAAAATGATGAATTAACGGTGTGAGCCTTATTTTGGAGCGCCACATTGTTGTGAGTGAGATTTAATTGAAGGAGGAACACACTGAAAATAAAGGGGCCAGCCCTTGGATTTACGTAAGCATCTTGCGTGTATTTCACACAATTGCCTCAGGCTTTAAAGATCTGTACGAAATTCTGGTTTCCAGTGTGAGAGAAAAAGTCATGCAGTTATTAGAGCTATATTAATTGATGATTCTAAATTATCCATGAATGTAAGTGTAAATGGCTGTTTGTTTCTATCTGATAGACTGGTCGGCTGTCCGGGGTGTACCCTGCCTGATAACCTATCACTTCAGGGTTATTTCCCAGCCCTGCTGTAACCAGGATAAAGATAGGAGGATGGTAGTTGTTGTACACTCTAAAAAGTGTATTTCAGCAGTAACATGATTGACATGGCAGCACTGAATGCACATGTGCTGTATCGAGCATGCACCGGGACGAAGGAAAGACGGGTGGACTTCCTGGTGGCACTTGCAACAGAGTTGGCTCACTCTCATGTAGCTGCGAAGAAGGCAGTTGCTTTGGACACAACCCTCCACACCTAGCCCTGGAAAAAGAGCCACGTGTCAGGTCAAACACAAATGCAAGAACAATCATGCCAATGTGCGATGTGTACACTGCTACAGATACACATGTGGTAAATGCAGACTACAGATACCACGGCAGTGCCAGGATTGTGAGTGATTGCTGAAAATGTTGAAATGTATTCACTCACTTTTTATTATTATTTGTAAATATGTGTGCAAATGGTTGGTTTTTTATACTGTTTTCATCAATAAATCTCAGCAACAAAGGACCTACACCCATGTGTGTTGATTTCTCCCTAAGATGGCAAACTGAAACACTCCAAGTTGGTGACTTTTGGAGATTTATTTCCCTGGATGATTGAGAATGCTTCAAGATGAAACACAAAAGGAAGTAAGTTCACAGCTTTTAGCAGCTCCCCCACCCCCTCAATCACACACCCCCACTCCCCTCCCTCCAGAATTCCCAGGTAACAACCTAATATACATATGAATGACTAGCCAATTTAGCTTCCACTTGGCTGAAGCTAAAGCTTAGCTAAAAGTCTACCAGCCATTTGGCTGCTTTCCGGCTTTTAAAGGTTGAAAGGTAGAAGCCTGGCAGTGCTAGTGTTTTAACCCTGTGGTTGCTAATTTTGAGTTACTGAGGTCTGCATTAAGAAAATTGTGTTTTAGTAGCTGTGTTTCGATTAATGTATCACATTATATTGTTGGGAATGTTAAATGCTAAAGTGAAGAAGAGGTTTGATTTCACTCATGACTGAACATGTTATTATTAACCATAGCGGGCCACTGTAAAGAGTCAATTAACTTTTATAGAGGTAAAAAAAAAAAAAAAAAGCAAGCCAAAAAACCCTCTATTTAGGTCTATGAATAACAGGGGAATGATAGACTTGTCACACTCAAAATGGAGATATGTAATAATAAACACTGGTCCCCGTCTTTTAGGTGCTTTCTTGAAATAGTCAGAAATTTAAAAGTAGAATAGAACCGACAGGGGCATGTGCTGAGAGGTGGTGCTGAACAAGAACAAGAGCAAAATAAAGAAAAATTATTGTGTTTAGCTTTGAGAAATTCAAATTAAAATGTACCATTACACTCAGAGGATTAATATGAAATTCGATATATGCTAATTTTGTATGAAAGTACATGACTGATAACTGTTCTGTCCTGAGCTTTTGTTTTTACAGCACCCACTTGACCACACCAACAGTTTCTCACCACCAACAGGGGGTATTTGCAAAGAATAGGGAGGAATATCATCAACACTGGGAAAGGTAAGCCCCGAAGGGGGTGATGACACCATAACTTTCACTTATGGTCAAATTCTCAAAATTTGACCCCAAACTTGAAAATTCTTCAAACATTTAGAGACAGAGTGGATAAACATAATGTCGCAAACCACATAAGGATGGAGCATTTGAATCGATAAGATGGTGAAATAACACGCAGTAAAATGTTGATCATGTTGATTATGTTTATTCCAGTGTGCAGAGCAAGGTTATTATTATTAACGAAAACAAATGAAATAACAAAAACTAAACTGAAAAAACACTTTCATTAACGAAAATAAAATTTAAAAAAAAGGAAAACCAACTAAAACTGTAATGATTGTTCACAAAACTAACTAAACTGAACTGAATTTATAGCAAAAATTTGTTTAGTTTCATTGATGTGTGCGTGTGCTACAATAGTCAAGTCAAGGCAGTACGTTAGTCAAGTCTTCTGTGTTGCTGCTCTGTCTACGCGCAGAATCATGTCAGGAAAAGTTGGGAGAAAGTGCCAGAGTCCAATTTGGGATTACTTTGAATATGACTGTGTTTTCGATAAAGCAATTGTCTTGTAGTGTAAAGAGACAAATTATGAGGGACATTTCTAAAGGGGAAAAAATCCCACAAATCTTAAAGTGCACTTGAAAAGCTCACACAAGCAGGCTAACCTAGCTTACCTTGAGAAGGTAAGGGAGCACACTCAACCCTCATCCCCAGAAAACAGAAGCTAACCCCAGGCAAGGCAGTGTGATGCATCCCGAGACAACAGGACTGGGACATCTACATAACTGTGTGAGTCAATTGCCTTCACAAAGTTTATCAATTCACTTGAACCAAAATTAGGAACACCCGGTGCTGCAAGAGTTAATAGTCTCAATACCCGAGGATAAGCAGAAGAGCATGACTGATATGATGAAACTGGGATTTTGTTACACTTAATTATTGCAAACACAACTACAGTAGGGCAAAAAAGTATTTAGTCAGCCACCGATTGTGCAAGTTCCCCCACCTAAAATGATGACAGAGGTCAGTAATTTGCACCAGAGGTACACTTCAACTGTGAGAGACAGAATGTGAAAAAAAATCCATGAATCCACATGGTAGGATTTGTAAAGAATTTATTTGTAAATCAGGGTGGAAAATAAGTATTTGGTCAATAACAAAAATACAACTCAATACTTTGTAACATAACCTTTGTTGGCAATAACAGAGGTCAAACGTTTACTATAGGTCTTTACCAGGTTTGCACACACAGTAGCTGGTATTTTGGCCCATTCCTCCATGCAGATCTTCTCGAGAGCAGTGATGTTTTGGGGCTGTCGCCGAGCAACACGGACTTTCAACTCCCGCCACAGATTTTCTATGGGGTTGAGGTCTGGAGACTGGCTAGGCCACTCCAGGACTTTCAAATGCTTCTTATGGAGCCACTCCTTTGTTGCCCGGGCGGTGTGTTTTGGATCATTGTCATGTTGGAAGACCCAGCCTCGTTTCATCTTCAAAGTTCTCACTGATGGAAGGAGGTTTTGGCTCAAAATCTCAGGATACATGGCCCCATTCATTCTGTCCTTAACACAGATCAGTCGTCCTGTTCCCTTGGCAGAAAAACAGCCCCATAGCATGATGTTTCCACCCCCATGCTTCACAGTAGGTATGGTGTTCTTGGGATGCAACTCAGTATTCTTCTTCCTCCAAACACGACGAGTTGAGTTTATACCAAAAAGTTCTACTTTGGTTTCATCTGACCACATGACATTCTCCCAATCCTCTGCTGTATCATCCATGTGCTCTCTGGCAAACTTCAGACGGGCCTGGACATGCACTGGCTTCAGCAGCGGAACACGTCTGGCACTGCAGGATTTGATTCCCTGCTGTTGTAGTGTGTTACTGATGGTGACCTTTGTTACTTTGGTCCCAGCTCTCTGCAGGTCATTCACCAGGTCCCCCCGTGTGGTTGTGGGATCTTTGCTCACCGTTCTCATGATCATTTTGACCCCACGGGATGAGATCTTGCGTGGAGCCCCAGATGGAGGGAGATTATCAGTGGTCTTGTATGTCTTCCATTTTCTGATGATTGCTCCCACAGTTGATTTTTTCACACCAAGCTGCTTGCCTATTGTAGATTCACTCTTCCCAGTCTGGTGCAGGTCTACAATACTTTTCCTGGTGTCCTTCGAAAGCTCTTTGGTCTTGGCCATGGCGGAGTTTGGAGTCTGACTGTTTGAGGCTGTGGACAGGTGTCTTTTATACAGATGATGAGTTCAAACAGGTGCCATTCATACAGGTAACGAGTGGGGGACAGAAAAGCTTCTTACAGAAGACGTTACAGGTCTCTGAGAGCCAGAGATTTTCCTTGTTTGAGGTGACCAAATACTTATTTTCCACCCTAATTTACAAATAAATTCTTTACAAATCCTACCATGTGAATTCATGGATTTTTTTTTTCACATTCTGTCTCTCACAGTTGAAGTGTACCTCTGGTGCAAATTACTGACCTCTGTCATCATTTTAGGTGGGGGAACTTGCACAATCGGTGGCTGACTAAATACTTTTTTGCCCCACTGTAAAACTAAACTGAAACTAATCAAAACTAGACTAAACGGAAACTAAGGATTTTCAAAAAATAAAAACTAAACTAAACTAGCAAACAATTGGTAAAAACTAATTAGAAACGGATATAAAATTGAAAATCTGAAGTCGAAGCTAAATAGAAATAAAAACTAATGAAAATTGCAAAACTATTAAAACCCTGGTGCAGAGATTGGCAAATCTGACCAGGAAATGTTATAAAATGGATTGTCGGAACAGTCAGCGTTAAAGTCACCTTCGACAGTCCAGACTAAAATGGTGTTGAACATCTTCAGGGCGGAAAAGGGTTGGTGTGACCAAGGTGTGGTTTGGCTTGTTGTATGTATATTTCAAGATCATATGGCTCTGGATGGATCAGTTACCAGGGCATGGAAGGAGGACAGACTCATTAAATGAGGAGAAGGAATTTCCTGGGATTGGAAATCCTCTGGGTGAGTGGTTGACTAAAAGCATGCATAAAATAAAAGCTATTTTTTGTTATTGATTGGTAATAGATTGATAATTGGCCACATTTACACCTGTATTGACTTGTTGTGGACGTAGTCTACTTCATGTTTAAGCACTCTAATTAACAGATTGAAAATAGTGACATTAAAGAAAGAATATGCAGCGCCACCCTGTCAGATGCCAGTGACAGTGGGGCTCAGTGATGAATCAGGTGAGCTGGATTCATGGCTAAATCAAGACAAAGATTCCCTGCTGTGGTCAGTAAGGGAAAAGCAAGGGGAAATAAAATTTAAAAGAGGCATTTATAAACGTTTATGTGTCAAGTTTATAAATGGGATAGAAGGGGGTGTTTTACTGTTATTTTAGCATCAGCATTATTGTTACATCAGAATCATATAACAAGTATTGCATTGATCATTTATTGAAGCTTTTGACATTATACTAATATTTGTGTTCCAGTGATTGTTATAACCTCAGGTTAATCTTCTATTTACAGGTGTCAGGATAATCATATGATCTTTCATTGCAGGTGTAGCCATGATCATTTTTAGACATATTGCAGTTTGTTGCTCATTATAGAGTTGTGCTCAAGTTAATAAGGGTTAAAAGCTACAGTCAGCGCGATGTTTGGCTGATCTATGGACTGGAGTGACTTCGAGCATAGAAGGCCGCACGCGCTTACATAACACTGATATCATGCTTTTCTTGGTGATCTTTTATTCAGTTATATCTTTTGCTAAGTTTTAAGTAGTGGCAGTAAATTAAACGACATTCATTTAATATTACATACCTGATTCAGAGCATTACACACAGATCAACTTAACAATCTGCAAAACCTTGTAGCTGCAATATTGTGTCTCCATAAGGGACAGTTGGCTCCAGGAGATAAGTGGGAGTCATTGCCTGTCCTCGAGAAGGAGAGAATATTCCTTTGCTGTGTCAAAAGTAGTCAACAGGTCCATATTGAAGTGAAGTTCATATTATTACAGGTTTTGTTTCTTGGCAATTCTGCGGACGCAGGCTCTGGGCGGAGCCAGGAGTTGAACAGATCTAACATGACAATTAAATTGGTTTCATTCCCTGGCACAGGCTGACAGGACTGGAGCAACGACAGTCCTGTCAAGAGACAGTCTGATACTTTCTAAGATATGAGGTCACTAACCTTTTCTTTTAATTTTCTAGCTCCGTTGATTTGACACATGGGAATGTGTCAAAAAATGCTTGTTCCTATACTTGTTCCTATACATTTATTACCAACCTGAGAGTTTATCTGCTGGCAGGGCTGGACTGGGACAAAAAATCGGCTCGGGCATTTTGACTAGAGACCGGCCCACCAAAAATGTGACGTCATTCAGGGGTAAAAACGCAAAGGATTCTGGGAACTTGTAGCACATGCAGGCTTTCAATTGAACTCAGTTACACAGCAATAAAAAGAAACACAAAAATTGGCAAGAAGCTGTTTTATTATTAACTGCAATAGCCGGTGTTGTGCCAAAAAGTGATTGTCTGCAAAAAACTGATTTCCGGTATTTGCCAAAAACTGATTGCTCGTATTTAAATTGCTATAAGTAACTTGTTGGGCTATAATATGTGAAACATATGTCAAATGCATCCCTCATGGATGACATAAAGTCATCTCTCCATCTCTCTCTCCTGCTCTTTTATTTCTCTCTCTTGCTCCATCTCTCTCTGCTGCTCTTCTGTCTCCTCTGTCACAGACTTCTCCACTTTTGATGATAAATCAGCCTGGTGCAACATGTAAGGATTGGCACAATTTGTTAAGATTTTGAGGAGTTTGAGAAACTAACCTTAAGCATAAAATAAAATTTACTATCAGTAACTTCATAGCACCCGCCCAGCAGTATATAAACTCTGTCATGCTAGCTAGTACGCAGTACCAGTTATTCTAAGCGACTGTAAAAAGTCAGCACAACGAAAACAAACTACAACTAAACTTGGTTTATATCTGACACAGATAGACACAGGTGACACAGGTCACAACTTCTTACCTGAAGTTCAGTTCCTCTGCCACTATGACCGGCGGCCTCGGGTCTCTCCTCCTCTTGCCTCCCCTTTCCCTTATCCACCTGCTGGCTTCCACCACTTGCTGATGTTGCTAAATCTGTGGAAGCTATGCCATAGCTACTACCAAACAATTCAGTTATTTTTACACATTTGGCAGCATCTGCCTGAAGGGCTTGTTTCTTTTTGGCCCTAATTTTTTCTGCATCTCCTTTCCTTTTTTTGTTCTCCATTTTCTTTAGTTCGTCCATAAGATTGCTAAACAAGGGGGAGGGTGCATCCGACCTCCTCGGCTGTAATTGGTCCAGCCCAGAGTTGATCATGACCAATTGGCCAATCCAACACCTTTCATTATTTATACCCTTCCAAAAAAAAAAAAAATCAATCGGCCCATAAAAACAAAAAGTCGCCAGCGGCCCAGTGGGCATGGCCAGTCCAGCTATGTCCGCTGGTCATTCGATATGACGAATGACCTCTGAAGTCTTAATTCAGCTCAAGACGCTGTAGATTCCCGTCAGTAACACTTTCGGTTCGCTAGTAAAACGTAGTTCTATTAGTCTGCGCTCATTACCCATTACTCTTGCACCAGAACTGTGTAATGTAAGTCCCAAAAAACTGATATTTGGAACTGAAATTGAATTGTAGAACTGAAACGGAATGGTGAGAAGTGAATGTGAAATTATTCGAGAGCTAAATTTTTAAAGGATAGAATACAGTTTCAAAGCAAATGAATTCATTTTCAAAATATAAAATTCAATTTCAATTTAGTGATGATCATTTTCAAACCAATAAATTGAATTTAGCTTCTACACCACACAAGCAATTGATCTCTCTCTGGCTGTGTCTCTGACATATCTAACTAGTACATGAAGGCACAAACAGGTGTCCGAGCAGCACGCACATGGGGAAGGACACTTGACCTTATTGGATCAGACCAGTCAATGATTGGTTGCCCAGTGTATCTAACTCTAAATGACAAATCGCTGCCTCCACACCACTCCATTTATCCACACATTAATCGAACTTATATTTATATGATTTTTGTCTGTATTTACTATATTTAATTGCTTTTTATCAAAATTCATTCCCATTGCGGAATGAGTACTTCTAATCACAATAGTATCAATATATTTTTAACACTGGGTTACACTAATCCTGTCCTTCTCCATGTGTTCTGGTATCTCTATCACTCTCTGGAGATTGTTCTTGGAGACACAGCAGATCTTGTTGCAACAGAACCTGTGGATGTGCCATCTTCAAGGAGCTGGATTACCTGTGCAACGCAAATAGATTACTTGTAATATCTCATGCTAGCAGTAGTGACAAGGATGATAACATAAAGCAAAACTAGATGCTTTTGTTTTTATGGCTCATTAAAAACCATTTGTTACAGAACTCAAATTTGTATAACCAACTGTTAGAAATTACAAACATTTTTTAATTTTGTGTCTTAACTGAAAGTTTTAATTGTAAAACAAAATCTATTAATTTAATTTGTCTGTCTTTTAATTTGTCATTCAGTATTGTTTAAATGGGTTAAATATTACATAAAATAATATTTATATATAAACAACAGCAGCAGTAGATCTTTTTTATTTTTAAATGTTTTTCATTTTAAAATAAATATAGCAAAACATGGCATTATTAAACAAAGCAAAGGTAACATTCAGTGTAATTCTTTCAGTGAAAATATATGTTAAACATAACAAAAAAACATATTGTGGCGTGTTCGGAGCAGCTAGTTGTCTCCCATCATGCTTCAGGAGCATGTGTTGCCAGTTAAGATGTAAAACTGTGTATTTGCATTTGTTTTTGCTACGTAACTCTTACGACCATTCCTGTTGATATTCATGTTTAAATTCACTGATAGTTGTTGTTAATTGGGGAAGATGACACATGAACTCATGTGTGGGGTTGCTGGCCCTCTGGGAACAGTGTGAACTGTTCAATAAAGAGCTCACCCTTCCTGCTTGGGGTGGAATAACTGGCTCAAGCTCTGAGTGGGTTTTCTGTTGTTAAGATTCCTCAGCTTGCCACATTATGTCATTTCAATTTATCGGACTTGTATGAAAATTTAGTGTAGCTTGATTAAAGAAAATATCTGTTTTTATACATGATGGTAATCAGAACCAGAATACTTTATTAACTAAATTAAATAATACTATATATTATAAAGTTACAAAATATTAAAAAAAACAACAACACACAAATAAAGACAGTTAGCTCTAATAATAAATATCCCAGTATATTACATAAAATTAGCTTATATATTCCCCTCTTGCCCTCTTCTAGCTTGTGTACTCTAATTACCGCAAGGGCTGAATAATCTGTTTTCTGTAAAACACAAGAAAAAAGCTCATATACAAGTAAAATGATTATGTTTTGAAATTAATTTTCATAGAATTTGATTAGTGTGCCTACACCTGGAGCATTGGTCAGATTTACATGATAAAAGTTGAAAAAAATACTCTTAGCTGAGAGCTAAACTCCTACATCAAGATGAAACTATCTAATGATAAAAACACAGGAACTTGCTGCTGAATGAAGGCATTAATGTCACCACATAATAAGTAATGATCCCATCAGCATCAAAGACGTTTCCTGGGCATTTAATGTTTTATAAGGGTGAGTTTCTGGAACAATAAATTTAAAGATCACAATAGGAATACACTGTCAGTTAATGTTTCAGTCATCTACAGGACATTGGAATTAAAAAAAAAAAACTCAAGAAAAAAAGTAGAAACAAAAAACCGAGGTAAAGCAGCTTTAAAGTTGGATTTATGCCTCATGAATAACAAAGGTCAGAGAACTGCTGGTTGGTCATGGATTCAGCCCCCTGAGTCTGAGTACAGTCAGTTGCCCATAGACATTGCCTGATGAGTGCTAATGACTAAATAGAGCGCACCTCTATGTAATCTAATGTAAGTACAAATACAGCTGCTCTGTGACGGCCTCAGAGGTTGTCTAAGAGAATATTAGGAACAACAACACCATGAAGTCCAAAGAACACACCAGACAGGTCAGGGATAAAGTTATTGAGAAATTTAAAGCAGGCTTAGGCTACAAAAAGATTTCCCAAGCCTTGAACATCCAGCACTGTTCAAGTGATCAGTCAGAAATGAAAGGAGTATGGCACAACTGTAAACCTACAAAGACAAGGACTTCCACCTAAACTCACAGGCCGAACAAGGAGAGCGCTGATCAGAAATGCAGCCACGAGGCCCATGGTGACTCTGGACAAGCTGCAGAGATCTACAGCTCAGGTGGGGGAATCTGTCCATAGGACAACTATTGGTCGTGCACTGCACAACGTTGGCCTTTATGGAAGAGTGGCAAGAAGAAAGCCATTGTTAACAGGAAACCATAAGAAGTCCCGTTTGCAGTTTGCCACAAGCCATATGGGGGACACAGCAAACATGTGGAAGAAGGTGCTCTGGTCAGATGACACCAAAATGGAACTTTTTGGCCAAAATGCAAAACGCTATGTGTGGTGGAAAATAACACTGCACATCACTCTGAACACACCATCCCCACCAGTGTTGGTCAAGTTACAGTAACTAATTACTGATTACTTCCCCAAAAAAGTAATCCCGTTACTTTACTGATTACTTATTTTCAAAAGTAATTAATTACTCAGTTACTTAGTTATTTTTTAAAAACACGATTCACAACCTGAATAGGTGATAAAGCAATAGATCTCTCAGCCCAATTCTACTTTTTCTACATAATCCATCATACAAAATGTAATCAAATGGAAAAGTCCCTTTTTAAAACTTGTTTTATTAGTTTTAATCTTTTAACTTTATGCATCAAGCAAAAATGTAATTATATGCAACATTTACTGACTGGAAGAAATTTGTTTAATATTTAAACCTATTTTCTGCACATTCCAGCACATAAAATATATATATTTTTTTGTGTTTACACTCAGTCTTTCAAATAGATGCAAGTAAAACACAGCAGAAAATAAATAAAATCAAAGACTCAGTGGTCCTTTTGCTCTATTTTCACCTGTAAAGCAGGAGTAGGGTAGGAGGAGGTTTACCCTGGTGCAGGTGTGCCACAGCGGTCAGTGGAAGAATCCGTGAGTTTCTCTGAGTTTCCCATTACGTTGTAGCGCACTCGGAGCTTGCTTGGAAGTTTAGGGGGGGGTTTTTTCGCTGTAAAAATAAGTTTTCTTCCCACGCACAATGCTAATGGACGCTAATGTTTTTGTCACTTTTTATGGAATCAAACTTAAAGTAAGGTCAGTACTTCCACGCTTTAAACGCTGCATGCTCATACTCTCTCCGGCACTCGATATATGATCCACTGTTGATCTGCACACAGCTGTTGTCACGAACGTCGCACTTGCTTACGTCACTGTCATAAGACATTCTCGCAAAAAAATCACGGTTGTAGTAACGTAGTAACGCAGCGTTCCTATGGGAAAGTAAAGCTGATCAGAGTTGATGGGAAGATGGATGGAGCCAAAAACAGGGCAGTCTTGGAAGAAAACCTCTTGGAGTCTGCAAAAGACTTGAGACTGGGGCGGAGGTTCACCTTCCAGCAGGACAACGACCCTAAACATAAAGCCAGGGCAACAATGGAATGGTTTAAAACAAAACATATGCATGCCCAGTCAAAGTCCAGATCTAAATCCAATCAAGAATCTGTGGCAAGATCTGAAAACTGCTGTTCACAAACGCCGTCCATCTAATCTCACTGAGCTGGAGCTGTTTTGCAAAGAAGTATGGGCAAGATGTCTGTGAAGGTTCTCAGTCATCCAGGTCATCGTAGTCAAAGGAGCATGCAAAGAAAAGCGTCTGGACTTCTTTAAGTTGCTTGAAGACGTTTCACCTCTCATCCGAGAAGCTTCTTCAGGTCTAAGGTCAAATGGTGGGGAGTCCCAGATTTAAACCTAGTGGGAGTATCCCCCCGCAGAGAGACAAAAGGACCCCCTGATGATCCTCTAATTGCCTGAGCCAAGGTTTGAAACTGTGGTTCTTGTCCTGTGGAGGTAGCTCTTCTATGTTGTCCCATGCGCTTGTGAAGTGGCTGTTTGGTCTCTCCAATGTAGAGGTCTGGGCATTCCTCGCTGCATTGTACAGCATACACCACATTATTAAGTCTGTGTTTTGGAGTTTTGTCTTTTGTCTGAGTGTGTTGCTGGGTCTGAAATGCACTGGGATGTCATGCTTGGAGAAAACTCTCCTGAGTTTTTCTGATACACCGGCTACATAGGGGATGACAATGTTATTGCGTCTGTCTTTCTTATCCTCCCTCGCTGGTGTCTGGTCTTCTTTTCTGTGCCTCTTTGCTGACTTTAAGAACGCCCATTTAGGATAGCCGCACGTTTTGAGCGCTTCCTTTACATGGGTGTGTTCCTTCTTTTTTCCTTCAGGCTTAGAGGGAACATGTTCTGCCCGGTGGTGTAGGGTCATAATTAATCCAAGTTTGTGTTCCAGAGGGTGATGGGAGTCAAAGAGGAGGTACTGGTCTGTGTGTGTTGGCTTCCGGTAAACTTCGATGTTGAGGTTGCCATTCTCTTCAATGTGCACAGCTCAGTCCAGGAAAGGCAAACAGTTATCCTTTGTGTCTGGGCAAGTATGGTATGGGCAAGGATTTTATTCTCTAGATGTGCAAAGCTGGTAGAGATATACCCTAAAGACTGACAGCTGTAATCGCAGCAAAAGGTGGTTCTACAAAGTATTGACTCAGGGGGCTGAATAATTACGCACAGCCTACTTTTCAGTTATTTATTTGTAAAAAATGTTTGGAATCATGTATGAATTTCATTCCACTTCTCACATGTACACCACTTTGTATTGGTCTTTCAGGTGGAATTAAAAAAAATTAATTCATGTTTGTTGCTGTAATGTGACAAAATGTGGAAAAGTTCAAGGGGGCCGAATACTTTTGCAAGCCACTGTATGTTAGCAGGGTGAACAGAAGGGAATGACATCTGATGTGCACAGTCTCTCAGTACCAATACTAGAATATTGTGAACTCCTGCAGATGTATCTTCTTAATCCTCTGTACATAGCAAAATCTCCAGTGTTAAATTAACACTAGAGAGTGTCTATATGGGTCCACACCTCTGAGTGTTAAATACAACACTGTTAAGTGTTAAATTAACACTTTTGACAGTGTTATATGTTTAAAAGTAACCTAGTCAGTTTTGAAGATTAACAATGGCTAACACTGAGCAGTGCTGATTTTCTAACACTGGAATATTTCTAACATTTTGAGTTATTTTCCAGTGTTAGAAAATCAGCACTGGAAAATCAGCAGAGTTTGTAAATAACCCTAAATGCCTTTCCTTGCACCTTATTTTGGCACTCATTGCCGTTTTCTACTACCAACTTCCTGTTCGGGTGTAGAAGCTTTTATTTTGATGGGACGATTTCCTGTAAAACAGTTTTTGGCGCAGTTTTCAGCAGCAGTTGCGGGAGTACAGGGACAGGGTGGAGCAACAGTTTGACAACCCTCGGAGTATGTGGCAGGGACTAAACACGATCACAGACTTTAGAGGGAAAACCAGCACACCGCAGACCACGGCCTCTCTGTGTGAGGATCTAAACGTATTCTACGCTAGATTCGACGCAGCGAACACCATGAGACCGGACAGTGTGCGCACCGCGGATGACGTCAGTGCGCACACTGTGTCTGAGGAGGATGTGCGGAAGTGCTTCAGGAAGGTGAACGCGCGCATAGCTACTGGTCCGGACGGGATTCCCGGCCGCGTCCTCAAGTCATGCGTGGCTCAGCTGGCTGGAGTGTTCACACACATCTTCAACCTTTCCCTCTCTCTGTCTGTAGTCCCAGCCTGCTTCAAAATGGCCACCATCGTCCCTGTACCCAAATCCTCCACCATCTCCTCATTGAACGACTGGCGACCTGTAGCCCTGACCCCCATCGTAAGCAAATGCTTCGAGAAGCTGGTCAGGGACTTCATCTGCTCTGCACTACCCGACTCACTGGACCCTCTACAGTTTGCATACCGCCACAACAGGTCCACTGATGATGCCATAGCCCTGACACTACACACTGCCCTGTCACACCTGGAGAAGAGAGACACGTATGTGAGAATGCTGTTTGTAGATTACAGCTCAGCATTCAATACCATCATTCCCTCGAAGCTGGACAGGAAACTGCAGGATCTAGGACTGAGCAGCTCCCTCTGCAGCTGGATCCTTAGCTTCCTGTCTGACAGACGCCAGGTGGTCAGACTGGGCAGCATCACCTCATCCCCCATCACACTGAACACTGGTGCTCCACAGGGGTGTGTACTGAGCCCTCTCCTGTACTCACTCTACACCTACGACTGCACAGCCACTAACAACTCCAACATCATTGTGAAGTTTGCGGACGACACTACAGTGGTGGGTCTTATCACCAACGGTGATGAGACGGCTTACAGGGAGGAGATCAGCGCCCTGACCCACTGGTGTCAAGACAACCATCTCACCCTCAACGTCGCAAAGACAAAGGAGTTGATAGTGGACTTCCGGAGGTGCAGAGAAGTACACACCCCCATCACCATCAACGGCGCTGCTGTGGAGAGAGTGAGCAGCTTCCGGTTCCTTGGAGTACATCTGGCTGAGGATCTTACGTGGTCAGTACACACAAACAAAACAGTGAAGAAGGCGCAGCAGCGCCTATTCTTTCTCAGGAGACTGAAAAGATTCGGCATGAGCCCCCGCATCCTCAGGACCTTCTATCACTGTGCCATTGAGAGCATCCTCACTGGATGCATCACCACCTGGTATGGCAACAGCACCGCCTACAACTGCAAAGCTCTCCAGCGAGTAGTGCGGTGCTCTGAACGGATAATTGGAGGTGAGCTTCCCTCCCTCCAAGACATCTACAGGAAGCGGTGCCTGAGGAAAGCGGGGAGGATCATCAAGGACTCCAGTCACCCCAGCCATAAACTGTTCAGACTGCTTCCATCAGGAAGGAGGTTCTGCAGCATCCGGTCCCGTACCAGCAGACTGAGAGACAGCTTTTTCCATCAGGCCATCAGACTGCTGAACACGTCATAGACACCTCAGCTTCACTACTGGAACTTCAACATTATGCACTCCACACTGTATATAAATGCCACTTGTTTTGCACATATTCAACTCTGTATATTTTATATATTTTATTATTATTATTATTATTTTTTTTTTTTTTTTTTTTTTTACTATTTAATTTGTAAAAATGTGTATACACACACACACACATTAGAGGATATGCTAGCAAACAAGGAACATTATAGTACTCTTAAACCAAAGTTGCAAAGCAAGCAAGATTATTCGCATATCTAAGATTATTCCCTAGAAAAGCTATCATAGATATTTAAAAGTCATGAATGATTGATGATGATTAAGTGTAGTGAGGGGGAGAAAAGTGATTACAATTTGAAGTTATATGTATTCAATGGCAAAGTTATGGTAAAATTTTACTGGTATTTGCCAATACCAGTAAAATTTTATTTTACACCATTTTATAGATTACAGTTTAAATTTACTCCAATAAAAAAGTTGTATTTCATGTACATGTATTTCATTTCATCCCAATATCATGGCAAACCATGCAATAGACACACTAGTCCAACATGCCCATTTGAAATGAACACACATGCTGAAGTTCCAGTAGTGCATGCAGGTGTTGCAGTACCAGCAGGGGGAGACAATACATTTAAAGCCAAGAAGTTGTGTAAGCAAGAAAGCTATGAAGTGCATTCCAGGGTCCAGAACTAATTAAGCTAGGTGGCTAATATGTATTTGCATGTAAATGTGTTAATAATGTCTGTTTAAACACTGTTCTGTGATTATTTTCAGACTGCACACAAAAAAATCTAATCTATTTTCTTAAAGCAGAACTTTGATCCATCTTCCCATTTCAGTGCAGCTAGCCAACAACGGAAAAGCACATACTAATTAAGACACAGAGTGAAAGTGGACAGTATATCTACCAGGGACCAAGCATCCAAGAACATACAGGCACAGATGTAATCTTAAAAAAAGGGTTTATTATACCCCAAAAAGGACAAAATGATTACAAAAACTAAAAATGACAAAAACAAACTACTTTAAGATCCAACCTTGTGGATTGGGCCGATAAAAGAGGTTAACAAAACTCTACCCAAAAGCCACTTAACAAAACATAACTCAACAAACTGACCTGCCCAAATGAGAAAAAGCTCCAGTTATATAGCAAATGAATAAACCATTGTATACACCTAAGGTGAAAACTACAGAGATAACAGCTAACCATGATTCAAGAAGAACCCTATTCCCCCCTGCATGATCAAAATAGATGGTTCAGTCCATTTTATTGGATTCCACATTTAAACCAGCTCCATCCTTAGCCTCCGTTTTCACCCAAACCAGGAAGGAAGTAACTCAAAGAGAACAGAAAAATAACTAATATAGCATATACCCATATAAAATAACAAACAATGCAAAACAGATTCTATGCCACCATTCAGGCTACACTGTAAAAACTGTGACTAGAGGTTACTTAAAAAAGTTATGGCAACAAAATGACACTTGAAATAATTAAGTAGATTTTAATTTCAAAAGATTTATGTAAAATGTAGAGAAAATGTTAATTAAATTCAAATAGAAAACAAAAGTAGATATTAATAGAATTAAACTGTAAATATGTGTTGGATTTAGGGACAAAATCTCAAACTGAAGGTTGAAATTGCCCAACTTTAACAAAAAAAATAATTGATATGAAATAAGTCTCTGAGAAAAATTACTTTGAATTTACTAACTCTCTGGCAAAGGTTTAGTAAAAACTTCCTAAAATATCCATTACAAAGAAATCAAATTTTTATGTTTTTTCAGTAAAACTCAAATTGGATTCAATAATTTTCCAAATAAACCTTAAAAATAATGACTGAATAATAAGAGAAAATCAAATGAATTTAACTTATTTTCTGAGGAAAATGAATCAATTTCACAAAGAAAACATCAAAACAGCAATTTGTTTTATTGTGGAAAATAAAACACGGTAATTTATAATATAACATTTTTCTGCTTGTATACACTGAATTCTTATCAACAATCTCCTGATCTCCTAAATACATTCCCGTGCTGTAAATTTGTTTTACTGTCATAAACAGTTTATCACACAGCTTTGTGTACAGAGCAACAGCAACATAAAGCATGAATGTAAACCAGTTTTGTAAAAAAGAAATGAATCTTTAGATTAGACTGTAATATCAACGTGAACCTGAAATTTGAATATCCTTTACTGTTTCCTTTATCTCTGTTACTTATTTATGATTGACTAACAAAAACTTTAAAAAAAAATCACTCAATCTAACTGTAGAACAAAGGTTTTTCACCCATGTACATGGAATATCAATAATGTAAATCAACCTTTTATCCCAATTTGGATGTTTAACCTGAGAAAATCTAAGACACATGTAAGAGGAAGTAACATTTCTACAGCTACAGGACTGCACTTCTGTTAAATTTTAAAGTTGTTTTAAACTAATGTTTTATAGTAACATACACTATAAACAAAGAAAAGCTTCGCTAGTGATTCCTCCAATTTGTTGCCTTTCAAACAGAATATTCCTAAGAAACTTGTAGGTAATAAAAAACAAACATTAAAATGAAGAGCACAAATACAGCCTGACACATTGCAGGTCATTTGGGTAAGATATGAATAACTTGAAATTAACTTGAAAACTGAAAAGATAGCTGCATCTAACAAAGGCAAACCAAATGTTTTCAGTGAGCTTACTTCCCTTTCATTCTTTCAGAGTCCTCATTTAAGCCAATAACTTGTTCTTGAGGCTGTTCACTTTTGGTGAGAGCTTAGCACAATCCAGTTCAAGGAAAAGTTTCCGGAATACTTCCAAGGTGTATTTTAGCTCTTTTGGATAGGCAAGATCGACTGCATATGTCAATCCAACCAGCATTGCGCATGCTCTTGGAAAATTACCCAGAGCAGGCATAACTCTCACACCCTCCAGCACAATGCCAATGTCATCCTCCTCAGATCCAACAGCCTTGATTTTATAGATTTTCATCCTCTGTTCAGAAAGATCTTGTGACACACCATCCTCATCAGCATCCTGAAACAACAAACACATGGGTTTTCTGACTGTAGTTACACACATGAAATATTTCCTGGACACATCCTGTAGCTGAATGACAAAAAAAAAACATGATAATGCCTCAAATTATTTGAAACTTGACAAACACATACGCAAACACATATGAATAACAAAAACAGAATAATGTTTCTACTTCAACACTTACACTGTACTCTTTGATCAGTTGATCAATGGACTCCCCAAGGTACACCATCAAGCACTGAATAACCAGATTTCTGGTTATGTTATTGCTAGGATTGCTTGGTGACTGAAATGAGCAAGAATTCCAAAAATTACTATCAGATAAGTGACCATTTATTAAGACAAAACTGTGAGAATTGGCAGTATTAAAAAAAAAACTGTTAAATATCAAATTATCATCACATGGAACATTATGTGCAATAATTACCTGATGTTAATGCACATGCCTGGGTGCTGACAGTCAACACAAAGGTATTGTCAACATTATATAGGTAAAGACAATTCCAAGTTGTATGCTTCAACAAGTTGTATGCTTGTAAGCTTCAATCTTTAAATGTGTCGTTTTAGTAAATTACATTAATTTAGTCATTTAGTTTTTTATCTAATCCGTGTCCTTCGTGGCCTACCATATCCCAGAATTCATAGCGCGGCCCAGCCAAACTCCAGTTTCCAACAATGGCGGCCGCTACTGAATTACTCATATTAATCTTTCTGGGTCACAAAATAAACTTTTAACATATTTTCAGGCGAGAAAGTAGCTGTGTAAACATCAAATATCTGCTCGGTTTATCAAGATATCGCATATTTGCAAAAGTGCTTCGACGTTTTCGGAGACGTCTGCTACCCACCAGTTTGATAGCTAGCCGGGAGTGTTAGGTATTTTAGTACCATGGGAGCATTTACTGGATATTGTTTTATAGTGACATCATGCAGGAAAACTCTGTCATTCAATAAGGCCCCTTTGTTTCAGTGTTTTTCTCTTTGACCCAAGAATTGATGTGTGAGAATCACAGGCTGGTACAAGGTTGAAATACCACAGAGATCACTCCCTCAGCTACATTAGTTTCTTAATCTTTTAGACGCCTGTTGAAGGCCAAATGGTTTGTTTCAGATTTCACTAATGTAAGAACTCTTCGTTTTGTGCCTTGAAAATATGTCGCTGAGATAATCACAATTGTAGCTGAACTAATAAACTACACAAAGGATGCTTCTTCACCCAAGGGCAGGAAGACGCTGCCTTATCTTGGTCTGTACTGGTTTAAACTGATAATCTGCTGTCTCATGAATTTTACCCTCTATATAAACTGTTGTACTTGTGAATAAAGTTGAGTCACTTTGGGAAGACAATCTAAAGCAGTCTCTGTTTTCTTGTTCTCCCAAGCTGCTCCCGAGCTCGTACTAACACGCTGAATGGCATGCTTGAATATTACTTGAGAATATATTTGACTGTGTTACAGACTAAGGGACATTCTCTGCTGATAGGTGAAGGTACATTCTCTGCTGATAGACGTCCACGCCTCGGAGGAAGCCGATCCACGGAGTAGGCCCTGGAAACAGTTTCCTTCAGGGAGCCCGAGGGTTACTGATGCGGCCGAGAACGGCACAACTCCCGGCACATCATTTTCAGATCACCGCGGACTTTCGCTGCTCGGGTTAAACGTAATATATAAGTCACTTAGACAACCTAAAAATGTTATTGTTGGGCTTTTTTCTGTGTTTTGTTTGTTCGTGAGTAAATCGGTTTGGCTGAGATTAAAGTTATTAGATTAGATTAGTTAAAATAAAACTTTATTAATCCCCCGGGAGGGTTCCTCCTTGGTTTTTACACAGCTGACTAAACGTCAAACATAAAACTGATTAAACAGAAGTATGAGACAGTCGAGAATTTACGCCAGTGTCCTGTTATATTTTAGATAGCAAGGAGCAGACGGCTGAGTTTATTAAACTCCACGGAGACAGCGGTGACGCTAATCAGAAGGCTAGACCGTCCAATTTCACGGCCGTTTACTTCCGGCCTACCCGACCTTCTGAGGACCCGGCCCACGTAGACCGCGAAGGCCGGGTCCTCAGGAGGATGCAGCCCATGAATTTGGACACGACACCGACCCATCCTTCAAATTCGGGGAAAAGGAGGACGCATTTGTCGGCTCAAAATAAATTTCTCCTCAAAATCCAACACTTGCACCTGCAAACTTTTTTACGTGCGCTCAGAATAGTGGCACAAAAATAACGCCATAAAGTCATGGGGCTCCGACAGCATGATGCGAAAAAACAGTTATGTCGCTGGACTTGAGCCACTTTAGCTTCATTAACCACAACTGAAAACCACTGCAAAAGCTTCGAAAAACTGACTGTGGCTGACAAAATCCGGCACAAATGATTTAAACTAAATCACTCACAACTGAGCGCAAAACCTTTTCATGAACTTTTAAACGTGGATGAAAGACGTTAAAACTCATCGGAATATATCGTTGATATTTTTTAATACGGTAAAACATGTGGTTAGTTAAAGCTGTTCAGTAACACAGTCGTGAAGGCTTGGAACGTGACCCTGTGCTAGCAGTCCACTAACTGCCATTTGTGTAAAAATACGATACTATCATTACAGTGATGATTATTAATCAAATTTTGACGTATCATACTGTTTAAAACCTTTACTCAAAACCGATATACATTATTGTTTAAACCGTGTCTTATATTCGAACAAATTAAGAAGTCTTACCTCTGACAAAATGGAGATGTCCACTCATGAAGCGCGTGTGTCCTGCACGTGGCACAAAGGATTATGGGCGGAAGTGTACAATGATTAAAATGAAAATGCTTTCATCAGTTAAATCTATTAGATTTCTTAAATTTTTTTGGTACTCAAACATATTTTTTTGAAATCTACTCAACAAACCATTGCTGAATTTACCCCAAACAAAAGTGTGTAAATTTAAATAACTGAACATCTCAAAATTGTTGAATTTTGCTTAGATTTGATTAAAACTACTCATACACGTTTTTACTGAGTAATAATTACTATTACTCTCCTATTAGATTCTAATTAACCCCAATCACAGTTTTTACAGTGTACGGCATGGCAGTGGAGTACCCCTCATTGGCTGATGGCTGCGCACATAGTGACATTCCCCCCACGCTGACCAGGGACATTTACAATAGCCCGATGGCCAATTATGTTCCTCCCCCTTTTCCTTCTTTTGGTCAGGTTAAAACCTGCCTCATCCACAAAGATTATTTCATGGGGAACAGGCCGTTGTTATGGTTCGTTCGATTCAGGTAAGAGAAGAAAGCAAGCCCAAGCCGAAGTAGGTGTCAAAAAATAGTGATCTTTATTACACACTTTTGCGCAGTCAGTGTGGGAAAGACAATTTGCAATACAATCCTTCGTCGACTGGACCGTCCCGTCTCCTTATATTGCCATCATGACATCACAGTTGGATCTTTACTGGAAATGATAACAATTGCCCTCCTCTTCAAAACCTTGTCCTTATATAGACATCAACTGCTACTCTTAAAGAAAAACAAGTGTGTATTACATTGTGCATTTTGTGAAAGTGTATCTATCAGAAAAACTATCCTCAGACGACCCTCCTATTATTACTAAGTGTGAGTGTAAACGTGCATGTGTTATATAAGTGCGTGCATGTGGTTACAGGCCGGCGTACGTGCAGAACTGAACGCAGACAGGCCGGTGTCCAAGTACTGATCATCTGTGTGCCTTAATATTTGGTCAAAGTAACATAGATGTGATTCAAAGATTATTCTGTCAACAGATTCAACAATGGTAGATGATTAATCAATGATAACTGATTATAAGAATACAAAATAAAATATCTCCTGGTCACACCGTCCTTCAATCTCAAAGATTCTCTGCAAAACACATAACACAGTAGAGTCAATCGGTACCCTGAACCACAGTTCAAGAGTGCTGAAATGGCAGCATAAACTGCCATGCTGTGATGGTACACAATACTTTATACAGTATCAAAACTCATACCTGAACATATTCCACACGTTGGTTTTTCACTCTGTCAGAGTTTCGTTCGAAAGGGACTCGGTATGCCTGTTTCATCCGGAATTGATTCTTTCCGAGGATGCGGTCAATTGTGGAGAGGCTGATGGCATTTATGCCTCGAAAAAGATGATCATCCTCAATCACTCTCCTTTGAATCTCTTGCAGGCGGATTACATTATTTGCAATTACCATGTTTACAAGTTCCCTCTCTTGCTCCTCCGACAAAAGCCTTAACCTGCCTCCACCAGGTGGTCGTCTCTGTGTCCTACAAAAATAGAAGCACTCATTACTGTAACTGTCACACATTCATTTTACAGGCAAATAATGGAAACATACTGAAACTCAAGACACATAAGTTCAGTAACTTAAACGTTACTGTACAAAGCAGTCTTACTGCAAGTACACCTACCTGTTTTCCTCCCTGAAGGTTCTGATGATGGAGGCAACAGTGAAGCGACTCAAATTTGGTTGGGAGGTAAGTGACGGAAGTGACGGACAAGGTAAGCGACTCATGTTGTAACTGACGTCAGACGCCGGAGATTTTGGTGGAAAATTAAAGCAAATGGTAGTTTAGATTTGAACAAATTCATTTAAGCTTCAGTATTACCAAATACACTTATCAATTGTCTTATAACTAACACTATTGGTCTAAATAATCTCCAACACCCTGGAGAACAACGAGAAGAGTTTAGAGACTCTCCAAGATTATATTGATCAGTGCTTTCAGGATCTCGTGATGAAGAAGACCCAGTGTGCAGCTTCCCCGGCCAAACCTGAGACGCCGTCGTCGAAAAGACTTCGCCCGGCAGATTCCCCCGGCTCAACATCGCCAGCCGGCAAAGATATTGCCGACATACTGGAGTCAATCGACAAGCGATTGTCCAGTTTCGACGCAAGGCTGTCCTTGGTGGAGATTCTTCACCGAGAATTTAAATGCTTGCAAGAATCCCTGGAGTACAGCCAGCAGCAGGTGGAAACGCTTGCTGCTGAAAATGCCACGCTAAGGGAGTCGGTGAAATGTCTCACAGATAATGTTACCCAGCTCAATAGAGAAAATAAAAAAATAAAAGAAACAGTTATTGATCTACAAGCTCGTAGCATGCGTGATAATCTGGTATTTTCTGGTATTCCAGAAGCCGCTGGAGAGGACGCGGAGACCACGGTAAAAAGCTTCATCAAAACCCACCTGAAGCTGCCGGAGGACACTGTGAAGAACATCGTCTTCGATCGGGTACATCGCCTCGGCCCCATTCGGGCTACGGCCGGGAGACCACGTCCTATCGTGGCCAAATTCGGCCACTTCAAACAAAAGCAACATGTGAAAAGCCGCGGCAGGGAATTAAAAGGAACGGACTTCAGCGTGAACGACCAGTTTCCCAAAGAGATCTTGGAACGACGCAGGGTCCTCTTCCCAATCCGACGCGGCTTCATCCAGAAGGGCTCCCGCGCTGTCATCGCTGTGGACCTGCTGTACGTGGACGGACAGCTCCACCGCGACCCCAACATCACTCCGTGGCTGTATTAACCTCACACCAGATAAGAATCAGCTACACCATTTCCCTATCCACTCACACTAACTTGCATTAACATCTGTTTAACTTACCAGTATCAAATCGCATCTTAAAGTGTGATTTCATAGCAGAATTAACACCGTCACTCTCTGTCAGTGATTTAACTGGAATGTTTACGTTTTGTTTTTTTTGTTTTGTTTTTTTTCTTCTCGTTTTTTTTCCTCTCTTTTCCCCCTCTTGGTTTTATGCTGCTCACCCCTGTCCTTGGTTTCTTTCTTTAGTCCTTTCACTGCCTCGATCACCTGCTTCGACACTCATCCACAAACATCCTTTATTTCGATACATACGCACCATGCGCTCAACGGCAGCACATTTACTTCAGTCAGACAGCGCACACAGTCGTTTAGGATACACACACTTAAGCCAAGCCTACTCATATTAGTAATTATGCATACACAAAGTCAGACTCAGGGAGCATCTCGCCACACATTTTTTCTCTCTCTCCTTCTCTTTATTTATGAACAAGTGACGTATTCTCTCCACCTGTCTAAGCGACGCACACAGCATACATCCCTAGTTATACACAAACATCTATGGGTACACTGAGGTTCATTACATGGAATATAAATGGAGCTGGCTCCAGAGAAAAGAGGTTAAAAATATTTAACCAACTCAAAAAACTACAGGCGGATGTTGTCCTATTACAAGAGACCCACAGACCTCTTAGAGGTTCGAATGAACTTAAAACACCTGAGTTTCCCAATGTGTTCTCAGCTTGTTATAATTCTAGACAAAGGGGAGCAGCAATTTTAATACATAAAAATATTAATTTCACAGTACTCGATACAGTTATAGATCCAGAGGGCAGATTCTTAATCATTAAACTATCTATACGTGATAAAAAGCTATGTATTGCAAGTGTATATGGTCCAAATGTTGATGATCCCTCATTCTTTCACGGTTTTTTCAGTGCACTCTCTGAACACTTAGATGGCACACTTGTTCTTGGAGGCGACCTCAACCTTGGACTAAATGAAGACATGGATAGGCTCAATACAGCGGGAACTCAGCGTAATTGGCAGTCCACAAATATAATCAAACAGTATATGAGCGACTTTGGTCTTTGCGATGCATGGCGCTCCCTTCACCCCACCAGTAAGGAATATACTTTTTTCTCACATGTCCATCACTCCTACTCTCGTCTGGATTATTTTTTGGTCAGCAGCTCACTGCTGAACGACATTTCAGACACTGAGATTCACCCTATAGCTGTCAGCGATCATGGTCCTGTATCTTTAACACTAATGCACAATAATAATACTACGCCAAGAAAAAACTGGAGATTTAATATATCACTACTTAAAGATGAAGACTTTATTAAATATTTTAAAAAAGAGTGGACTTCATATTTGGACTATAATGACACTCCTGAAACATCAGCTTCTGTTCTATGGGAAGCAGGGAAAGCTGTGATGAGAGGTAAAATAATTTCTTTCTCATCACATAAAAAGAAAAAAGAAAACAAAAATATTCGGGAATTAGAAAAAAAGATCAAATCACTAGAAGAAGCCTACGCGTCCCACCAAGATCAGGAAACATTGAACAAAATACGCAAAACAAAACTAGAATTAAATGAGATAATTGATTAAAAAAAACAAAATTCTTAGTACAAAGACTACGCCTACAAAATTAAGAACATGGTAATAAATCCGGTCAATTTCTAGCAAACCAGCTAAAAATAAATAAAGAAAAAACAACTATATGTGCTGTTCAAGATTCATCTGGGAACACATTATATGAACCGATACAAATAAACAACATTTTCAGGGATTTCTATAAAACGTTGTATTCACCACAAATAAACCCATCTAAAAAAGAAATTGATCAGTTTTTGGACAACATAACTCTTCCAAAATTATTGGACACTCAAGCAATGGCACTGGATTCACCACTGACACCAGGTGAACTCCAGGAAGCCCTGATAAGTATGCCCAATAATAAGGCTCCAGGTCCAGATGGCTTTCCTGCAGAATTCTACAAAGAATTCTGGTCGATTCTAGCACCAGTTTTCTACAGAACGTTGTTGGAAATTAAAGAAAAGGGCAGACTTCCATCAAATATGAATTCTGCAAACATTAATCTCCTGCTAAAACCAGGCAAAGACCCTGTATATCCCTCAAGCTATCGTCCAATATCCCCTTATAAATGTAGACCTTAAAATAATCTGCAAAGCTCTCTCAAAGAGACTGGAGAAAATAACCCCCCTCTTAATTCATCCTGACCAAACTGGTTTCATAAAAGGTAGGCACTCATCAACAAATACACGTAGATTACTTAATTTGATAGACTACTCATACAGTAAAAACCTAGAAACTACAATATTCTCTTTAGACGCAGAAAAAGCATTCGACAGAGTTAACTGGAAATTTCTATTTGCAACTTTAGACAAATATGGTTTTGGATCCTCTTTCATAAACTGGTTAAAAATATTATATAATTCCCCAACAGCTTGTGTTAGAACAAATGACCAGACATCCTCCAGCTTCTGTCTCTTGAGGGGCACCAGGCAGGGATGCCCACTCTCCCCTTCACTGTTTGCAATTTTTATTGAACCACTAGCAGCAGCAATTAGACAGAATTCAGTAATTAAGGGCATAAAATGCAAGAACGTGGAACATAAAATCAGCCTTTATGCAGATGATGTGTTACTCTTTCTCCAAAATTCACAAACCGATATCTCTGGGGTGATTGAATTGATAAACTCGTTTGCAAGAATATCAGATTACTCAATTAACTGGTCAAAATCTACAGTCCTACCGATTAATTGCTCCTTCTATAATTCCTCTTCTACACCACTGCAATCGGGAAATATAAAATATTTAGGTATTAATGTTTCTCCCAAGCTTGCAGATCTAACTAAATTAAACCATATCCCACTTTTAAAGAAGGTAGAAGATGATCTGGCTAGATGGAAATGTCTACCCATATCACTCATGGGAAGGGTTGCCGCTATAAAAATGATGGTCTTACCAAAAATAAATTATTTATTCTCAATGATCCCAACTAAACCGCCACAAGATTGGTTCAGATCTCTAGATTCATGTATGTCCAAATTCCTTTGGAAAAATAAACCCCCACGTATAAGCTTAAAAACACTACAAAAGACCAAGGATAAAGGAGGACTAGAACTGCCAAACTTTCAGCACTACTTCTTAGCCAACAGGCTTCAGTTTATCTCAGGATGGCTAAAACATACCCTCTTAGATGAACCTTGGCTAGATGTAGAACAAGCACTCTGCAATAATCTAGAGATCTCAGACCTACCATTTATCAGCTCAAACATCCAACGACATGAATGCTTTAAAAGCATCAACATCAGCTCTTCTCTGATAGCATGGTGGGAGTTTCTAAAATTGACGGCATCTTCATTAATCCCATGCAAACGTACACCTATCTGGAACAACCCTGACATATTACAAAACAATAATATGATAAACTTTTCAGATTGGAGTGGTAAAGGAATCAAATATTTAGAACATATACTAGAAGGAACAGAATTTATTTCATTTGACGGACTAGTTACACAATATGGGATCAACAAGAAAAGATTTTTAGAATATCAACAAATTAAATCCATAGTAAAAAAGAAATTTAAACCGGGTCAAGTTGAACTACAAACACCACCAAGTGTGGTTCAATTTCTTACTCTTAAACCCCCCAAATTACTATCCAAAATATACAGAATGCTTTCTAAAACAGATGAATCAATATCACTTCCTATTGCAAAATGGGAAGCGGATTTATCAGTTAACTTAGACCTAAACTTCTGGTCTCAGATTTGCTTAAAAACCTTTCATCTAATTAGAAATCCCAGTCTTCAATTAATTCAATACAAAATATTACATAGAGTGCACTATACAGGTCATCGGATGTTCAAGATGGGCTTTACGTCTACCAACAACTGCTCACACTGCCAAACCAATTCACCGGACAATTATATCCACGCTCTTTGGTTCTGTCCACCAGTTCAGAAGTTTTGGCGCGAGATATGTGAAGACTTATCGAAGTGTCTGAAATGTAACATTCCAACTTCCCCCTTAGTGTGTTTGTTGGGCAGCTTAGATAATGTCACTTCAGATAGCCAATGAGTTCCACAGTGTTCTGTGCTGAGACCTGTTGCGAAATCAGTTTTACCCCGGTTCTTTTTATTCCTCGAGCATCCAGAGATGGCACCGAACTCAGTAGTCATTTTCACAAAACTTTTATTCATCTTTACTCATCTTCATTTACTCTTCTTCATTTATCCTCATTCAAGCATGCACTTCTAGAAGGGAAGACGAGGCCGGTGTCCCTCTCCAAATCTTCACCCATTTGTCTGTGAAACACAGTTTTATAGAAGTGACCCCATCATAAAACCCCCTACGGTGTGCTGCACCCAAACATCCTCTGGGGAATTTCCACTCAGCATTAACTCTTCTCTGTTTTACTTTCACAGCTCAAGTGGGGGAGGGGTACCCTACAATCTACTCCTAAGTTCACGACACAGTCAGCCTTTATTATATTGAGGGCAGTGTCAGTGTCTCTACAACAGTTCTACATTCTATGATAACACATTTCTAAACTCTAAATCAGCTAAATATTCTACAAGTCCCCCTTTTTTATCTGCTCTATGGCAGATAAAACTAAACTAAATCCCTCACCATAATGTTTTCATACTGTGACTCCCCATTTCCCAAAAGTGGCATCATGGTATCTGCCTTTGTATGAGATTCTCCCACAGCACGATTGATGAGTCTTACAAACAAGGCTCTGATACAAGGCACACAACAACACCCACATGTCACTAATACTGCAATAAAACAAACAAAGAAACCATAATTAACATAATGAAACCTTTCCATTGCCCAAAGACAGAGGTCATCCACACTTCCAGCGGTCATCTAATCCCGAATGCTCCTACATTGCGGTGGACGTCTTTAGGCCTTCCAGAACTTTTGTGACCACTGTTTGGGAGGGATGGTTATATTGTGTATCTGGAATGAATTTTAGGTCTCTACGTCCATCCCATGGGGAATGGGAGCAGTAACAAAGGTGTTGCGTTTATATTTTTGTTGAGTGTAAGTGGCTTTCTCCAGAGCCCATTTTAATGTGGAGAAACTCACTTGCAACAATTTTCTCAACGACGTGTAGCAGTTTTAATTCCCGACGTACAGATCTGCTTAAAGAAAAGAAATTCACAAACAAAAATATGTGCACTGTTCAAAAAATAAAAATAAAATGAAAAATGACAAATAAAACTGAAAAACAAAAGAAAAAGAAAAAATACAGAAGCCTGGTCTTAGGACTTGTCACAGAATAGTCTTTCTCTTATAGGTGAGAAAACACCCATACTTCAGAAACAAAAACAAAACAAAAAACAAAACAAAACAAAAATCTGCTAGTTTCACTCATTTAAACTCTGGCTGCAGGATTCTGTTCACCCCTGCTATCATGTTCCCCAAAATAATACTAATTCAGTCGTCTATGTATCAGTTCTCAACCCACTCAATAAACCAGACAGGATGATGGTAACAGCATTACCTACTTAAAATTGTGTTTGATCTTCATTACGTGTGTGTGTGTGTGTGTGTGTGTGTGCGTGTGTGTGTTAGTCGGGTTAATACATTTTCTGTTTTTATGTATCCTTTTATGTACATTCCCCCTTTTTTCTGAAACAAAACTCTGTTTACTCCAAATTTTGTTTCAGAAACATCTAAATGAAAAACTCTGTCATAGTCAGGCACAGCTAAACCCCAAATGCTTGCAGGTTACCATAGGCAACCACACTGTGTGTTGTTAACCCCTTCTACAAATACCCTCTTTTAATGAGTCACGCTTTGTGTATGATTTTTGTTATCTCTGGTGCATATTATGTGCATGTGTGGTGTCACCTTTCCATCTTTCTAACAGTACACTTGCATACCTCAGTGCTGTCCTCCTCCCCCTTTTGTGGTGGTCTGGACACTGTGTCAATCCTCCACTTTCAGGCAGTCGTTTGTCTCCCTGGATTCTTTAACCCAATTTGATTCCCCACACTAAAACAGCCGCCTCAGTCCTCTTCTGCTCCTTTTCTTCTCTCCCACTTTTCAGTCCAATGGCAGTCAGTTTTTTCAGCTTTGTCCCGTGTCTCTCTTTGTCCCACTGTCTCTTTCATTGCCATCTCACTCCAAACATGGCAAATGTCAAGCTCAGACAGTCTTCTCAAAAGTCCTTCACACACAGTGAGGTTGCAGCTTGCTGGAAACGCATCTCCATCCATCCAATCTAGATGGTGGTTCTTCTCTTTCTGATGCCGTTTGCCCACAGCGCTGCTGGACCTCTCTGCTCAGAACTCTGGTATTGTCTCTTGGACTCCTGTCCACTGTTGATGTTCATGCTCGTGCTTCTGGAACTGCACTCGGTGTCTTCAGGGGGAGATTAGCTTCCTTGGAGCTTGCTTGTTCAGGACGAGGACGAGAAGCTGCAAAACAATTCAGCCAAAAATTCTGGCTGGGCGTTTCTATTTTTTCTAATGATTGTAACCTATAATTTTCTCCCGACTGCTGCCCGTGGAGAATTGATCCAGGTCTGTTCCCCACCTGTAATCGACAGACTGAGAGACTTTCATTATTCACTGTGACTGCATATGTTTTCATCACTCCTAAAGCAACACATCTCTACTTATTTTGTTTTGAACTCTACTGACTTTAAACCCCAAAAATGAAATTTTTATTTGTTCTTAACTGCAAACACAAAAATCTTCTTGATGTTGTTGTTAATTATTTAATCCACAAAACTCCAAATTATGTTTTCTTTTGTGTCCAGCAGGGGAAGAAGGTGACCTGTAGCGTCACTGCTTCCCCCAGTTGGAGACAATTTCCCACTCACACTTCCAGACTTTTTATTTTCTTTGTTTTCATGATTTTTCTTTCTCTTTTTTTTATTACCCCATTGTTTTACACCCACACATTAACCTGTTAACTCACTCCTCCAACCTCATCTTCCTTTCACCCCAACAGCTCTCATACAGTCAGCAATCAAATTCTCCATTCATCCTTGAGTACTTGATCACCTTTAAATGTCACTGTTAATTTTATCAATTTATTTATCATTACTTTAACACTAATCCACTGTTTATTTTTTATTTACTTTAGTTAATTTTCTCCTATTTGATCACTACGATTTCTTGACTATTTATTATTTCACAGAAAATCAACTAATCTACTTTGTTTCCCTCTTTGTCATCAAGGAATTCACACACACACTCACAGGCTGATCACTAGCCCCCACCTTTTCTTTCTCTCTCACACACACACGCACATTTTACTCTTCGTTTGTTCCACCTGTGAACCCGCCCCTCGAGGCTGGCTAACACACACCTCATGCTTCTCGCAGTCCCATTCAAACTTTCTGTGAGACACTTCTGCTGATTCAGGACAACGCCCTAAGCGGCACACAGAGCGGGTGCCGTCCGCTCGTGCAACTCACAAATTATTCAAACTGCGCCGCGGACTCGATACCGCAGTTTCTCTTCCCCTAAAAAATATAAAACCAAATTAAACCCCCAATTGACTTCACAGTTTGTAACAATTCGCGACACGGCCTTCTGCCGCAATTTCTGCACACCACAAACACACACTTTTAGACACAAATTCTTTTTGTTATTTTAATTGACTCCCGTACTTCAGACGAGACACAGACTCTAACTGCGCTTTCACACACACTACACCATCCTCCTTCTGCATCAGGCAATGGTTCAACTCAGCTCGGAATCTAACCGTCGAAAGCAACCGATCCTGCTTTTATGCATACTTCAGACTGTGACAGGGACCTCTCCCCGACTTAGTTATTTAAGGAGCCACGAATCCCCAGGTCACCACCCTGGATCTCCTGCCCTCACAGGTCCTAGCCCCACGTCCGAGACTAGGTGGGGTAACCAAACCCGTGACACGCGCAGCGCTCAGCTGGCGACAAAGCCTTTCAGCCCCGCTTTCTAACTAATAGTAACACACATTTCCTGCTTTAACACACGGGGACGGATCACACACCACCACTTTTTCCTAATAACTAAGACGGATCAGATACCGCCACGGATGAAACACCGATTCTATTAATCCGTAACAAACGTCTCCTGCTTTAACGCACCGAGATATCCTTACGGGGCGCTAAACATCAACCTGAGTTCTTAGCAAAAGTCTCTTGCTTTAACGCACTGAGACGGACGCTAGCCGCCTTTTATTTCTACTGAATGAATTTACACTGTGATACGTTCAACTTAGCGAACAGATAATTTAGGCTTTAAACAATATGCACGGTTCGAAAATAAACAGGTCGTGCTTACCTTTTAATCATGTGAGCTAGCTCTCTGTTCGCCTCGTTTCACGATCTCAGCTCTGCCAATTCATCTCTGCGCCTTGAGCGAATCCCGGGTTTCACGGCACCAAAGACCATAAAAATGCTTTCGTTGAATACTAGAAACTCCTACATTTTCATTGGTATGCAGATACCCAGCTATATAGTTCTTGTGAAGCTTTCAGTTAATCCAAAATGCTGCATTAAGAGTAAAAAGAGAAATCATATACCATAATTCTCCCATATTACTCTCCTTTTTTCCCATTAGGGTCCCTGTCTCTCCGTGAATCGCTACCTTATTGTGGTGGAGGGGTTTGTGTGTCCCAGGGATCCCAGGGACTATGTTGTCTGGGTGCTTTTGCCCCCTGGTATGGTCTCCCATGGCAAATTGGTCCTGGGTGAGTGACCAGACAAAGAGTGATTCAGACGACCCTTATGAGAAAAACATCGAGGGAACAATTTACCTTGCCCGGGATAGGGTTACCGGGGCCACGTCCGTGATCATCGAACAATCAAGCGTTTCATTCAAAATAGTCAACAGGGTCGCAAGAAGCGTGTGGAAAAACCAAGGCGCAAAATAACTGCCCATAAACTGAGAAAAGTCCAGCGTGCAGCTGCCAAGATGCCACACTCTCCCCTTCACTGTTTGCAATTTTTATTGAACCACTAGCAGCAGCAATTAGACAGAATTCAGTAATTAAAGGCATAAAATGCAAGAACGTGGAACATAAAATCAGCCTTTATGCGGATGATGTGTTACTCTTTCTCCAAAATTCACAAACCAATATCTCTGCGGTGATTGAATTGATAAACTCTTTTGCAAGAATATCAGATTACTCAATTAACTGGTCAAAATCTACAGTCCTACCGATTAATTGCTCCCTCCATAATTCCTCTTCTACACCACTGCAATCGGGAAATATAAAATATTTAGGTATTAATGTTTCTCCCAAGCTTGCAGATCTAACTAAATTAAACCATATCCCACTTTTAAAGAAGGTAGAAGATGATCTGGCTAGGTGGAAATGTCTACCCATATCACTCATGGGAAGGGTTGCCGCTATAAAAATGATGGTCTTACCAAAAATAAATTATTTATTCTCAATGAGCCCAACTAAACCGCCACAAGATTGGATCTCTAGATTCATGTATGTCCAAATTCCTTTGGAAAAATAAACCCCCACGTATAAGCTTAAAAACACTACAAAAGACCAAGGATAAAGGAGGATTAGAACTACCTAACTTTCAGCACTACTTCTTAGCCAACAGGCTTCAGTTTATCTCAGTGTTAGAGTTTGTATTGTTGATTGTCATTTATGCTTAGAAATATTTACTTATATATGCTTAGAGTTTTGTAATTAGTTGTAGATTGGTAGAGGTTTTGATCCTTGATAGTCTGCAAACTTTGTGTGTATTAGACAGCACTTTGGGAGCATGAGAGGTCATACCGTGTCTTATTGTTTTATGGTAGGATTAACGTAGTTGCGTCTGTTCTAGTCTAAGTGCTCTTTGTTTAGATGAACTGCAGGAATTCCTCACCGTGTTATCTAGGATGAACCATCTAGGGTGAGGGGGGGGCTACCCTCTTCCTGACCAAGGATGTTTGACCCTTTGATCAGCAGTCCACACACACACACACACACACACACACACACACACACACACACACACACACACACACACACACACACACACACACACACAGGCAAGGTACTCTTTGTGTGTATGTAGACGTCATATGTTAATGAACTTATGCATATTCATGTAACCTCAATAAAAGAACAGTGGTACGGGAGAACGGACGAGAGCAACTGGGGTCAAGCGAAGGAACAGTGCCTGTCCGGTTCTCTCCCGTGCACGAGAAACATGAAGAAGCTTGCCTACTTGTGTCTTGCTTTGCAGTGTAATTATATTGTCTTCAACGTTCCAGCGGATGGGTTCAAGCTACAAACCTATCACTCAGGATGGCTAAAACATACCTTCTTAGATGAACCTTGGCTAGATGTAGAACAAGCACTTTGCAATAATCTAGAGATCTCAGACCTACCATTTATCAGCTCAAACATCCAACGACATGAATGCTTTAAAAGCATCAACATCAGCTCTTCTCTGACAGCATGGTGGGAGTTTCTGAAATTGACGGCGTCTTCATTAATCCCATGCAAACGCACACCTATCTGGAACAACCCTGACATATTACAAAACAATAATATGATAAACTTTTCAGATTGGAGTGGTAAAGGAATCAAATATTTAGAACATATACTAGAAGGAACAGAATTTATTTCATTTGACGGACTAGTTACACAATATGGGATCAACAAGAAAAGATTTTTAGAATGTCAACAAATTAAATCCATAGTAAAAAATAAATTTAAACCAGGTCAAGTTGAACTACAAACACCACCAAGTGTGGTTCAATTTCTTACTCTTAAAACCCCCAAATTACTATCCAAAATATACAGAATGCTTTCTAAAACAGATGAATCAATATCACTTCCTATTGCAAAATGGGAAGCGGATTTATCAGTTAACTTAGACCTAAACTTCTGGTCTCAGATTTGCTGAAAAACCTTTCATCTAATTAGAAATTCCAGTCTTCAATTAATTCAATACAAAATATTACATAGAGTGCACTATACAGGTCATCGGATGTTCAAGATGGGCTTTACGTCTACCAACAACTGCTCACACTGCCCAACCAATTCACCAGACAATTATATCCACGCTCTTTGGTTCTGTCCACCAGTTCAGAAGTTTTGGCGCGAGATATGTGAAGACTTATCAAAGTGTCTGAAATGTAATATTCCAACTTCCCCCTTAGTGTGTTTGTTGGGCAGCTTAGATAATGTCACTTCAGAAAAGAATATAGCCCATATGGTTTTCACTGCCCTATGCATAGCCAAGAAAACAGTCCTCATGAACTGGAAAAATAAAAATATTCTTAATTCTAACCACTATAGAAATTATCTATTAGATTACATTAGTGTTGATACAGCCTCTGCCACCACATCAGATCAATTGCTCTGGGCTCCTTTGATCAGCTCCATCACCTAGTGGGGGTGGGGGGTCATAGTTTGGTCCCGCCTTCACTGTTGTGAATGTTGTGGGGGTAGGGACAGGCTTAGGGCGTCGGGGGGTTCCCCGGAGGCATCTTCCTTGGGGGGCTATATCCGGGGGTAGCGGTCATGTCCGGTTAGGGGCTCTGTTGGCTCTCGGGTGACTGTTTCCTCGTGGCTGCGTGCAGCGGGGCTAGGGGAGGGTCTGTGCTGACGGACGTGGGTTACTGACCTGGTAGTCTGGCTGCCCCTGGGTGGGTCCGGGATGGGCGTGAGGTTCTGGGGGCGCTCCGTCTCTGGGCTGGGGCCCTGGCCGGGCCTCGGGGGCTTGGGTCCTGGTTGGTGTGTTGCCGGGGTTGTGGGCGGGTGGGTGCATGGGGGCCCAGCCCTGGCGCAGGGTGCCGCCGGTGCGTCGAGCCACCTGGGGGGCTCTTCAACTGGTGGGGGAGATTGTCACATCTTGCAGGAGCTTTCCGCTCTTCAGGAACTCTCTCTGCAGGAGGGGGAGATACAGGAGAGGTGGAGGAAGATCTCAGCCTGGGGGTCTATTGTCTTATGTAGTCTGGAAGATGAGTGGATGGTAGGGTGGGTGCAGTTTTCTCTGTGGTGGGGTTGGGTGGACTGTCCCGGGCTCTGTGGGGCAGGGGGGCGCTGCTGCACTGGGCCCCGGTCTGGATGGGCCTGGGCCCCCTTTCCCTGGTGGGTCGCGGAGTATGGGAGTGCCTACTGGGGTCAGCGGGGGAGCTGGCCCCAGGGAAGGGTCACTTGCCCCTCCCTTCCTTCCCTCCCCATCTTCAGCTGCTTCCCCCTTCCCGCTCCACCACAACACATGCAGGGCCTTGGAGTAGGGGTATGTCACCAGGGTGCAGAGGAGGCTACCCCCCCTCGTTCCCCTTCTGGCTGCCTCTGCCTCAATTTTATCCCACAACTTAGACATTCACATTACTCACACTCTCATTACACATACATATAGGATCTTGGGGATGGGCATGATACACGGAGTCCAAATTACCATCAGGGTGTACACCTCACCCCTGGCGTCGTTGCTCACCTCTCAATTTTGAATACACGTAGACATTGAGGGCTAGCAGGAGGGACTATGCGCTTACCTGCTGCTCTCTGGAAGGTAGCTCCATGCCCTCCTGGGTTTTAAATGCACCTTAGAACACACATGCATCAACACTACAATGAGCGGGTGGAGGGAGGTTTGGAGTCTTCTCTCACCCCCGTTCTCTGCGGCCTGCTGGAGCGGGGGGGGCTAGGAGGAGGAGTTGGCCGTCCGACTGCGGTCTGGAGTGTGGGGCCTCCCTGCTGCTGCGGAGTTGGGGCGGTCTGCCTCTCCCCACCGCAGGGAAAAGGGTAACACCACCTGGGTCTGGGTGCAGTTCCACCCTCCAGGGGCAAGGGTACCTAGACCCGATTCGTAGAGTACGCTTGGGAAGTGTGATCGTGTCTGTCTTTATGTCTGTCTCCACGTTGGTTGAGTGTGGAGTAAGTGCATATGAGAGCATGAGGGTGGGAATGGATGTATGTATCTGTGTGTGCCTGTATTTCTGTGTCTATATGTCAGGTTGGGTATCAGACGCCACCTCTCTGGGGACATCTCAGGCCCTCCAAGGTTTGGAGGCCTATCTCCCCCCACCACCACTTCCCCTGCCAGTGGCGGACTCCCTCAGACATCGGTGCGTTGGTGGTTCTTTGTGTCTGGGGATGGGCGTCCAGGTACACACCGGCTCACTCCTTGGCGGCCACTTATCTGGAGCCTTGGGCTCGCTCGGGCCACTTCGGAGGTGGGGTGCCCTCGGCCTCTCGGCCTGGGGCTCGGTCACTCAGGCACAGCTGGCTGCTGGGTGCGTCACTGCAACTCCCCCTGGCTTCTGCTCCGCGGCTGCTGAGTGAACACTCATCTGGGACTCTCCTCAGCTCTTTCTGGGACAGTGGCGCGGCTGCCCCTCTGTTGGTCTTCCTTGGTCTCTTTTTTTCTGAGGGCCTCTGGATGTCTGGAGTTTTGATCTCCTCCATACCTGCTTTATGCCCTGGAGGACAGGGCTGTGGCCCCCCCCACACCCTCTAGCAGATCATTACATGAAGGAACCTTTTAAAAAAAACAAGCGCATCCATGCTCACAGGTGTACACACGGGTGATCACACCCACAAACTACACCCTTTTTGGCTCCTACCTCAAAGCACACTGTGTGCTGTCGATCTTATGTGCTGCACAATAATGTTTAATATTTAGTATTTACTGTCATATTCCCATATATCATTGTGTTGTTGTTTATTCTATTACTCTTGTTCTCTTCTGCTTGTTTTCTTTTTTCTTTCTCAACAGGTGATCCAGGTGATCAATATATGCATTTTCTTTTTCTTTTTTTTCTTTTTTTTTCTTTTTTTCTGCCCATTCTGTTGGTTTTTGTTTTTTGCCATTCTCCATGGCCAAGGTAAGAAAGGCTGAAAGACGACCACCACTGAACAAGACACACAAGCTGAAACGTCAAGACTGGGCCAAGAAATATCTCAAGACTGGTTTTTCTAAGGTTTTATGGACTGATGAAATGAGAGTGAGTCTTGATGGGCCAGATGGATGGGCCCATGGCTGGATTGGTAAAGGGCAGAGAGCTCCAGTCCAACTCAGACGCCAGCAAGGTGGAGGTGGAGTACTGGTTTGGGCTGGTATCATCAAAGATGAGCTTGTGGGGCCTTTTCGGGTTGAGGATGGAGTCAAGCTCAACTCCCAGTCCTACTGCCAGTTCCTGGAAGACACCTTCTTCAAGCAGTGGTACAGGAAGAAGTCTGCATCCTTCAAGAAAAACATGATTTTCATGCAGGTCAATGCTTCATCACACACGTCCAAGTATTCCACAGCGTGGCTGGCAAGAAAGGGTATAAAAGAAGAAAAACTAATTACATGGCCACCTTGTTCACCTGATCTGAACCCCATTGAGAACCTGTGGTCCATCATCAAATGTGAGATTTACAAGGAGGGAAAACAGTACACCTCTCTGAACAGTGTCTGGGAGGCTGTGGTTGCTGCTGCACGCAATGTTGATGGTGAACAGATCAAAACACTGACAGAATCCATGGATGGCAGGCTTTTGAGTGTCCTTGCAAAGAAAGGTGGCTATATTGGTCGCTGATTTGTTTTTGTTTTGTTTTTGAATGTCAGAAATGTATATTTGTGAATGTGAAGATGTTATATTGGTGTCACTGGTAAAAATAAATAATTGAAATGGGTATATATTAGTTTTTTGTTAAGTTGCCTAATAATTATCCCCAGTAATAGTCACCTGCACACACAGATATCCCCCTAAAATAGGTAAAACTAAAAACTACTTCCAAAAACATTTAGCTTTGATATTAATGAGTGTTTTGGGTTCATTGAGAACATGGTTGTTGTTCAATAATAACATTATTCCTCAAAAATACAACTTGCCTAATAATTCTGCACTCCCTGTAAAGGTTTAAATCACTGTCAATTTCAGTCATTTATGTGGGAAATAGATTCAGAGTTTGCCAACATTCCTTATCATACAGAGGTCCATTGGCTGAGTTGGGGAAAAATTCTCAACAGAGTTTTTGAGCTCAGCAAGGAAATCTATCAGTTCATGGACATGGCATGTATTATGTGGTGAAGGCATTTCAAGTGAAGCTGTCAAAAAAGCACCAGTGCAACTTGCCTCACTTTCCCTGTTGCCAAGTTATTTTGAACCAATTCAGCGCTACAGTGTTCCCAAATGCGCACTTTGCTGATAAACTGAGCGCACTGAGTTCGCACGGCGCTTTGGTGACTTTGAAGCACAAAATGAGAATTTTGAGCTGCTTCACAACCCATTTACAGTTGACGTGGAAACTGCACCTGTGCAGATTTAGATGGAGCTGCATTCTAATGGGACACTCAAGGGAAAGTAAGACATTGAATGGCCTGCAGAGTTTATTAGTTCCATTCCTGAAACAATGCCCCAGCTCCGTCTGCATGCAGCTCGGACCTTGTATATGTTTTCATTTATATTTTCTGGGGGTTTTGGCAGCATGTTCATATTTCTAACTGGCATAATTTTGACAGGATATATTTTCATGGAGAGCAAAATATTTAAAGTTAAAATTTATTTCTTTAAGTTTATTTATTCTGGAATTATATTCCTGTCTGTATTCATATTTATGTTTGAAAACATTGTTGTAGTGTGTTCAATAAATGTTTATCTTGTTTGGCCCGCAACCTAAAGTGTGCCTTGAGGTTTGGCCCCCTGTGCAATTGAGTTTGACACCCCTGATCTAAATGGTCCAAGCTCATGGGTATTAAAACGTTATCAGCACAAATGTCTTCTATGTGATTCTCAGTATGTTATTCAGAGCTCTGGTCATAATGCAGAAATAAAGGTGAATGTGCGGTACACACAACACACAATGCGGTACACCACTTCCCTGATGAGAGTTTTGCTTAACTTGTTTGATGATGCAAAGCAGTTTTATTGACTCATCAAAGATGTATCCTAGCTTCTGTGAGAAAGCTATTAGTCTGCTCAACAATTTAGCCTTTACTGAAAGCTCAGGGCTGAATAAGAATGAGAGCAGGCCTGTCTGAATGCCAGCTGAACAGCTGAGGCGCTGCAACCTCATTTGGAATCTGAACCCTCGAACGGCCCTTTCCTGTCAACATTCAGCATTGTGTGAAACAGTGTCTACCAGCCCATCACTGCCACCAGCCCTTCAGCCCCATAGGCATAGACCTGGTTCCAAAAGAAATGATGAGTTTGGCCTCTAGCAAACATAGGGCCCTCTGGACACTCAGAGCTATACATTACTACAAGAAAAGAGTTAAGATGTTTTGGATAGGAAGAGAAAAGGAAATGAAAGAATGAGGAAGGAATGACAGAAAGCAAAGAATGTTAAGGAAAGAAATGGTAGTATATGTAGGCTTGTTCAAATGTGTAACCTGTAGCACCTAAGCATCACTTAGTAGTTTAGTCAGGTTAGAATCTTTTTCCACATCTTTTATGATCACTTTTGTTCCCCGAATACTCAGGTGTGACTAATATATTCACTGTTTCACTGTTAGAGTTACCTAGTGTCATTAAGAAGCCATCCAATCTGTCAACAATGAAAAAAAGTTTGGTCATTGTTTGCAAATAGCAAAGGAAAATGACACTGCTAGCTAAAACCTAGCTCTAGCTCAGCCAGTAAAATTATATCAGAAATATGCTCACCACAACTTCTCAGGCACTGAAGCCTTGTGTGATGGTCATGTTTTTGTCACTCAGCTAATGTCTGTGGGTCTAAATCAATGTAGCCATAATAACTTTAAAAAAGATGCTTACTTTTCCCCCATTTCCAAACAATGCACACCACATACTATCATGTGAAACAAAATGTTTTCACACATTAAACTTTAACATTCACATCTATGAACAATAACTTAAAGTAACAGTTTTTCTATATGCCTTTATTAGTCTGTCAAATACTTGTGGAGGAATTTTGGCCCACTGTTCGTTCCAACATTGAGCTTTCTGGCTATTTCTTAATTATTGCTTCCTTAAGTTCCTGACGCATTTTCTTTACTTTAGTAAAAACCAGATCAAACCAGGACTCACTGGCGAGATACAGGGAAACAAGACTAACAAGTTTAATGTAATGAAGAAGTCAAAGGACGATGGAAACGTACTTATGGCTGAACAGGAGGGGCAACGATGAGTAAAAGCAGAGGCTGTGCCCACAGTGAGATTCACACACAAATATATTTATACACTTAAACACAAAACACATTATCACTGTTGACTCAAGCCAGCAGAAAAAAACTGTATTTTCATAAAATATTTGTTATCAGGCTTAAATATGCAAAAATACTATCAACCCAAGTAACCACTGGGCTAAAATTCCCTTTTTGGCTTTTTTGTTCTGTGGACCCAATTACATGGAGGGTTTGTCACTCTACAACTTCTAATGTGGGTTCATTACCATTCTTATGTCTAAATCAAACTAGACAAAGTTCCCATACCAAAAGATGACAACTGGATCTATCGGTTGAGTAGCATTCACTATGCTAAGCAGAAGACTTATCTTCCCCATGTCCCCTTAAAGATTCTGAAAAAAGAGTGAAAGTAAGTGAAATCTACATTTATAAGTGACACATACAGTCTAACATAAAGAGCGTGACGATGAGCATTTGCCTGTGAGAGCAGAGGCATCCCTAGACTATGCTCTTTTGTCCTGTGAGTGTGGAACAGAAGTTAGCTCAGTGAATCAGTGCTGCTGAAGGACACATAGAAGTCAGAATCCAGTTTCCTGCATTTCACCTTCCACTTGCTTTTCTGATGGGACTTAAGAAGTCATTTTAGTGCGCAATTCATGTTTGATGACTCTATTGATTTTCCTTTCCGCTCTGCTTTCTGCCCCTCTCTCATTCCTCTGTTTCCATCTCCCTCACCTCTCTTTTCTCCTCTCCAGCCTGCCATTCCCTATTGACTTAAGTGACCCTACAGCTCCACACTCCCTCTTGCTTTCTACCATCTCGCCAGTCCCCCCCCCCCCCCCGCTCATTGCTAGTGGCTACCATTTTCCACGGCCTTGTAGGGCTTTTCTTTTCTGAACTATTTACTATAACATAGAGCAGTGTGATAGGTTTGTAGCATAAACCTATTCGCTGGAACGTTAAGACAATATAATTACACTGCTAAGCAAGACACAAGTAGGCAAAGTTCTTCATGTTACTCGTGCACGGGAGAGAACCGGACAACCGCTTGACTCCAGTTGGTCTCGTCCGTTCTCCCATACACTGTCCTTTTATTGAGGTTACATGAATATGCATAGGTTCATTAACATACGACGTCTACATACAAACAAAGAGTACCTTGCCTGTGTGTGTGTGTGTGTGTGTGTGTGTGTGTGTGTGTGTGTGTGTGTGGACTGCTGATCAAAGGGTCAAACATCCTTGGTTAGGAAGAGGGTAGCCTCCCCCTCACCCTAGATGGTTCATCCTAGATAACACGGTGAGGAAGTCCTGCAGTTCATCTAAACAAAGAGCACTTAGACTAGAACAGACGCAACTACGTTAATCCTACCATAAAATAATAAGACACGGTATGACCTCTCATGCTCCCAAAGTGCTGTCTAATACACACAAAGTTTGCAGACTATCAAGGATCAAAACCTCTACCAATCTACAACTAATTACAAAACTCTAAGCATATATAAGTAAATATTTCTAAGCATAAATGACAATCAACAATACAAATCTAACATTTCCCCCCTTTTTGACCTTTATGCCTGAAAAGTTCCCAGGTATGAATACGTCATGTCTGACAGTTTCAATGCAAACCTTTTTATACTCAGCATATGTCAAATCACCCTAAATTACTGAAAGGTACACAGTTTAATAAATGTATTAGCAGTTACCCCATTCATTGAGCTCATCTCATGGCAAACTGCATCTTACGAGCAACCAAAGAAATTGTTAATTTAATAGTGAAACTAAAAAAGTAACATTTTCAAAAACATCTCAACTTGGTGGTGCTTCCTCCGGGTGTGCACATCACATGTCTCTCTGCAGAGTGGTTTAAGCTCTGCAGGGCGTCATGAATGTCTCTTCCAGTTGTTTCCATCACTGTCCATAGGACCAGAGTCCAAATGTATGTAGAATAGACATTCAAACATACTAGTTGGTTTTGTGGTTCGTCAACATGGGTCTCAGCTATTTCCAAGCTGCAGACCTCTCAGCACTCTAGTTTTATGGCCTCTTACCAGCCCCCATCACCTGACTTCAGACCTTCGTCTTGTGAGGGGGATATTTATGACTCCTTAATTGTCCACGCTCTGCAGAAAAAGCTCTCTGTGGAAAGGGTGCTGGGTTCCGTCATCTTACTGCTGTTATGATCCCAGCAGCCTTCAGAGTGTCATCGTATGCACAGTATAGTGGCACAGCATTAGGTGATGTTCATAGGAAACTGCTGTCATCACCACCATAGCTTCTGGTTCCTGTGCTTTCACAGAATCATGATGTCATCCTCGAACTCCTTCTGCGCTGTCGATGGAGCTTGGCACGCTCCCCTCATCCCACGAGTTTTCATGTTCCAACGCTGCTGAAGGTTTAAGGCAGAGCACGTCGTACACCTTAGTCGTCTTCCTCAGCGTCAATATTGAATCTTTCATTTTATTTAAAATCTCCTGGAAACTCAGTAGCACAGCTCTCTGTGTGATGTCTGCTGTGCTGAAGATGATCTCTGATCCTCCTGAAGCCTCTCTCCTGGCCTCAGCTCCCATCTTGTGGACGATCCTCTCCTCTATTTTGCAGGCAGTTTCATGGTCCTTGCTGTGGCTCCAAGGTCTGATCTCATGATGGGCCCCAACCAGCTTGACCTTTGACCTCAACCACTGCCTGGCTGTCAGCTATGCCTGGAATGGTTCACGCTTCTCACTGGGCCTCTGAAGATTTCTCAGGAGATTACTGCTGCACCTATATTTCCTTGCTAAGAAGAAAAACTTCTATTTGGAGAGCATGTCAACAATCATCAAACCACATTCTTTAGTTCAGTGAACTTCACTTATAGGCCATCAAAGCCTCATCTGAACATGGATGCACCACTTGCATAGGTTTAATACTTGTAAATAAAACGGCTAATCACACAAATCACTGCAACAATAATAGTAAACATTGTTTAATGTTAATCCTTGCACTCCACCTCTTGACGCATGGACATTCCCATGCGTCAACTCACCAAACCTGGATCCCTGTCTTAAAGAAAAAGATTAGCTAGATCATGTCCCAGGCAACATCAGGGCATCTCCTCTGGAGTAGCTCCGTAACCCTGCAATAAAAGATGTTAGCGTGTGTTGCATATTAAGTTTGCTTAACACCTGGCTCTCCCAGGAGCCTGCATACACACCATCACGGCCTGGAAAGCAAAATCTGGAAGTGAAATCAAACTTCATACCTGTAAACAATTGTATCATAAGAGTAATAAGCATTCAACATCAGCAAGACAAGTGTCATGTGCAGGTTTTCTCAAATCAGTAAACTACAATTATTTTCATAAGTCGCCTCAGACATGGATCATCCCATGTACTCAGGCAACATTAATGTAATCGGTGACTGCTCTTAAGCAAAGTCACTCCACTTATATATTACCATGGGCTCAAAAGTGGCCAGCTAATGAGCCCATATCAAACTATCCCAGAAACACTGTATCTCTTATTTGTTCTTCTCATGTTACTTGTCCGCTTCTGCCGAATCCTCTACACGCAGTCATAGAAAAACAAACATTAGCAATACACATTGACTGTGGTCAGACGGAGGTCAGACACAGGTCAACAGATTCTAAAGGTGCCATAAAACACCATAAAGTTAACACTCGCTGTGGAAACAGTAACACTGGTCTCATCACAGTATGTCTCAAACTATATTAATTTCTCCATCAACATATGCCTGTAACTACAGTTTTCTTCACACATAAACCCAGAAATCTTTTAGTAGAGAAACATTAGCCAGTATTCCTATAAATCACATGATCAAACACATGAAGAACCGTAATGCTGTAAAAACGAAAATGCAAATGTTAGCGCTTGCGCAGGCGTATGCATACTTTGTCACAGATATCTCTGTGAGCAACTCAAGCCTATGAATAACACACCTGATAAATGCACAGACACAGAAAATGGCATTTAAAAGGTTAAATCATCATGCAACCTCGAGTGTTGCTGTCATCTTTCTGCTCCTGTAAAAGGAAACACATGGGTTCATCTGCACCTTTGTCAGGTGGGGGTTAGCTTCACACAATCATGTTCAGTCAGTCAGTCAGATATTTTAAAATTCTTACTCATTCACTCAGTGGTTCCTTCTTTTGCTAATTGTGGAAATTATCATCGCATTCGTTTCCACGCTCAGCAAAACGACGTTATTTCAAAAAGAAAAATAATTTAGACTGGATTTCCTCGTTGAATCCTTTTTGGGGGGGACTCATTTCCTAATTGTCCCAAATAAGTGGCTTTCTCCTGAACCCATTTTAAATGTGGAGAAACTCACTTGCAACAATTTTCTTGACGACGTGTAACGCTTTTAATTCTCGACTTGCAGATCTGCTCAAAGAAAAGAAATTCACAAGCAAAAATCAGTGCTTGTTCAAAAATGAAAAATAAAAAATAACAGAGATTATCAAACCAAACTCTCAGTGCACTGTGAAAGTATCAAAATAAAAAGGCCTTGTTAAGTCATGACACAAGCTCCTCATCTCAGGAGGGTAAATCATACCATTAGCATGGTTTATCATACCATCATACTAATCGGCAGGCTCAACTTCACAACAAAAGAAAAATCATCAGCTAGATTCACTCCAAATCAACCATCAGCTGCACAACACACAACATAACCCTAATGTCATATTAGCTATGAGTTTAATCACCCGGTCTGTGCTCTTCACTCATTTAAGCCACAGATCTATTTTATTCAATTTTTCCTTTTTCCCTTCATCATAAAACATGTGACATGCTGTCATGCACTTCACAAAACAGTCTGTTCTGACGTATTCAGAGTTGTGTATCTAAATACAGGATTCACTCGCACATCAAAGCAGGAAACTCAGTGTTTTAGAGTCTCTACTCAACACACAACAAACTCCAACACATCTCATTCACTCGTGCTAGAATTCAATCACCTTTCATTAATCTAAAACCGATCAACTAATTTGCATATCAGCTATTAATCCACTAAGTTGACAGGACGACAGAAAAGCATGTTCAAAATAGTATCACAAAAGACAATTTCCCTCATACAGTAAATTACATGTGCTGCCTCAATCAAGCAGGAAGCTTCTCCCAATTTACCATTTTAACACTAAATTTATTGTCTGATCACTGATTTATCAAACCAGGATTTTTTTTTTTTTCCCACAAAAGTTAAATTGTTGTCCTGCAACTTGTAGAGTCAATTTTTTTTCTTTAGGATAAATTCAGTATTTGATAACAAGTGTCTGCTAAATTGACACTATTGTAACACTGATGAAAGATAACAAGCTAATTTTCATTACATGTGTTTGTGTTATTAGGCAGGTCTAATGCATGTCTGTGGAGCTGCATCTCCAGCAGAGCATGTTCTTAAAGCTGCCTTTCCTACACATTTCTCTGCTATTATTTAATCATTTCTTAACTAATGTGCTATGAGTCTTCATGAGTCATTTTGTGTTTGGAATTGTTAGTAGGGTTAATGCATGTTCTGCTTGTGTGTGTGTGATTTTGTATATGTTTCTATTTTCGCAATGTTTCAGACTCCGTCTCAATTTTCCAACTTAAGCAGTCAGTTTTCTTTTCCCCAGGTTTGCTAACCCAAATTTTGATTTCCCACATTAAATAATTCCTATGTGTTCTCACCTAGTCTTCTCACTCTGTTGTCCTCTCACTCTTTTGTCCTCTCCCTCTTCAACAGTCCCGGCAGTTCTCCTTCAGCTTTGTCCTGTCTAGTAGCTGAAGTGCTGCTGCTGCCTTCTTGGGCGACTTCTTAGCAGCTGCTGCCGGTTTCTTGGCTTTGGCCGCGGCGGGCTTCTTGGCTTTGCTCTCAGTAGCCTTGTTCATCTTGAAGGATCCGGAGGTCCTGGTGCCCTTGGTCTGCACCAGAGTGCCCTTCGCCACCAGGCTCTTGATGGCGGTCTTGACACGGGCCTTGTTCTTGTCCACATCATAGCCTCCGGCAGCCAGAGCCTTCTTGAGAGCGGCCACAGACAGGCCGTTGCGCTCCTTGGAAGCGGCCACGGCTTTCACAATCAGCTCGCCCACGCTGAGGCCGACCTTCTTGGGCTTGGAAGTCATCGTCTTCTTCTTCTTGGCCTGAACCTCGGCGCAGGGCGCAGGGCGTGTTTATGATGGAGCCTTTCCCACCACAGCGCTGGCACGTTGAACGCATCATGAAGGGTCCATTTCTTTCATGTCGCTAGCCGCATGTGGCTTGCCCGAGTCACTCAGTCCTTTTTGAGCATTTCAACATGCTGCCGCCGCAGACCCTGGCCTCAGATCCAGCAAGTTTAGCGCGCTGATCTCCAAAAAAGTCCCGAAGGCCAGAAAGACGTCAAATAAGTGTCTCGTGCTGAGAACTCAAACAAAAACTCCTCTTCACGCTGCCATCTTGCTCGCCCCTCCGTGAAATTCAACCAATCAGACAGGAAGATGGGTTTGCTTTCTTCTTCTGCTGCTGTTTATCCACATTGCTGCTGCTTTGCTGGGACTTTTTGTGCTCAGGACTTGCTGCTGTCTCTTTATCATGTTATTGCTTTGGAGCTGCATTCCTTATCTTCAGGGAGGAGTGAGCTCGCTTGTGAGGTTGAGAAACACATGGCACTGTAAATAAGTCAGCCAGAAACTTGGCCTGCATGTTTCCAATGATGTTAAACTATAACTTTCTTCCGACTGTTGCATGTGGAAAATTGATACAGGTCTGCTTTTCACCTGAAAGTGACAAACTAAAACATGTTCATTATTATCATCACTGCTTAATCAACACACATCTCTCTCTCTCTCTCTGTCTGTGTTTGTGTGAACAATCCTTTCTTAAAAGCAGAAAATGACATTGTAGTTGTTTTTCGGCTGATCAACACAAAACCTTTTTCCTATGATTATTTCTCTTCGTCTACAATGTAGTAATTTGTCTCTTTTTCACTCTTTTTTTTTTTTCTTCACAATAGCTGGTGGTCTGCAAAATCACCGCTCTCACTCACAATCAGAGGCAATCACTTTTGCACAGCGCACAAAAACACTGTGATGTCAGACACATTCACACTCACTTTTTCATCTGCATAAATAAACCATATGGCTGGAGATATGTGCCATGGTGATCCATAAGCATGATCACCAGTTTATTTAATTATTTTTAATCCAACAAAACAAATAAACAAAAACATGATGCTGATGCTACACACACACACACGAGTCAAGGTGCAGAAAAACTGCTCATGGAAACGCTGCACACTCTCTGTTTCCCTCTCTTTGAGTAGTTCTCAGACAGTTCTTGATCTGATAATGTGTAGCTTGCTCATCAGCTCAAAAAACAAAAACAAAACTGCAACGCGACATCACACAGTAGTTGCATGCTCTGCCCACAGTGGCAAAGTCTTACACTTACATATTCAACACAGCTTCTCCATCATGTATCTTTAGATGTTTCATACAGGGTTGAGCATATTAGTTGTTTTCACAGATGTGCTCTATATCTCAACAATGGCTCATAATAAGACGACAGTCTTCCACACAGGTCAAGTGCCTCTATGCACTTCATGAGTTTAAATATTTATCTATATCACTTCACCTCACATGTCATTGTACTGAATTTAAGCAACCACAAGCTTAATGTAGATTACTTTTAACAACTATCCACCTCAATTAAATCTATGGTCTGGCACACAGGCTGCTGTCGATCAGGGCAAGCTAAAGAATAAACATTGTGTCAGCAAGGGGTGGGGGGAAAGCCATTCACCAGAGCATATCTTAAGTGCTGCTGATGTGGGCTGGCCTTCTCCACAGCTCTCCAAGGCTGGTGTGTTTTCTGAAAACTTCTAACATTTGAATCTCTTCCATTTATAAGCCTGCGATTAACCGCACGGCTCAGGTCCGCGTGACCGCGCTCGCATGAACCCGCGCAGCTGTGGAGCCGTCGCTCTCTCTTTTTTACATAAATACTTTGTGCTGCCAGGAGCAAAGTCCAGCACAAACGTCTGTCTCCCTCCGACTCACTCTTGGTTGCTTAGAAACCCATGATAACAACAACAGTCGGTGTCACAGACCACATGTTCTGCTCCGCACACACAACAACAACAACAACGACGACGACAATGACAACAACACAAAATAGGCCTACTGTCCAGCACAATCTGGACCCCGCGGAACTTCTCAACACCCCACTGAGCGGTGGAGAACTCACTACAGTACCCCACACAGCGGTCTGTATTTCGCCCCACTAAGACGGCGAACCAAAAAAAGTTCGAACTGCGCAACTCTGCGACTTAATGCTTCTGTACAAAAAACCCCACTGAGCGGCCTTGTACATCGCCCCACTTAGACGGCGAATTTTAGCCCCACTGAGCGGCCACGGACAACGCCCCACTGAGTGGCGAAGACGTAATTTTAGCCCCACTAAGCGGCCACGGACAACGCCCCACTGAGCGGCGAAGACATACAGTTATAGAGTTGGACTCTAAACTTACTCGGTGTTGCTTAGCGTGTAATATCAGCCTCGAATCCCGCCAATCGCCATTCATCGAGGAGAAAAGACATACAGCGAATCCACAGGAACTTCCTGGCTGACGTCAGCCTTTCAGCGTGCCTCTCCTCCCCTCGGTGAATGCGATTCCAGGGCTCCGGCATCGAAGGACCAATTAATGATAGGTTTGTAGCATAAACCTATTCGCTGGAACGTTAAGACAATATAATTACACTGCTAAGCAAGACACAAGTAGGCAAAGTTCTTCATGTTACTCGTGCACGGGAGAGAACCGGACAACCGCTTGACTCCAGTTGGTCTCGTCCGTTCTCCCATACACTGTCCTTTTATTGAGGTTACATGAATATGCATAGGTTCATTAACATACGACGTCTACATACAAACAAAGAGTACCTTGCCTGTGTGTGTGTGTGTGTGTGTGTGTGTGTGTGTGTGTGTGTGTGTGTGTGTGTGTGGACTGCTGATCAAAGGGTCAAACATCCTTGGTTAGGAAGAGGGTAGCCTCCCCCTCACCCTAGATGGTTCATCCTAGATAACACGGTGAGGAAGTCCTGCAGTTCATCTAAACAAAGAGCACTTAGACTAGAACAGACGCAACTACGTTAATCCTACCATAAAATAATAAGACACGGTATGACCTCTCATGCTCCCAAAGTGCTGTCTAATACACACAAAGTTTGCAGACTATCAAGGATCAAAACCTCTACCAATCTACAACTAATTACAAAACTCTAAGCATATATAAGTAAATATTTCTAAGCATAAATGACAATCAACAATACAAATCTAACACAGTGTATAAACTAAAACATGTTTCTTCTGCTTTACTAGCCAAAATGTATACTGCAGTGTATGGGAAAGGGTCATAAAGTGCTGCTTGGCAAGTATTTGGGGGGTGCTCATAGCTAATGAGCACAGTATAAGAAACAGTAATTAATTGCAATTAAGTGATTAGTTAATTCAAATCAATGACATATCTGCCTAAGCTTCATTATGTCAACATTCTGTAGTGGCCATAGAAATGTAAATTGCTGTAGAACTATGTCCCTGCTTCAAAGTCTTTAATGCATTTTAAGAGAATGTGGGGTAGAAGGGTGGGTGGGAAAAGCACTGGACTTGAATCATTATTAATCAAAATTGTTGTTTTTAATTATAATAGTTATCAATAAAACAGCAACAACAATGTGTGTATGAATATTAATTCAGCAGGAGTTAAAGTTAAACTGACGAAATGGGCCATTGACATTGTACCTACACACCAGATACTGTTTTAGTTTAGACTGTAAAATAAATACATTTAAATAAATGTTTACGTTTTAGAAAACCATTCTCAGGTGGTTGTCCCATTTGGGAATTAGCTTCCAGTGAGCTTGCACTCAAACAGAGAAGTTCTCTGTTGGGATGAACTTACTATACTGTCGGGTATTTAAGATGTCATAGGACCTTATTATTATTATTGTTACTGTCCTGTTATTATGTCTTGAGCTCAAGGCTAGTTTTAAAGATGTCTCAGGAAATGGTGCTATAATTATTTAGGGCATCTCACAGAAATGTCACAAATACTGACACAGACTCTGTCCCAAAGGACTGTAATATCAAATACAATATATTGAAATACTTTAAACTAAGATATTGAAATACTTTAAACTAAGAAGAGAGATTTATTTGCAAAACCAGCTTCTGTGGGAAGGTGCACACTTTTCATCCTATGGTGTGTTAAGCCATATGGTTAATGTGCTTCTATTACTTTAATTAAGTCTTGTGTGATACTGTCATTGAAGAATTCTTCAAACAAATCATATATTTGCATTTAAATAAAGCATACTGAAAGTTATGCGTGCCAAAAGTAGGAGTCTGTGTGAGTGGAGTTTTTTGTTGTTTTTGAGAGGGAAAGAAAAAGCTAGCCCTGATGACAGTGAGTGTGTTTTAGAGTGAGTCATACCACCCACTGCTGGTTGAAAATGAAGAGACAAAGGAGCAGACAAGTGCCCTAACCCTGGAGAGCCATCAAAACACTGAAATATACTGAGCTCACTCTGTCTGAAGTGAAGTTGAGGACACTTTGAACCACAGCCAGAGGCAACTACACACTGGGGTGGTGATGAGATAAAAGCGGATGGGCAAGGAGCTCTACTTTGGTGCACAGAGTTATGGTAAGTAGTGTAAACAGTGGAAAAATTGTGAAGCTGATGATGTGTTTAGTCTTGAAGTATGGAGAAAACTGTTTGTTTTGAGGTAAATCAGAGCAATATGATGCAAAAAAACAAACAAAACTATAGTACTGAGCAGGGGTCTTTTCCACGTGTCCCTGTTGCAACATGCCTGAGTAAAATTAGTAAAATTAGCAAGAGTATAGAATGCTTAAGTGGCAACCCCTAACCCTACTAGAGATGGCACGATACCACTTTTTTATGTCCGATACCGATACCGATATCATAAATTTCGATATCTGCCGATACCGATATGAATCCGATATAGTGTTTTTTAATCAACAAAACTGTTTTTTAAATATCTTGCTGCATTTTGTATAAGTTCATACTCAAGTTTAAAACAACAACTACACTAAAGCTATTCTGTTATACCTGTATGCAAAAAAAAATATTTCATAGTTCAGCAATACTGATCAATCTAATAAACTTAAACCTACACCATCCTCCCTATTCTGGTATTTTAAAGAGTACTTAGCATAAATATTAAGCAACCTAACTAATAGGGTTCCAACTCCCAGCAACAACAAAAATAAAAAAATAAAAAATAGGGAACCACCCCTCACACTCCACCTCATGATGCTTAATCGACGTAATCAACCTTAATTTGATGCAGTGTGAAAAAAAATGCACAGAAATCAATTATTTTTCAAGAAATATTAAATAGATTCAACATCTTTCTTCAACAAAATTGCAGACTGCACAGATGGTACCTTCCCAAAGGGAAAAAGTACTATAGCTTACTAGGGTATATATATTAGACTTAATAGTTACTATATACAGTAATGGACTTCTATTCATTTTGCATCAAATTAAAACTTTGGGTGTCAGATAATTATTTATTAAAAGCTAGACATTTTAAATGAGAATAAGAAAGAAAAGTATGTCTTTGTGCCCCCTTTTCCCTGTTAATGCCCTATCGGCCCCCCTGGCTAAACTTTGCTAGATCCGCCCCTGCACAGTTACCAGCGTCAGCTACGTAGAAAAAGATCCTGGAGTAGAAAGTAATATTAAATACATTCTAACAATAGCTGATCAAGCTTAAACGTGCTGCTGTTGTTCAGCCGCTGGTTTACTCTTTCTGGTGCAAAGTGGGCCAAAAACAAACTAGAGAGACGGACTCGCGACAGAAAAGCCGATCAGCTGATCGTTAAGCAGTTTCATGATTGAAGTAGCAGCAGGAGAGGCAGTCGCTCCATATATCGCTTGTTAAGCTTAACGCAGGAATGCTTTACATTCAGAGATGGACTTACACACTTGCTTTACTTCTCTCGGGATAACTTTGTCGGAGATGAAATGCTGGGTTGCTAGCGAAGCTCCAAATGCTATCCAGACCACCGACAGGTCCCCATGCCACAGCCGCTCTATCACGTGATGCATACTGCTCTGACGTGCGTGCTAACGTTCTGAGGTGAGTTACGGCGTGTTGCAAGTTTTGTGAGGTGCTTTCGTGATATTTAATGGATCGGATTACATTTTTTATTTTTCTCCGATATCCGATCCAGTAATTTAGGTCAGTATCGGACCGATACCGATACGTAATATCGGATCGGTCCATCTCTAAACCCTACTCAAGTAAATTTAACCCTTGTATGGTGTTCGGGTCTGTGAGACCCGTGTTCAGTTTTTTTCAAAAGAAAAATTAAACAATTAATTATTTTTTCACGTGTAAATGTGTTGTGTCTTTCCACTCACTCCACTTGATTATAACTGATTTATTTATAACATTTTATATAAAAGAAAATCGAGAAGCACATTAATTCATAAATGTGATCTAACAAAGGTAAAGGGAAAAAATTAACCATGTTTGCTGTTCATATGTCTTGTAATTGGGATGAAGTAAACATCTGTTGAGTAATTTAACATAAAATTGTTTGATAGTGTTAATTTGGAAAGCCAAAACTCTAGCGGGTCCACCAGACCCATGAACACTGGCTGAGTAACAAAAATACGAACACCACACAAGGGTTAAGTTAATGTAAGTGTTAGAAAAAATATACTTCTAAAACTACTTTTATTGCTCAATGTTCATTCACTCATGAGCTGCTGTAACATGAATCCAATGGCTGAATCACCACCTCAGCATGCAGTCAAGTTCTATAGTCTTGCTAATGACCTACTAAAATGGCCTGTATTTGTATAGCGCTTTACTAGTCCCTAAGGACCCCAAAGCGCTTTACACAACCAGTCATCCACCCATTCACACACACATTCACACACTGGTGATGGTAAGCTACATTGTAGCCACAGCCACCCTGGGGCGCACTGACAGAGCCGAGGCTGCCGGACACTGGCGCCACCGGGCCCTCTGACCACCACCAGTAGGCAACAAGTGAAATGTCTTGCCCAAGGACACAACGACCGAGACTGTCAGAGCTGGGGCTCGAACTGGCTAACTTCTGATTACAAGGCGAACTCCCAACTCTTGAGCCACGATCGCCCCATACCATACGATCGCCTGAATACTAATTGTATTCAGGTGTGTTGCAACAGGGACACATGGAAAAGCTTCAGGACAATGGCCCTTGAGGACTGGAGTTCGACACCCCTGGTATAGAGTATATTTAAAGAAATGCAAAAAAATGCACTCAAACATAACCCATATGTGATTCAGTTTGGGCAAAAGTCAGAGTTACAATGTACAGGGAGTGCAAAATTATTAGGCAAGTTGTATTTTTGAGGAATAATGTTATTATTGAACAACAACCATGTTCTCAATGAACCCAAAACACTCATTAATATCAAAGCTGAATGTTTTTGGAAGTAGTTTTTAGTTTGTTTTTAGTTTTAGCTATTTTAGGGGGATATCTGTGTGTGCAGGTGACTATTACTGTGCATAATTATTAGGCAACTTAACAAAAAACAAATATATACCCATTTCAATTATTTATTTTTACCAGTGAAACCAATATAACATCTCCACATTCACAAATATACATTTCTGACATTCAAAAACAAAACAAAAACAAATCAGCGACCAATATAGCCACCTTTCGTTGCAAGGACACTCAAAAGCCTGCCATCCATGGATTCTGTCAGTGTTTTGATCTGTTCACCATCAACATTGCGTGCAGCAGCAACCACAGCCTCCCAGACACTGTTCAGAGAGGTGTACTGTTTTCCCTCCTTGTAAATCTCACATTTGATGATGGGCCACAGGTTCTCAATGGGGTTCAGATCAGGTGAACAAGGTGGCCATGTAATTAGTTTTTCTTCTTTTGTACTCTTTCTTGCCAGCCATGCTGTGGAGTACTTGGACGCGTGTGATGGAGCATTGTCCTGCATGGAAATCATGTTTTTTTTGAAGGATGCAGACTTCTTCCTGTACCACTGCTTGAAGAAGGTGTCTTCCAGAAACTGGCAGTAGGACTGGGAGTTGAGCTTGACTCCATCCTCAACCCGAAAAGGCCCCACAAGCTCATCTTTGATGATACCAGCCCAAACCAGTACTCCACCTCCACCTTGCTGGCGTCTGAGTTGGACTGGAGCTCTCTGCCCTTTACCAATCCAGCCACGGGCCCATCCATCTGGCCCATCAAGACTCACTCTCATTTCATCAGTCCATAAAACCTTAGAAAAATCACTCTTGAGATATTTGTTGGCCCAGTCTTGACGTTTCAGCTTGTGTGTCTTGTTCAGTGGTGGTCGTCTTTTAGCCTTTCTTACCTTGGCCATGTCTCTGAGTATTGCACACCTTGTGCTTTTGGGCACTCCAGTGATGTTGCAGCTCTGAAATATGGCCAAATTGGTGGCAAGTGGCATCTTGGCAGCTGCACGCTTGACTTTTCTCAGTTCATGGGCAGTTATTTTGCGCCTTGGTTTTTCCACACGCTTCTTGCGACCCTGTTGACTATTTTGAATGAAACGCTTGATTGTTCGATGATCACGCTTCAGAAGCTTTGCAATTTTGAGACTGCTGCATCCCTCTGCAAGATATCTCACTATTTTTGACTTTGCTAAGCCTGTCAAGTCCTTCTTTTGACCCATTTTGCCAAAGGAAAGGAGGTTGCCTAATAATTATGCACACCTGATATAGGGTGTTGATGTCATTAGACCACACCCCTTCTCATTACAGAGATGCACATCACCTAATATGCTTAATTGGTAGTAGGCTTTTGAGCCTCTACAGCTTGGAGTAAGTCAACATGCATGAAGAGGATGATTCAATTCAATTCAATTCAATTTTATTTATATAGCGCCAAATCACAACATAAGTCACCTCAAGGCGCTTCATAGATACAGAGAAAAACCCAACAATCATATAACCCTCTATGAGCAAGCACTTTGGCAACAGTGGGAAGGAAAAACTCCCTTTTAACAGGAAGAAACCTCCGGCAGAACCAGGCTCAGGGAGGGGCGGCCATCTTCTGCGATAGGTTGGGGTGAGAGAAGGAAGACAGGATAAAAGACATGCTGTGGACGAGAGACAGAGGTTAATAACAGATATGATTCAATGCAGAGAGGCCTGTTAATACATAGTCAGTGAGAAAGGTGACTGGAAAGGAAAAACTCAATCGATCATGGGAATCCCCCGGCAGCCTATGTCTATTGCAACATAACTAAGGGAGGATTCAGGGTCACCTGGTCCAGCCCTAACTATATGCTTTAGCAAAAAGGAAAGTTTTAAGTCTAATCTTGAAAGTAGAGATAGTGTCTGTCTCCTGAATCCAAACTGGAAGCTGGTTCCACAGAAGAGGGGCCTGAAAACTGAAGGCTCTCCCTCCCATTCTACTTTTAAATACTCTAGGAACAACAAGTAGGCCTGCAGAGCGAGAGCGAAGTGCTCTAATAGGGTGATATGGTACTACAAGGTCATTAAGATAAGATGGGGCCTGATTATTTAAGACCTTGTATGTGAGGAGCAGGATTTTGAATTCAATTCTGGACAGGAAGCCAATGAAGGGAAGCCAAAACAGGAGAAATATGCTCTCTCTTTCTAGTCCCTGTCAGTACTCTTGCTGCAGCATTTTGGATTAGCTGAAGGCTTTTCAGTGAGTTTTTTGGACATCCTGATAATAATGAATTACAGTAGTCCAGCCTGGAAGTAATAAATGCATGAACTAGTTTTTCAGCGTCACTCTGAGACAGGATATTTCTAATTTTAGAGATGTTGCGCAAATGGAAGAATGCAGTCTTACATATTTGTTTAATATGTGCATTGAAGGACATGTCCTGGTCAAAAATGACTCCAAGGTAATGCCATCCAGGACAAGCACAGAGATGAGTCCACTGTCAGAGGCCATAAGAAGATAATTTGTAACCTTCACTAAAGCTGTTTCTGTGCTGTGATGAGCTCTGAAACCTGACTGAAACTCTTCAAATAAACCATTCCTCTGCAGATGATCTGGTAGCTGTTTGACAACTAGTCTTTCAAGGATTTTTGATATGAAAGGAAGGTTGGAGATTGGCCTATAATTAGCTAAGACTGCTGGGTCTAGAGATGGCTTTTTGAGTAAAGGTTTAACTACAGGCCTGTGGTACATAGCCGATCATTAGAGATAGGTTGATCATATTTAAGATCGAAGAATTAATTAATGGCAGGACTTCTTTGAGCAGTTTTGTAGGAATGGGGTCTAAAAGACAGCACGGTGGCACGGTGGTTAGCACTGTTGCCGCACAGCAAGAAGGTCCTGAGTTCAATTCCACCATCAGGCCGGGGTCTTTCTGTGTGGAGTTTGCATGTTCTCCCCGTGTTTGCGTGGGTTCTCTCCGGGTACTCCGGCTTCCTCCCACCGTCCAAAGACATGCAGCTTGTGGGGATAGGTTAATTGGATAATACAAATTGCCACTAGGTGTGAATGTGCGAGTGAGTGTGAATGGTTGTCTGTCCTTGTGTGTTGGCCCTGCGACAGACTGGCGACCTGTCCAGGGTGTACCCTGCCTCTCTCCCTATGACAGCTGGGATAGGCTCCAGCGCCCCCCGCGACCCTGAAAAGGATAAGCGGAAGCGAATGGATGGATGGATGGATGGATGGATGGGGTCTAAAAGACACGTTGATGGTTTGGAGGAAGTAATTATTGAAGTTAACTCAGAAAGATCAATTAGAGAAAAAGAGTCTAACTTAACATCAATGGTACTAAGAGTAGCTGTAGATAATATTACATCTGTGGGATGATTACTGGTAATTTTATCTCTAATGATAAAAATTTTATTTGTGAAGAAGTTCATGAAGTCATTACTAGTTAACGTTAAAGGGATTGTTGGCTCAAAAGAGCTCTGACTTTTTGTCAGCCTGGCTACAGTGCTGAAGAGAAACCTGGGGTTGTTCTTATTTTCTTCAATCAGTGATGAATAGTAAGATGTTCTGGCTTTGCGGAGGGCTTTCTTATAAAGCAGCAAACTATTTCTCCAGGCTAAATGATGATCCTCTAAATTTGTGACACGCCATTTCCTCTCCAGATTACGAGTAATCTGCTTTAGGGTACGTGTTTGAGAATTATACCACGAAGTCAGGTACTTGTGATTAGAGACCTTAGTTTTCACAGGAGCTACAGTATTGTAGAATATTTAGCTGATTTAGAGTTTAGAAATGTGTTATCATAGAATGTAGAACTATTGTAGAGACACTGACACTGCACAGTAAAATTTGCAGTGTCAAACTAACACTTAAAGAGTTAAATTTAACACTGTTTCCGAGTCTATTTGGTCCCATTCAGAATTGGTGTTAAATCAACTCTTTCTATAGTGTTAAAATTTTAGAGTAAATTTAACTCTAAACAGAGTAAAAATTTAACACTGAGTAACACCGCATAGTGTTAAATCAACTTAACACTACTAGTAGTGTCATATTATTTACTCTATCCTAGTGATAAATTAACTCTATTTGAGTAAAATCCCACTGATTTTTAACACTGAATTGTGTTATTTGAAATTAACACTGGGGGTTCAAAGAACTCTGATGGGAGTTGATGTTACTCTATACTGTGTTATTCATACACTAATCTCTAGTGAAAAATTAGCTCCCATAGAGTAAAATTTGTAATTAATTTTACACCAAATAATGTTACTAAAACTCTTCCTGTAGTGTTACCTTTACACACAATTCACTGTTTTGCAGCATGAAAACCTGGTTTTTAATAATGCTTTTACATATAAAACAAGTGAGCAAAAACCACAACTAGATAATACATTTAACAGCTTTATTTTTATGTCAGGCTCAAAATATAAAAAAAATATAAAAACATCTTTAAAACAATGAATTAGTTCAGCATAAAACGGCAATATGGAACGACATACAGGGAGGAATCTGAATTGCCATACTTGATTTGAAGAAGCAACACAGCTCATTTATGTTCAACACCTTCAGCACCATATTGGGATGCAGTCTGACCCTAAATGCATGATAATGGTCATCAAAACACAGGGTTTCCATCAGTTTTCGGCAGAGCAATACAATGCCATCTTTCACAACAGTACTTTTGATCTTACAAAAAAAATGTGCTTTAAACAGTTCATCAAAAGCACCAAGTGAAGAGGTAGACTTGCATGGTATGGCATTCTTGTCAAGAATAATGAAGAACTGGTGGATGTCATTCTTTTTCACCCCAACAGCCAGGAGGTAGGGTTGAGTGCTGGTAGTGATGGCATCAAGGTGCTCTTGGATATTTGTTCCAGTCTGAAAAGACAAATACAGACAGGCAATAAGAATCAAATGTTTCTTAAATTGGTAATTCATAACATAAAAATAGAAAAGAAACACAAACCTTCTTGAAGACCACAAGACGCCTTTCTGCTTGAGAAGCTGACACCTTTCCTGGTCTCTTCCGACCCTGACCAGATGGTGGAATCAGATGTAATAGCAATGCTGAGAGGTCACTGTCCCAGCCTGAAAAAAATATTTGTTTTTAATAAAGTTGAATCATCATCAACAATATATTTCAATGCATTGATAAAACGTTTGAGTAGACCCAAAAGACAAAAAGGATAACTGTTCTGTGACAAACATTATCAACCCGTTCTCACTCCCAAAGCGTAACATTTTACGCTAGGTGACAAATCGTCACCATATTACGTCTTCGGCTACCCACCACGTTCCTAAATGACGACCTCGGAAAAAGAGGAAATATGAGAACCGTCTGGACTGAACCTACACATGTTCGCTCTTTTTCTTCAAATCGCTTAGAAACACGCTATTTAACATCATTAAAGTCCTGGTTACGGTCTGGAATAAGGTTATGGTTAGGGCTAGGGATAAGGTTAGGTTTAGGGCTGGAATACAGGGCTGGAACGTCTATTACCGCGGGAGCGTCATTGCACTGGATTCCAGCCATAACCCACCGCGTACCATAAGAACGCCGAAGGTCTCCTTTCGCGTTCCTCAGGAACGCCGCGGGACGTGACAAAACGTCGACATGTTACGCCTCGGGAGTGAGAACGCTCTGACATTATATATCAATCAATCAATCAATCAATCTTTATTTATAAAGCACTTTTCATACAGAAAAAATGTAGCACGAAGTGTTTTACATAGTTAAAAGCAGCCCACCCCACCCTCCAACTCACTCCCCACACTCTCAATACACATATATCCCCCCACCCCCACCTACACACACATACACACACGCGCACACTTAAAGAGTAAAAATTGGGCTGGGCTCGCATGAGCCAAGTGAGGAAACATTATAACAGAGAGCCGTCTGCACCGGGAGCCGGTCACAGACCGCAGCCTCCGGGCTGGGCACACAGCAGGAGGGAGGCCAAGGAGCCCCCCAACCAGGCTGAGAGGACCCCAGAGACCAGCAGCCACGGTCAATAACAGCCCCGGTGCAGAGAGCGCCCTCCGAGGAAATACTGGAGATATGACGCAATACGATATATACAGGGTAAAATGATAAAATAAATAAGAACAGGATACAATATAAATATAAATATAAATAGAGTAAGAAGATTAAAAAATGAATAAGAATAAAATCAAAAAATATTAGGTAAATCCTAAATTAATAATAGAATAACAGGATAGAATAAATAAGCATAAAAAATAAATAAACGCTAAGTAAAAGCTAAATTAAAAAGGTGGGTCTTGAGCCTGTTCTTAAAAACATGTACGTTCTCTGCGGCCCTGAGCTCCTCCGGCAGGCTGTTCCACAGACGAGGATCATACCACTGAAAAGCTGCCTCTCCGTGAGTATGTGTCCTGACTTTAGGGACAATCAAAAGGCCAGTACCAGAGGACCTCAGGGTCCGCGAGGGTTCGTATGGTAAAAGCAGATCTGAGAGATAAGAAGGCCCAAGACCATTAAGACATTTAAAAACCAATAAAAGAACTTTAAAATCGATCCTGAAACACACGGGGAGCCAGTGCAGCGATTCTAAAACCGGTGTAATGTGGGCCCGCCCTCTGGTCTTCGTCAGCACACGAGCTGCCGAGTTTTGCAAGAGTTGTAAAGTTGAAATATTCTTCTTAGGAAGACCAGAGAGCAGGGCATTACAGTAATCAATGCGACTGGTAATAAAAGCATGCATCAGCATCTCCGTGTTGGCCCGAGAGAGAATAGGGCGGACTCTGGCTATATTTTTTAGATGATAAAATCCAATTTTGGTTACATGTTTAACATGTGGGATAAAACCAAGCTCAGAGTCAAAAATAACACCCAGGTTTTTCACTTGTAGCGAAGGACATAGTGAAAATGCCTCTAATTTAGACAAGAGTTTCTCTCTCTGAGCCTCAGGACCGACAATTAAAACTTCAGTTTTGTCCTGGTTAAGCTGTAAAAAGTTTTCTGCCATCCAAGATCTTATATCCAAGATACAGTTAAAAAGGGCATCCATTGGTCTGGTGTCATCAGGAGACACGGAGATGTACAGCTGCGTGTCATCAGCATAACTGTGGAAGTTCACTCCATGCCTCCTGAATACACTGCCGAGAGGCAACATATACAAATTAAAAAGTACAGGGCCTAGAACCGACCCTTGAGGCACACCACATGTCATTTTATGGATCTTAGAGGAGCATGTATCCATACTCACCATAAAAGATCTGTCAGAGAGATAGGAAGTGAACCAGTTGTGTACAGCACCAGAGAGGCCCACCATGTGTTTTAGTCTGTTTAAAAGAATAGCGTGGTCTACTGTATCAAAGGCTGCGCTTAGATCCAGTAGCACCAGGACTGAGAGCTTTTGGGCGTCCCAGTTACATCTAAGATCATTTAAACCTTTAGGAGAGCAGTCTCTGTGCTGTGGTTCACCCTAAATCCAGACTGGAATATCTCCAGGATCTGTCTATCATTCAGAAAATCAGTAATCTGAGTAAAAACAAGTTTTTCTAAGACTTTACTTAAAAATGGTAAGTTGGATACAGGTCTGTAGTTATTAAAATCATTACAATCCAAATTGCTCTTCTTCAGAAGGGGCCTCACCACCGCCGTTTTAAAGGCAGCAGGGAAGACACCCAACTGAAGAGAGCAATTCATCATGTATAAAAGCTCAGCCTCAAAAAATCCATAAAGTGTTTTAAAGAGTGAAGAGGGGATTGGATCTAAAAGACATGTGGTGGGTCTCACTGTGGAGAAAACCTTCTGAAAGTTCTCAGCATTAACCAGGACAAAGCTGTCCAGTGTCTCCTCAGGTACAATCGAGCCCTCAGATGTGTTTACAATTAGATAAAATATCAGATCTGATGGCGCTGATCTTTCCCCTGAAGTGGTCTGCAAACTGCTCACAGAGCGAGTCTGTGGGGGTTCTTTTGGAGCTTTTAAAATCAGGGTTAAATAAATGATCTATGGTGGAAAAGAGGACCTTGGAATTATTTTTGTTAATACTGATTATTTTGGCGAAGTATGAATTTCTTGACTTCCTTAATGTATTATTGTACATTTTAAGTTGCTCGGAAAATATTTGATGGTTGATATTATTTTTATTTTTCCTCCATCTCCTTTCTGCTGCCCTGCAATTTCTTTTGAGTTTTTTGACTTCTTCGTTTCTCCAGGGTGATGCATGTTTTACGTTAATCTTTTTGGTGGTGAGTGGAGCAACGGAGTCAAGGCTTTTCTTCAGTTTGCTGTTAAAATAACTAAAAATCAAATCGCAGGGTGCAGGTAAAATCACAGGGGGGCATTTGACTAAAACCCTGGTAAAATTTTCAGCCACTTCAGAGGTTAGATAGCGCCTCCTCACAGTTCGCACTGAGGTCTTCCGCTGAATAAAACCGGTGATGTTAAAAAACACACAGTAGTGGTCAGAGACAGCCAAGTCAACAACAGAGGACACGCTGGTGGACAGCCCATGGGTGATGACCAGGTCCAGAGTGTGTCCTCTGTTGTGAGTCGGCTGCGTGACGTGCTGGATAAAATCCAAACAGTGAAGAATGTTTAAGAATTCTTTTGTTGCAGGGTCAGAAGGATTATCTATGTGCAGGTTAAAATCACCGGTTAAAATTATCATATTATATTTTGAATGTATGTTTGTTAAAAATTCTGAGAATTCCTTGATAAAAGCAGCGCTGTCTTTAGGTGGTCTATAAATTGTGACAGATAAAACTGGAGGGCTGCTGAAAACAATAGCATGGAATTCAAAAGTGGTAAAATGATCAAATAAAATTTGTTTGGTGGTGAGTGTGTTGTTGGCTAAAGATGCAGTCCCACCACCTCTCTTACCACTTCTAATAGAAAAAGAGAAACTAAAATTTGGTGGGGAGGCCTCAGTGAGAACAACTGGTGCATCCGAGCCCAGCCATGTTTCAGTTAAAAATAAACAGTCAAGTTTATTATCTAAAATTAAATCATTAATAATAAAAGACTTGTTCGACAGAGAGCGTACATTTAAAAGTGCCATACTGATTGAGACTGGTGGATTATTGACAATAGAGTTGAATGGATGTTGATATTTTTGAAGAGGCCGGAGGTTATTAATGTTTTTGGAGTTACTGGATTTATGATAATTCTGTTGCTCTCTGTTTGTGATTATGACGGGTATTGTGTTGACTGTGGGAGAGAAAGGTCCTAGTCCAGAGTTTTGTGTATTACTGTTAAAAGTGGAACAAATATAGGAGCTGGGACCAGGGGAACATCAGTCAGTGGCAGACAGTGGCGATGTGCGGGAGTGCTGTACGCCAAATTGGCGGACAGCAAACGGCGTCCCCAGGCGTTGAGGTGGAGCCCGTCTGCCCCAAAAAGATGCCTCCTCTCCCAGAAGGCATCAAAGTTGTTAATAAAACCCACGCTGTGGGAGATACAGGCAGAGGAAAGCCAGGTGTTAAGGCTGAGCAGCCGGCTGAAACGGCCTATCCCTCTGCCACAGGTGGGGGTGGGCCCAGAGATAAAAGCACTCACCTGCAACTGACCAAGGAGGCTGAAGAGTTCGAGGAAGTCCAACTTCAGCAGCTCAGATTGCTGTTTGGGGATGTCATTGGTGCCGATGTGGATGATGAGCCGGTTAACCTGTGGGTGGGATGCCAGAATGTTGGGAATTCTGTCCACTATGTCAACAACATAGCGTGAGCGCCCCCCTCATCCGCACGTTCCTGACGATGGAATCCCCGAGGACCAGTGTGGAGAGAGGAGGTGCCACCGAGGGCTGTTGGCCATCTGAGACGCCCGCGCCGCGACACCGGGGGTGTTCAGATGGAGATGCGCCAGCCGGACTGCGTGAGTGACTCCCAGGTAGCCGCGCCGTGGGTCCTCTTCTCCGAGGAGCCGGGGTAAAGCACAGCTCTCCGCGGTGAGTTTGCACCACAGCGTCGGGTTGCCCGCCGCGGCTCCGGGGGCGTAGTGGTGGAGATGGCGCAGACCTCAGCGACACAGCGGGATGGCGAGGGCTAGCGGTCAGAGGAGGAAAGTCCACAGGATCCCGGACATTGAATTTATTCTCCAATACTACCGCACCGGAGGGGTGAGGGTGCGAGAGATGGATCCTCCTGCCCCCTCTGCAGCCACCACGCGTCTCAACCATGGTCCATGGCGCTGGTTGGAGTGGAGTGGAGCTGACCAGAGCCTTGGGTCTGGCCCCTAGCTGAAACCAGGAGTTCTCGTCCTTGGCAGAAGCACCAGCGACGCAAGTTGAGAGCCTGTGTTGACTGTTGGCGGGATCTTGGGACACAGCAGCTGGATGGTGCACTGTGTCGGCTAGCTCAGCGCTAGTAGCGGTGGTTTGAGCTTTGACAAGGAGGATCGTGTCAAGTTCGCATTCAGCCCCATGGATTTGGTATAGCGTGGATATCCTTTGTTCCAGCTCGATCACTTTTTGGCTCAGGTTGATGCGGCTTTCACAGCTGGATGTTGAGGTAAGTGGTGCCATTCCGGAATCTCGTACCGGCGACAGCGTCAAAAACAAAAACAGACACTGCCACTTTAGCTTACGTTAGCTATGCTAAGAATGTGCTAATCAAAGAAACAACAGCTCACCAATGTCAGCATTAACCTCAGTGGCATCCTCAGGAGAGTCAGCTGCCAGCAAGAGTTCTTCCAGGTCACTGGTAGAAGGAAGCTTTCTGCCTTGTTGGATAATCCTTCTTTTGAATGTTGTTGGCCACCTCTCCAGCAACCTGCCTGACACATCCTCACCAAACATCAGTACAAAATCCTGTTCGATCTGTAACAGGGATAGAGAATAGAGAATTATATCTGCTTTCTATAAAATATTAAAGTGTGTTTACATTGTCAAATTAATGACAAATATTCACCAAGCCTTTGATATCTTTGAAACGTGGAAAAACAGACAGTATGTTGCTTGACAGCAGGAGGTCAAGGACCATGTTGTGACTGTGTCTTCATCAGCTGAATTGTTCATCAGAGAGATTGCTTCCTTGCACTCATCCTCACTCAGTGACTTCTCTGTAACAAACTGCAACTCTCGTCTGACAGTTGGTCCACCACACTGGTCTTCACTCGATGATCCATCTCCTGGTGCTAGACAATATAAAATACAGCTTTATCAAATTCAAAATTCAAATTCAAATTTTATTTGTCACGTACACAGTCATACACAGTACGATATGTAGTGAAATGCTTGGACAACTGCTCGTGACCTAAAGAGAACAAAAAAGGAAAAGGCTATGAATAAGATAGGAAATAAATATGAAAAATTAAAAAGGGTAAATTTAACTAGGAAGGAATAAAATATAAATTAAGGTTAAAAATGAAATAACTGTACAACACAAATTAGAATGAAGGGTAAATTTAACTGGGAAGAATAAGATAAAGATAAATATATAAATTAAAGTTGAAAATAAAATAACTGTACAACAAAATACACAATATAGAACTATATAAGAATGTATGAAGAAATCTAAATATAAATAAATATATACACAATAACAGCAGCTGTACAAGTATTAACCGGAAATGAAGAATATAGTGACCAGTGTTGTGCAAAACCAAAGTCCAGAAAGTCCAGTGTGTGTGTAAGAACTGTATGTGTGGGTCAGTACTGTGTGGTGGTGTGATTGAGAGACCGTATCGCCTGCGGGAAGAAGCTCCTCCTCAGTCTCTCTGTGTTGGTCTTCAGGGAGCGGAATCGCTTTCCTGACCTCAACAGAGAGAACAGTCTGTTGTTGGGATGGCTGAGGTCCTTCACGATCTTCCTGGCCTTGGTCCAGCACCACCTGCTGTAGATTGAGTGCAGGTCAGGGAGCTCGGAGCGGATGGTGCGCTCAGCTGACCGCACAACCCTCTGTAGAGCTCGTCTGTCCTGCATGGTGCTGTTCCCGAACCAGGTTAAGATGTTTCCCGCCAGGATGCTCTCTATGGTGCACGAGTAAAAGTTCCTGAGCACCTTGGAGGGCAGTTGGAAGTCTCTCAAGCGTCTGAGGTGGTAGAGACGCTGTCGGGCCTTTTTCACCACAGTGTTGATGTGACAGGACCATGACAGGTCCTGCGTGATGTGAACTCCGAGGTATTTGAAGCTGTCCACTCTCTCCACTGGGCACTCGTTGATGACGGGGGTCTGGTAGTTCCTCTCCTGCTTAGTGCTGAAGTCCACTATCAGCTCCTTTGTCTTACTGACGTTTAGAAGGAGGTTGTTCCTCAAAACTAAGAACAACATTTAATAACCATTATTAATAAAGAACCACAATGTGGAACAGTATTATGTATTTCCACTGAATTATAAATGTTACCTCTAGATGATAATCGCCTCCCTTTAGCAGTGCATCTCTGTATGGCTTTAATCCTCCAGGCCAAGTACCCAGTGCCACCCTTGCCATCATAATAATGTTCCTTGGAGAGTGACATGTACAGACACTGATAAATGAATAAACAAAATAAGTTATGTAACAATGAAGAGTTGATAAGGACATATATTTTAGCAGGATTTAAAATGTTTAAACGTGATTTTGGTTGTATCAGTTATTACTATGAGCTACTTACATAGCCATTTTTGGAGTACGGGCCACTGAGGTAAGAGAAAAAGGTTACAATTCCTCTGGCATACATTTCTTTTACCTGCCGTGGTGGTGATGTACTGCAAGATCAAAAGGAAAAGAACTAGTCACTTGGTCCGATTGTATTCATTTATTATACGTTCTCCACCAGGTTTGTTGGTGAGAATCAATTCCACCAACTGGAAAACACAATAAAAACATTCTACATGTTGATATAACCACTGCAGTTCAGAACACTTAAACTACAAACAAAAATGACACTGTTAGAAGAATGTGGAAATCTGTTAACTCTTACTTGCTTAGCTTCTGCATCCAGCTTCTGACGTTTCCTAAAAGGGCTGTCTGAAAGGATGACCGTACCCTGTGAATCTGATGAATGTGGCAATGATAACTGGGACAGCTCAGGAGACACTTCTGCAGCAGCTGTTTCCAGACCTCAAAAACAGGAGCAAAACAAATGAGTTTACATGGTCTCTCCATAGACACATTTTATAAACTCTTTTTAATAAACAATGTAATAATGATACTAAAAAAATGACATCCAGTGAAACACACATCACTCAAACAAACCTTTTTCATATTTGATGGTTAGTACCCCAGTTGAGGGATCTGTTACTATATCCTCAAATATATCATCATCCAATTCAGTCCCTGAACTATCAAAAACTTTCACTCATTTTGTTACGGCTGGCACACCAAACTTTGCAAATGCTGGAAACAAGCACACAAGTTTGAATAAACAAAAAGATTACATGACATCTAATGTTTTGTAGCCTAAAATGAAGATAATTTCAAGATACTTTTTCAAAAGTGACTCAAATAAAAAAAAAAACTAAATTACTAAGCGCCACTAACATGCTTGATAAGTGGTAGATTAGGAGTGACACTCACATTATACAGTTTTTCCACTAAATATACATTCGTAGCTAAGATGATTCCAAAACGTAGATCATTTTCAATTAATCATAAAATGCAGTTTGAAGAGACTAAATAACAAAAAGAACTTAAAGCACATTGAACACCTTTTTTTATACAATGTTGGTTTCTTACCGGCAATCAAAATTCCTTAAGGCTTGGCTCAGATACTCTAGCAAATTTCTGCACACCTCCCAGTTTTGCTTTAAGCAGCATGCTTCCTGTAGACAGTAATTTCTTATAGTCAGTGCTCTTCATTGAACTACTGAAAACAGAAAATGTTAATATTAAACCAGTCCCATAAATACCAGTAAAACAGCCTTGCATTGTTATTTCTTACACTGTATGTTACTTTTTTTTTCCAGTGTAACAAGGTGTTTCAGCCCCTTGGCTGTAGTTTTTAAGCCTTTACTAAATGAGTATTTCACCTACATGAAATATATTTCTCAATACAAAACTAAAATAGTTATTAGTACTTTTACCGTTTGTCTGATCTAACTTAGCACTAGGGAGTCAGTATTTTGTTCATCTTTAGTTTAACATACTGAACAGTCTGCTAACCAAAATGGAAAAAGGTAACTTGTGTCAATACCATCATTAGTTAACATCAAGTTAACTCACTACAAATACAAACACTGCCATCTTAAGTTCAAACTACTAAAAGAAAACATTACAAACTGAATCCTGGATATTTTGAATACTTTATCAAGTTTATACTGCCTGCTGGTTGTAATCATTGTAACTGTAAAATCGCTAAAGGCAGCGGAATTGAAATAAGACAATAACCTTACTGAAAATGACCTCTATAGCTAGGTATCCAAAAAGAAGTGAAATATGTAACATTAGTGTAAAATTTTAATTAGTTAATGCTTGCCTTACATAATTTAAAATGTAACAATAACAAGTGAATTGCCCGTGCTTCAAGGTTAGCCAAAATGCTAGTTAGCTAGCTAATGTTAATATGTAGCTCCCAACACATGGAGGGTTTAATTTAATGGAATTTCAAACATGCTAGAACACAACACAATCACCACTACACACTGAAATAAATTAACAAGCCTTACAGTCTTAGCCAACACTAACTAACAACCTTACGTTAGCATACAGACAGTGTCACATTTGCTTCAGGTACAAAATGAAATATTCAAATTCAAATTCAAATTTTATTTGTCACGTACACAGTCATACACAGTACGATATGTAGTGAAATGCTTGGACAACTGCTCGTGACCTAAAGAGAACAAAAAAGGAAAAGGCTATGAATAAGATAGGAAATAAATATGAAAAATTAAAAAGGGTAAATTTAACTAGGAAGGAATAAAATATAAATTAAGGTTAAAAATGAAATAACTGTACAACACAAATTAGAATGAAGGGTAAATTTAACTGGGAAGAATAAGATAAAGATAAATATATAAATTAAAGTTGAAAATAAAATAACTGTACAACAAAATACACAATACACAATATAGAACTATATAAGAATGTATGAAGGAATCTAAATATAAATAAATATATACACAATAACAGCAGCTGTACAAGTATTAACCGGAAATGAAGAATATAGTGACCAGTGTTGTGCAAAACCAAAGTCCAGAAAGTCCAGTGTGTGTGTAAGAACCATATGTGTGGGTCAGTACTGTGTGGTGGTGTGATTGAGAGACCGTATCGCCTGCAGGAAGAAGCTCCTCCTCAGTCTCTCTGTGTTGGTCTTCAGGGAGCGGAATCGCTTTCCTGACCTCAACAGAGAGAACAGTCTGTTGTTGGGATGGCTGAGGTCCTTCACGATCTTCCTGGCCTTGGTCCAGCACTGCCTGCTGTAGATTGAGTGCAGGTCAGGGAGCTCGGAGCGGATGGTGCGCTCAGCTGACCGCACAACCCTCTGTAGAGCTCGTCTGTCCTGCATGGTGCTGTTCCCGAACCAGGTTAAGATGTTTCCCGCCAGGATGCTCTCTATGGTGCACGAGTAAAAGTTCCTGAGCACCTTGGAGAGCAGTTGGAAGTCTCTCAAGCGTCTGAGGTGGTAGAGACGCTGTAAACATGGACAAAAGGAATGTAACCTTATTTTAACATGCTACTTGTGTTTAAAATGTCAAATTGTTGGTTTTAATAAGTGAATATGAACAACTTACCGTGTAACTGATGTAAAGAAAATGGCGTCGTGAAAAATCCTCTTGGTTTGAAAAGGAGTCTGTGGTGGGAGGAGCTTTCTAGAGTAACATTGACACTGCCTCTTTTAACTCCGCGCATTATCACCCACACTGGGAGGCGTTTTGCTCCAGCTGTCGTTATAATGACTCTATTAGAGTAAATACACTTTAACACTGCTGATTTAACACTGGGAAATTTACTGTGTGCCCTCAATATAATAAAGGTTGACTCTGTCGTGAACTTAGGAGTAGGGTACCCCTCCCCCACTTGAGCTGTGAAAGTAAAACAGAGAAGAGTTAAAGCTGAGTGGAAATTCCCCAGAGGATGTTTTAGGGTGGGGGTCTCAACATTTGTAAATGTGGTTTGGAAGTGAGAGGGGTTTTATGACCTCTAGGGAGTTACCTACACCCACAGTGTTTTAATGGTCACGCACACACATCCACACGCACACTTACTCATGAGCACTCACATAGACACTAGGGAACGCGCACATGTAGGCATTCATGTGCTCGTGCACATAGACACAGACACAGAGTTTCCAGCACACCGTAAGGGGGTTTTATGATGGGGTCACTTCTATAAAGCTGGCTGTAACTAACAAAGGGGTGAAGATTTTGCAGAGGGACACCGGCCTCGTCTTCCCTTCTAGAAGTGCATGCTTAAATGAAGATGAATAAAGGTTTTGTGAAATGACTACTGAGTTCCGGTGCCATCTCTGGAAGTTTCGACAAAAAAAAGAACCGGGGTAAAACTGATTTCGCAACAGTATCCAGAGCCGTACGTAGTGAGGAGGTGAAATTATGTGTGGACAAAATACTCATTTGCCTAATAATTCTGCACTCCCTGTAAAGAGAATAATGTTACAAAAAAACAAAAACAACAATAACAAGTTTTAATGTGTTGGTGCGTCTTTAGAAATCACATTGCTTTTGACCTGTTTGGGCAGCTGAGAAATGACATTAGGTCATTCATCTTTTGTAAAACTGTCACAGGCTGGGTCTCTGACCCAGCGCTCTGAGTTCATTTTGTATTTGTCTCATTTTAGATTTGTGATTAGTTTATGTGTCATTCCTATTTAGCTTTAATTAAGGAAAGGCAGTTATTATTTATTGTTTCCTTGTTTTCTATGTTTGAGTTCTTGTATCGTTCATCACGTGTTAGGTCTGTTAAGCTTGTGTTGTCATATTTAGTTTCAGTGTTTCCTGTTTTATTTTGAAGGAGTCGTGTGTTCTTTGTTCATTGTATTTAATTTCACTTCCCCTGTCCTGTCATTAGGCTCATGTCAGTCAGCTGTTCCTCCATGTGTTCCCACTTCCTCTAATCACCTCCTGTGTATTTAACTCCTCTGTTTTCAGTGTGTCATTGTTAGATCGTCTGCTTTGTTTGCAAGCCAAGAAGTTGCGTCAAGTTTCCTCATGTCAAGTCCATGGTCCTGTTGTAGGTTTTTAGTTAATTTATCTCACCCAGTTTAGTTTATTGTTAGCCTTGCATTTTGCCTTTTGTATACAGTTATTTTGCCAGCCTCAATAAACGGCTTGTTTTCTGTTATTCAAGTTATGTTTCACATTTTGTTTCTGTCTGCATTTGGGTCCACCCTTCACTCTACACACAGTCAGCCCTGCTGATTGTGACAGAACGATCTGACCAGTCATGGACCCAGCAGACTCTGCTCTCACCGAGTGTCTGGAGGAGATGGCTCAGATCCAAGCGATCCTCAACCGCGTCCTCACGGCACCCGATTTCAAGAGCAAGCTTGTAATGGTTAATGTCGCTGAGGCTATTATGAAGAGGGATCCCCGCCTCCTCCAGCTCCCGGACTCACCTGCCATAGTTGATGCTTTTACAAGGATAAAGGAGATGCTGCAGGCCCAGGAACTGTCGAGTCATGTAATGGCTTCCAGCACCTCCCAGTCACAGCAACCCCATAACCAGTCATCTCCACCGCTGCCTCTAGAGCCTCAGAGTGTCCGTATCGGCTCGCTGAGGTTTGCCACAGCGCCCCTCCCTTCGGTGCCGGCACTGCCCCCCTGCTCACCAGTTTCCTCTTCGCCATCACGGATTGGTCACTCACCCTCACAGTCTCATTCAGACTTCACGTCTCCAGCCTCATTTCTGGCGAGGTTGTGATCAGAGGATGAGGAGCCAGACCCCACAATTAGCCCTGCTTCAGTCACAACTGCTTCTAGAAAAAAGCGGCATTCATGTCGTCAACGTACCTCACAAAGGTTTGAAGTGAGTGACTATATTTTGGCTCCTCATGTTTTTTCTAAGGTGAATATTAAAACTAACACTGCCTTACCAGTTCATGGGCCCGCCTATAAAAAGACTGTTTATGATTTTGAAATTACTAAGACTGAGAATGTTTCGGCCAAGTCTTCCACGGACCATCTTATCCCTTTGCAAAATTATCTAGCTTCTCTGTGCATTGATCATGCTACGAACTATGCTTCCAGGCCAGGTTGGAGCCAGGGGCTGAGTTGCAGTTTGTGCAGCCTAAAACAAAATGTCAGCAGTGTGGACCGGAACAGCCAACGTTAACTCAGGTTTTGGAAAAGCGATGAAAAATGTCAAGAGAAAATCCACGGGCAGTTAAAATAACAGAGGCTCTGACTCATTTTATCGCTCTGGATGACCAGCCAATGCCAGTCGTGGAAAACATAGGATTCTTTTCAGCATACTCGAGCTGCGATATGAAATTCCCAGCTGCCCACACATCAGGGAGATGATGGTGCCAAAACTTTCTAAAGAGGTAAAAACAAGCAGTGTGTGCGCGATGTCAGTCCTTGGTTTAACGGCACAGTGGACTGATGATCCAACGGGCAGATGGGGAGTTCGTTCGTCAATGCCAAATAATTTTGTTATTTTGTTTGTTTGTTTGTTTACAATATGGACACTCTGCAACAATTTAAAAGTTTCTTTTATTCTCAAACCTAATTTGTATTTATTTTATTCCAAACAGAAGTGTTTATTTATTGTTCCAAAAGCTCGAGACAGTGCCAATAGTTCAGTGATATTTTGTTAAATTACAATGTGGAGACTCTGCAATAATTTAACAGAAGTGCTTATTTTTCACTTGAAATTTTTTTTGTGGTCATTTTTATTAAGATATTATTTATTATCGGCAGAGAATAAAATAAAACCTGTCTTCCAATTCATTGTGTGTGTGTGTGTGTGTGTGTGTGTGTGTGTGTGTGGGTGGGTGGGTGGGTGGGTGGTAGAAGTATCGGCAAGTACTCAGATCCAAGTATCGGTATCGTATCGGTTTGAAAAAATTGGTATCGTTGCATCCCTAAAATCTTTCATTTTATATTTTATGCAACTGTTTGTTTTGTGGCGTTGCAAAATACACTGTTTACAGCAATATTTTTTCATTGTTTGAATACCAGCATGGCCAGTGAAGATGGGGCAGAACCAGGTAGCTCCAAAAAGAAGGACCAGTCAAAACAAATCGAGGACCTTATTCCTAAACGATGGGTTACCTCTGTAGCATGGACCTGGTTTGGTTATGAAAAGTCTGACATGGACCAGAAAAACTTTACTATGCAAATGTTACGCCCCTAATCTAGGCGTGTAGGGACGCACATAAGGTTGGAGGAGAGAGAGACAAATCCCCGCCCTGGTTCCCAAGCCAAACATCCAAACCAGTTGTGAGTAAAAAAAAAAAGGTGATTTTATTTAAGGACAAGAAGCATAGCTCCAGGGTGAGCCCAGGCCAAAATAATAAACAAAACCAACTAAGTCCCACCAGAAAAGACTAACTAAACCCTAGGAAAGAAAAAGAACAAACAAATGACAGAGCTATCCCTCGCTCCCTGACCAAGAAAACAGGAGAAAACGATTCCAAAAGAAAAGGCAGCTCACCCCTTCCGCTTCAGCCCATGAGTGCCTAAGCTCTCAGCTAATGCACTAGGAGCGGCTTTTACAATTCACCCTCACACAAATACACAAGATAAGCACAGGCTGGGAAAACCAGGGACAGGACCGCGACGGCTGTCAGGCTACTCGCTCGTTCCACACACACTCTCTCTCTCTCTCTCCCCCTGGAGCTGTCAGAGCAGCTTTTTGAACGTGGTCACCTGTTCCATGGTCCAATAAGCTGCTCACTACTCTTCATTAGGGGAGGGACCTGTAAAGAGTCTTAAACACAGTAAAGAGACACAGAACAAACAGCCCACACAGTGTTCTTATGGCCACAGCCGTAACAGCAAATTAAATTCAAATTTTATTTGTCACATACACAGTACAACATATAGTGAAAAGCTTGTGTCAAAGCTGCGGAAAGGCTGCAGACTAAACATGCCTGGTCTCAGTCATGTTTACAAACCTTTCAGTTAATTAGAAATCCCAGTCCAATTATCAGCTCAAACATCAAATGACATGAATGCTTTAAAAGCATCAATATTAGCTCTTCTCTGACAGCATGGTGGGAGTTTCTAAAAATGACAGTCTTCATTAATCCCATGCAAACGTACACCTACCTGGAACAATCCAGACATATTACAAAACAATAGTATGATAAACTTTCCAGATTGGAGTTGCAAAGGAATTAAATACTTGGAACATATGTTGGAAGGAACAGACTTTGTTTAATTTGACAGACTAGTTACACAATATGGGATCAACAAGAAACAATTTTTGGAATATCAACAAATTAAATCCATAGTAAAAAAGAAATTTAATCCCAGTGAAGCTGAATTTGTCACGGCGAGTGAGAGGAGCCGTGTGGAGGAAATGAAGGAGAATCCAAACGCAGGCAGTAGTGGAGAAGTGAGGGTGGTTTATTGAGCACAAAATAAGGACAAACAGCAAATGGAGCTCGAACTAAACTATACTGGGAAACAACTAAACTATAGCGCAGAAACCAGAACATGAAGCAGGGCAAGCAGAGGCAGACGATGATAGACAGCAGGGTAAACACACGAGCGAGACATGGTGGTTACACAGACGGACCAGCAACTACAATGACGGAGGACACGACTTAAATACACACAGAGAAACACGGGAATTACACACAGGTGGTGGACACAGCTGGGAACAATCAGTAAGATGAGACAGAGGTAAAACTGAACACACTCACATGAGACGCAGACCTTCACAATAAAACATCACACGCAGGATCGACATTGAGAGACAGACAGGAAATGACATATGAAACTAAACCCACATCTTAAACCCAGATAAACAGAAACATGGAACTCTAATAATAGACATCATAATCATCACCATAAACACAACAAGAGAACAAGAAAACAATCCCAAACTAAAACCCAAACATAATAAAACTCAAAATACTGGGTCCCACGGACCCAGAACCGTGACAGAATTACAAACACCACCAAGTGTGGTAAAAATTTTTAGTCTAAAACCCCCCAAATTATTGTCTGAAATATACAGAACACTTTCTAAAATAGATGAATCAATATCCCTTCCTATTGTAAAATGGGAAGCAGATTTATCAATCAACTTAGACCCAAACCTTTGGTCTCAGATATGCTTAAAAACCTTTCAATGGATCAGAAATCCCAGTTTGCAATTAATACAATACAAAATATTACACAGAGTGCACTATACAGGTCATCGAATGCTCAAGATAGGCCTTACGTCTTCTAACAACTGCTCACACTGTCAAGGCAGTACACCGAACAATTATATCCACGGTCTTTGGTTCTGTCCACCAGTTCAGAAGTTTTGGTGCGGGATATGCGAAGACTTATCAAAGTGTCTGAAATGTAAAATTCCAACCTCCCCTTTAGTGTGCTTCTTGGGCAAACTGGATGATATCACTACAGAAATGAATACAGCCCACATGGTTTTCACTGCCCTATGCATAGCCAAGAAAACAGTCCTCATGAACTGGAAAACTAAAAATAATTGTAATTCTAACCAATATAGAAACCATCTAATAGATCACATTAGTCTTGATACAGCCTCTGTCAGTAGATTAGATCAATCCCTCTCGGCTCCTTTAATCGGCTCCATCACCTAGTGGGGGTGGGGGATTGTAATTTGGTCCCGCCTTTGCTATTGCGGTTGATGTGGGGGTAGGGATGGGCTTAGGGCGTCTGGAGAGGCCCTAGGGACATTTTCCCTGGAGGGCTTAACCTGGGGGTTGTGGTCATGACCTGGTTAGGGACTCTGGTGGCTGTTAGATGGTGTTATCTTAATGGCTGCGTGCAGCACGGCTGGGGGAGGGTATGTGCTGGCGGTTATGGGTTACTGGCCTGGTAGGCTGGCTGGGTCCGGGGCGGGCATGGGGGCTTGGGGTTCTGGGGGTGCTCCGCCTCCGGGCTGGGGCTCTGGCTGTGCCTTGGAGGCTTGGGTCCTGGTTGGTGTGTCACTGAGGTTGTGGGCGGGTGGGTGCACGGGGGCTCAGCACTGGCGGGGGGGCTCTGGTGCATCGGCCAAACTGGGGGGCTTTAAAATGGAAGGGAGATTGTTTCATCCTTGCAGGAGTTCACTCTGCAGGTGGAGGAGAGATATAGTGGAGAATTAACTTAACCTGGGTGTCTATTCTCTTTTGCGGTCTGGGAAATGATTGGCCCTTCCTTCCTTGCCTCCCCATCCCTGACTGCCTCCTTCCCACTCCACCACACCCACCCACACATGCAGGGCCTTGGAGTGCAGATGTGTCACCAGGGTGCAGGGGAGGCATTCCCCTTCTGGCCACCTGTGCCTCAATTTTATTCCACAACTTAGACATCCACATTACTCACACTCTCATAACACATACATAGGGCCTTGAGGGTGGGCACGCTATATGGCATCCAGGACGGTCTGTGTATTTAACCTCACTAACCTCATTTTTAGCACATAACTCTTTTAAAAATATGTCTCAGTTCACAAAGAGAGATTTTTTTTCTCTTTCTCTTTTTAAGTGCCCTTTCTCACTGTCCCTCTTCCCTTCTGTTTTTCTTTTCCTTCATCTTTCTTTCTCCCTTTCCTATCCCTCAGTCATGTCTGTCCCGTCTGTAACAACTGAAAATAAAATAAAATAAACAATAACAACAAAGGTTGATCAAATGGACCAATACGGCAAGGCCGTGATGATCCATTTGGCAAAGTAAATCCATTGGGTGTCTTTGTTGGTCTTCAGACAACAATTCTGATGGCTAAAGAACCAAATGGGACAGGCATTACAGAAATTCAGTAACCAACATATAAACATCATCTGTGCAAAGATATATGTTTGTAAAGTGAAACAGTGAAAAATTACAGCACTGTCAATACATGACTATCCAGACGTTGTACAAAAAAATTAATTAACTCATTCACTGCCAGCCATTGGCAGTGAATGAGTTAAACCCATTGACTCATTCACTGCCATTGACGGCTATAGACGTCAATGGCAGTGAATGAGTTAAGAAAAAGAAATTAATAAATTTTATTAACATAACTAAAAATGCTTTTTTAAAATATATATATATATTTTTTTGAAGAATTAACCACACATTTACATGGTAATGGCCCTTTTCTGCCATGCACACGGAGCGCTTAATTAGCCTCTGGCCCTTTAGTATTTAGTATTTAGTATTTATTTATTTATTGTCATTGTCAAGAACAATGAAATTGCGTTTGGGGCTTCCATACAACCCAAAAAAAGAAGAAAATAATAAATACCCCTTAAAACCCAAGTGTACATATTTAACCCAGTGTGACTCCAATGCAATAAGACAATCCTTAGCAATAATGTTCGTAGAAATTCAGACAGACCTGAGAAACATGACAAAATACAACAATGCAACCCATTCAATATTATTGTACTGTGAGAGTGAGATATGATATCAGATATGATAGTTATCTATTAAAGAAAGAGGGGGGGGGCAGGAGGGGGAAGAGAATAAAGATATGATGCACCAATGCAGACCAGTTCATTGCTATTAAGAAGTTGGATATGGTTATTGTCCGTGAGAGGGGGGCAGAGAGTTCAGGAGCCTCACAGCCTGTGGATACAGGCTGTTGGCCAGTCTGGATGTTCTGGCCTGTATAGACCTGTACCTTCTCCCTGAGGGCAGCAGATGGAAAAGGTGGCGCGCAGGGTGATGTTGGTCCCGCAGGATACTGTGCACCCTCCTCAGACAGCGAGTGGGGAAGATATTACTGATCTCTGGCAGACTTGTTCCAATAATTCTGCCAGCTTCTTTCACCACCCGCTGGAGTGCTTGCTGATCGGCCTTGGTGCAGCTGGGGAACCACACTAGAAATCCATACATCAGAACGCTACTGATGGCACAGTTGTAGAAGTTCAACATCAGAGATCTGGGAATGTGTGCGCTCCGCAGTCTCCACAGGTAGTAGAGGCGCTGTTGGGCCTTCCGTGCAACTGAGGTGATATGGTTGCCCCAGGACAGGTCCTCGGTCACAGTTACCCCCAAGAATTTAAAACTGCTCACCCTCTCCACCGCCTCACTGCCAATGAAGAGAGGCAGATGGTTGTTATGACCCCTCTTCCGGAAATCTACAATGATCTCCTTGGTCTTTTTGGTGTTTAAGACCAAGTTATTGTCGTGGCACCATGACTCTAGTTGTTGCACCTCTGTCCTATAGTTTGTCTCATCATTGTTGGATATAAGTCCGAGCACTGTAGTGTCATCTGCAAACTTAACAATGAGATTGGACGCGCAGGAGGAAATACAGTCATGGGTGAAGAGAGTGTATAGCAGAGGGCTCAGAACACACCCCTGAGGGGCACCGGTGTTGACCACAAGGGTGGAAGAGGTGTTCTTACCCACTCTGACACTCTGTCTACGGTTAGTGAGGAAGTCCACAATCCAGTTGCACAGAGAGGAGTTAAGTCCCAGTTGGTGGAGTTTGGGACGGAGTTTGTATGGCCGGATGGTATTAAAAGCCGAGCTGTAGTCTACAAAGAGGAGCCGTGCATAGGTGTTCCTGTGTTCCAAGTGCTTCAGTAATGTGTGCAGCACTGTGGCGATCGCATCCTCGGTTGACCGGTTCTCCCTGTATGCAAACTGGTGCGAGTCCAGGGATGGTGGAAAAGCAGCTCTGATGTGTTTAATGACCAGTCTCTCCAGGCATTTGGCGGGAATGGGGGTGAGTGCCACAGGTCTGAAATCGTTCAGACATGTGACATTTGACTGTTTTGGGATGGGAACGATGGTTGCTGCTTTGAAACAGGATGGTACCAGTGAACAGGACAACGAGGTGTTATATATAGAGGTGAAGACGTCCGCCAGGTCCGCAGCACAGTCTTTTAGCACCCGGCCCAGCACTCCATCTGGCCCGGCCGCCTTCCTGGTGTTAATGCTCCGGAACACACGCCTCAGCTCATGAGTGCTCAGGACTGGAGCAGGATCGGTTGAGGGGAGGGGGGACAGGACAGGGTCGGTGTTCTCCCTATCAAAACGGGCATAAAAGAGATTTAGATCCTCAGCCAGAGTAGAACTGTCGGCTGAGGGTGATGGTGTTCTTCTTTTGTAGTCCGTGATAGCCCTGATGCCCTCCCAGACCTGCCTTGGGTTTGTGTTGTTCTCAAACCTGGCCTCGATACGCCTCCTGTGCTGCTGCTTGGCAGTCTTGATGCCTCTTCTCAGGTTGGCCCTGGCAGCACTGTATGCCTCCTGGTCCCCGGATTTGAAAGCGTTGTTCCTTGTTCGAATAAGTTGTTGAACTCCGTGTGTCATCCAGGGTGGATTATTAGGGAACACACGGAATCGTTTCCAAGTTGTTACATTGTCCACACAGAAAGAGATGTAGTCCAAGACAGTGGAGGTGTAACTGTCCAATGCGACACGATTGTCAGTGTCCTGCACCTTGAATGCATCCCAGTCTGTGCAGTGGAAACAGTCCTGAAGCATCGGAATAGCATCCTGCGGCCATGTTCTCACGGTTTTGGTTGTAATCCCAGTGCTCTTGATCTTTTGTGTGTATATTGGGTGTAGCAGAAGGGAGAGATGGTCTGACAGACCCAGGTGGGGATAAGCCTGGGCTCTGTACGCATTCGCCATGTTGGTGTACACCTGGTCCAACGTTCTATCTCCTCTGGTAGCACACTTCACATTACGGTGGAAATTGTGAAGTACAGATTTCAGGTCCGCGTGGTTAAAATCCCCAGCCGCAATAAAGACACTGTCCGGGTGTGCTACCAGGCTGTTATTGATGCTGCTGCTCAATTGTGCTAACGCTAGCTTAGCATTAGCATCTGGTGGAATGTAAACAACGCAGATGTAAACGGCAGAAAATTCCCGAGGGAGATAGAATGGACGGCACTTTAACACCAACACTTCTACCTCTGTACTGCACAGTCTTTCCGTTACCGTGACGTTCGTGCACCAAAAGTTGTTAATATAGATGCACAGTCCCCCGCCAGTCTTCTTACCCGAGTCTGCAGACCTGTCGGCTCGATAGGCGGTGCGGCCTGGTAGATCAATAGCCGCATCGGGAATGGCGCTGTCCAGCCAGGTTTCAGTGAAAATCATGCACGAACAGTTATTAAAAGTCCGTCGAGTGGCGATCTGCAGTCGTATTTCATCCAGTTTGTAACGGATTGAACGGGCGTTGGAGAGGAATATGATCGGGAGTGGTGGTTTAAACGGACTAGTCTTTAGCCATGCCCACAGGCCTCCCCGCCTGCCTCTCTTCTGCCTCCGCTCGCAACGTCTCCTCCTGCGGCTTGCTGTTGCGGGTAGCCCCGGGGGTTGCTTAACGATCTCCGGGGGGATGAGATACTCGGATGTTAGTTGAAGATCTCCACGGCTTAGTTGTAGTAGATCATTTCTGTTGTATTGAAGTAACCCCAGACTGTGTGAAATAATACACAGTACCACCAAAAGTGCAAAAGTGTAGGAGCTCCGGGCCGCTGCGTCTGTGCGCGCCGCCATCTTAGTTTTACAGCTTTAGACTCTGAAGGGCTGTAACTTTGGTTTCTTTTGGTCAATTTGCATGATTGACACTTCTTTTTAATTGTTTGAGCCAATAGAATCACAGTAACGATGCCACGTTCACGTTACTTCAACCAATCAGACGTTCCAAGGCCAAAACCCACGTGGGCCCAGATTTACTGTATGTGACGTCTGTCCAGTCACATGTCTGTAGTTGGGTCTAAAATGGAGGTTGTTGACGGAAAACAGCTCTGATGCGGCTAGGAAGGCGTGGTAACTGCTGATAATCATGTGGCTACCGGCGAAAATAACAGAAAGGGCTTAAAGCACTTGTTGCAGGCTGCTGAGTTTGCATCTTTTGCTGTGAAGTACAGCAAGCCTTTTGACGGCGTCGCCTTGGGCATTTTTAATCTGTAGCTCTGCTCTAAAAGAACGTACGTACCTGGGCCCGCCTACTATCCTTGGAAAGGTAAAATGATTGGCTAGAATCCAAAGTGTATGACATCTCAGGAAAAAAAAAGCACAGAAATAAAGCACTGAAATATGCGCTGCTTTTCGTTCTGGTTACTACCGTTTATGTCAGAACCGGTGCCGGATACCGGTACCCATCCGTACTGTTCACAGACACAAACTACATCTTTCTTGGCTCCTACCTCAAAGCACATTGTGCGCTGTCAGTCCTGCGTGCTGCACAACAACATTCAATATTTAGTATTTACTGTTATTTACACTTAGCTAGATTAATGCAATGGTGTTGTGTTTATTGTGTTGCTCTCTTCTTTGCTTGTTTTTGATAGGTTTGTAGCTTGAACCCATTCGCTGGAACGTTGAGGACAATATAATTACACAGCAAGCAAGACACGAAGTAGGCAAAGTTCTTCATGTTACTCATGCATGAGGGAGACCTGCCTGGAGCCAAGTGTCGTTCCACCACTTGACCTCCGTCAGACTCTCAGCCAGGTTCCCCATAGCACTCCTTTTATTGTGGTTACATGAATATGCATAGGTTCATTAACGTATGATGTCTACATACAAACAAAGAGTACCGTGTGTGTGTGTGTGGGGGGGGGGGGGGGGTCAGAGTGTGACCCCATAAATAACTTCCCTAAACCTGCTGGTCTGGAAGTCCAACAGTTCATCTAAACAAAAGGCACTTAGCCTAAAACAGATATAGCCACGTTTATCCTACCATAAAACAATAAGACAAGGTACGACCTCTCTCGTGCTCCCAGAGTGCTCTCTAATGCACACAAAGTTTGCAGACTATCAAGGATCAAACCTCTACCAATCTACAACTAATTATAAAACTCTAAGCATATATAAGTAGATATTTCTAAGCATAAATGACAATCAACAATACAAAACCTAACAGTTTTCTCTTTGCTTGTCTTCTCTTTTTTTCTTTTTTCTTCTCTGAACAGATGATCCAGGAGATTTCTTCTTTTCAAGTGCTCTTTCTCGCTTTCCCTCTTCCCCTCTGTTTTTCTTTTCCTCCCTTCTTTCTTTCTCCCTTTGCTATCCCCCAGTCATGTCTGTCCCATGTGTAAAAACTGAAAATAAAATAAAATAAATAAATAATAATAACAAAGGTTGATCAAATGGACCAATACGGCAAGGCCGCAGCATACCATGTAATAAATACTCACAAAGAAAATGACAACTTGTATCCAAAAATCTAAAAATAAAAATAGTTTCATGCAACAGTCAAAACACTCGAATCCAGGTACACGACACCCAGGGATGGTGGACTGACCAATACCCACCAACTACAAACAATAGCAACACTTCTTGGAGTCTGACAACTTTTATCTTCATAAAGATTGCTTTACCACTAACCAGTCTCACTTCTCCCATTGTGCTGGAACTCTGAGGCACAAGACCTTGAATACCTGAGTGCATAGTCAGAGGCTAAAGCTCTCTCAAGCACCTGTTCATATGCTCATCTATCCTCATTCAACCAAATACCACAAAACAGTTTATCAGGGAGGTGGACACCTCATACACAACTGTAAGTACTATTCTTTCGCAACAGGTTAATGATAAAATGTGCTTTTTTCTCTCACTGGCTTTCTCTGGTAGAACAGAATTATGATGTGGGCAATTACGAGGTCCTTATTGTGAAGATGACATTGAAGGAGTAGAGACACTGACTTGAGGGCTAATTATTAGTCATCTGGGGAGACCGTAAGAATCTTGCCTGCCTTCGATCAGTCAAGCACCCCGAGTAACGATAAGCTGGGCAGACTTTTTTCTTTGCACGTTTCAGCTTTAACATCATTTATCATGTAGATTGTTGTGAGTCTGACTTGATGTTTGAGTCACAACTGGAAAATTCCATTGTCACCCAGGTCAGAACCATGCCATCACTTTCCATCTAAGGTATTTTTTGGTGGATTTCTCTTCAGCAGAACAAGTGGGAATACATCTCAGTCTGGACATTAACCTCCTAGGACCTGGCATTCACATATGTGGACATCACATTTTGGGTTATTTAGACCAAAATAATCAAATTTTGCTCTACAAGGACTTGATATTCACCTACGAAGACATTATACCGCTACTGTTCTATCGAAATTTTAAATCAATATCCTCATATGTGGCTCTCATTTTACTTAGAAACAAAAATTAGGTAAAAAAAAAAAAAATCTGGTAATTCAAATCATATCAATATCAAAGAGAAATTAAAAGTGCATGCCATGAAAGAGTTCAGGTTTTAGGAGAGTATGCATCAAAAACAGCATCTCAAGTTTGCCTCCTGCTGGCCTCCTGCATCTTTTACCAATGTCTGGAAGACAATCATCCCATATTGTTTTTGATTTTATTACTGGTCTTTCTCCCTCTTAAAGTAACACAGTTCCTATTTCAAGAGACTGAGCCGTCTGTTACCTTGGTGCAGCATAACTTCCACTGCTGTTGCCATCTTTGATGAACCACAAAAGAAGCCTTTGTGAGAACAGTGAAACAGAATAAGTAGTTGGCTGATCAGCAGCACACCCTAAATCCCTGTCGTGTTTCATTTCAGAAGATCTGGTAGTACAATATCTCATTAGAAACACAATCAAGAAAGCTGTCTCCGAACTATATCAGTCCATTTAAAACTGTTGCTGTCGAACTCAAAATTTACAATAACAGTAGAGAGTGCATAATGTTTTCCAACTAAGACCAGTTCAGTCTAGTTCATTATGTGCTCCAACCAGCCAGTCACCACCTTCCCAGGGGACTGATGGTCCACTGACAGCGTTCCTTTTTGCAGAAATAAGCGTCTTACCGCTATTGCTACTGCGATGACATTGTACTTTTATCAGGCCATTACTGGAACTGCTGTGTTTGTTATTATTATTAATGCAAATGGATTTCAGGAAATCCATTTGGCATCAGAAGTAGCAAAATTTATATATGTTATGGGTCATGTTTGTAAAATGTAAGTAATTAAAATATAAAATTAAGGTATCACAAGACATGTCAATGGAAAATTGTATTTAGTAGTCAGTATAATCTTTTAGTGATATAAGTTTGCATATGGTAGTATACTGCATGTAGTTATTTGTATTAGGAAATATTCAACCATGTATACTTAGAGGCATATAATCAATTGTGTGTGATCTCTAGCAGGCTGCAGGCTTGGCGTGCACCCCAGGAATGCACCCCCACGTCCTGGGAGAACGAGAGAGCTTGTACCTGGTTTTATTGTTTTATGGCAGGATTAACGTAGTTACGTTTGTTTTAGTCTAAGTGCTTTAACTGCTGGACTTCCTCACCCTTCTCCTGACCAAGGATGTACCTTTTATGACCCTTTGATCAGCAGGACACACACACACACACACACACACACACACACACACACACACACACACACACACACACACACACACACACACACATACATACGTTCAATGGAGTATAAAATAAAGACCTGGGGCAGTGCTCAGCGCGAGTCACTGAGACTGCCCTTGCTAGCAAGAAGTTCTGTGTGTTTCTCTTCTCTGAGTCTTTACTGAAGAAGTGTTTTAGAATATTTTCCCTAACATTATTTGGTCCTTCGAGCCGGATAGAAAATATCAGAACTGTTATCCGTGACTCTGTTCCAGGATCCAGCACTGATTCCCGACGCCGTGGGGAGCCAGCACCGAAGCCTGTGCACAGCCCTCTTGGATGAGGAGAGAGCCCCAGGACATTAAATTTGGGTCTGGGCCGGTGTTATAATCTGGTCCACGGCGGTGGGATTCACTCCGATGATCTGAATCACCAGTGGGACGTCAGGGGTGAGAAACACTATTTTGGTATATAAGACGGCCGCAAAAGTTTAAAGAAATGTGATAAAAAAAAAAGGGTTTAAGTTCGCCAAAAGACTTGTGTTTTGACCAGTTTTAAAGGTAGCTGAAATTATCTCGTGACAAATTAGGTTTAAGTTCGCCAAAAGGAACCGTGTTTTGACCAGTTTTAGAGGTAGCCGAAATTATCTTGTGACAAATTAGCGCGCAAATGTCTATGTGTGTGTATGTGTCTGGAAGTAAGTTGATTTTACAGCACAATACGCTGCTGAACTACTTCCATTTTTGTTTTCTTTGCTGAGGCTCACGTGCTGGTGACAAAGGAGAACGGTTGAGTTTCATCTCATAAAACTGATACCGCTTCACCGTTAGGGTGAAGTCGAAGGCCATATCAGTAAACCACTCTGAAGTCAAGCGTGCCAGCGACGGCCCAGCAAAATCTTTGAAAATGGGGGATAAACAAGTAAAATTAACACCTGATGAGAAATGTCTAGAAAAACAGCAAGCCGGAGCACGATTAATCCAAAAGAAAGAGAGAGGAATGCATCGTGGAAGAGCAAGAGGTAGAAGAAACAAAAGTAGACAGTAACTCAGAATAGGATAGCAGCTCAGCTGAAGAGAGCAGTTCAGACTAGGAAGAACATAATAATCCCTCACCCAGTGAAGATTAGAGATCACAGTAGTTTGAAGTAGTTTAAAAAAGGGTTGGAAACAGACCCGACTGAATAGATATAAATACAAGAGGAATAAAGTAAAATAAACAAAAGGCTAAATTACAACTTAATTTAATGCATTCAAACCAATAATAAAAAAGATAACAACCTATAAACTGGTATTAATAATGAAAGCAGATAATTCACACAAACAGAACTATGATAACTGTGATAACTGGAGTGTGCAGCATTTCCGTGAGAAGCTTTTCTGCACCTTGACTTGTGTGTAGAGTGTTCATAGCATCAGCATCATGTTTTTGTTTATTTGTTTTGTTGGGTCAAAAATAATTAAATAAACTGGTGATCATATTTATGAATCACCATGGTATCATCAGCCATGTGATTTATTTATGCAGATGAAAAAGTGAGTGTGAATGTGTTTGACGTCACAGTGTTTTTTTGCGCTGTGTAAAAGTAATTGCCTTTGATTGTGAGTGAGAGCGGTGATTCTGCAGGTCACGAGCTATTGTAACGAAAAAAGGGGAAAAAAGAGTGAAAAAGGGAAAGAATTTATATTGTAGATGAAAAAGAAAAATCATAGGAAAAAGGTTTTGTGTTGATTAGCCAAAAACAACTACAATTTTATTTTCTGCTTTTAAGAAAGGACTGTTCACAAAAACACAGAGAGAGAGATGTGTGGTGATTAAGCAGTGATGATAATAATGAAAATGTTTTAGTTTGTCACTTTTAGGTGAAAAGCAGACCTGAATCAATTTTCCACATGCAGCAGTCGAAAGAAAGTTATAGTTTAACATCATTGGAAACATGCAGGCCAAGTTTCTGGCTGACTTATTTAAAGCACCATGTGTCTCTCAAACTCACAAGCAGCTCTAACTCCTCCCTGAAGACAAGGAATGCAGCTCCAAAGAGCAATAATATGACAGATAAAGAGACAGCAGCAAAAGTCCTGAGCAAAGAGTCCCAGCAAGCAGCAGCAGTGTGGACAAACAGCATCAGAGAAGAAAAGCAAACCCATCATCCTGACTGATCGGATGAATGGCACTGTGAAGCTGAAACTTCACTATGCATGTGAAGAAAACTTTTGAGGACAACTGAGGAGACTGTTTGGAGTTTGACATTTGCCACCTTTGGAGTAAAATGACAAGAAGAGACAGTGGAACACAGGACAAAGCTGAAGGAGAACTGCCGGCTGTTGGACTGTTGAAGTGGGAGAGGACAACAGAGTGAGAGGACAACAGAGTGTGTAAGTAGAACACAGAGGAATGCTGTTATTTAAATGTGGGAAATCAAAATTTGGGTTAGCAAACCTGGGGAAAACAAAACTGACTGCTTAAGTTGGAAAATTGTGAATTGTCTGAAACACTGCAAAAAAGAAACATATACAAACATATACAAAATCACACAGAACATGCATTAACCCTACCTATACAAACACAAAATAACTCATGAAGATTAGACAACATCTTAAGCGTGTGAGTCTGTTTATTATCTTGTCCAAATCACTTAGTGTGATGCAAAGACCAGTGGACTCATAGCACATTAGTTAAGAAATGATCAAATAATAGTAGAGAAGCATGTAGGAAAGGCAGCTTTAAGAACATGCTCTGCTGGAGATGCAGCTCCACAGACATTGATTAAACCTGCCTAATAACACAAACACCCATGCAATGAAAATCAGCTTGTTATCTTTCATCAGTGTTAAAATAGTGTCAATTTAGTAGACACTTGTTATCAAATACTGAATTTATCCAATGTAAAAAATTGACTCTCTAGTTTGCAGGACAACAATTTAACTTTTGTGGGAAAAAAGATTCTGGTTTGACCAACCAGTGATCAGACAATAAATTTAGTTGTTAATATAGTAAATTGGGAGAAGCTTCCTGCTTGATTGATGCAGCACAAGTAATTTACTGTATGAGGGAAATTGTTTTTTGTGATACTATTTTGAACATGCATTTCTGTTGTCCTGTCAACTTAGTGGGTTAATAGCTGATATGCAAATTAGTTGATCGTTCTTAGATTAAGGAAAGGTGATTGAATTCTAGCACGAGTGAATGAGATTTGTTGGAGTTGTTGTGTGTTGAGTGGAGACTCTAAAACACTGAGTTTCCTGTTTTGATGTGCGAGTGAATCCTGTATTTAGATACACAACTCTGAATACGTCAGAACAAACTTCTTTTGTGAAGTGCATGACAGCATGTCACATGTTTTATGATGAAGGGAAAAGGAAAACTGAATAAAATAGATCTGTGTGTGTGAAGAGCACAGACCTGGTGATTAAACTCATAGCTAATATGACATTAGGGTTATGCTGTGTGTTTTGCAGCTGATGGTTGGTTTGGAGTGAATCTAGCTGATGATTCTTCTTCTGTTGTGAAGTTGAGCCTGCCAATTAGTATGATGGTATGATGAACCATGCTAATGGTATGATTACCCTCCTGAGATGAGGAGCTTGTGTCATGACTTAACAAGGCCTTTTTATTTTGATACTTTCACAGTGAACTAAAAGTTTTGTTCGATAATCTCTGTTATTTTTCATTTTTCATTTTTTGAACAGCCACTGATTCTTTTTTTCTTTAAGCAGATCTGCACGTCGGGAATTAAAAGTGCTATACCACCTGTCGAGAAAACCGTTATAAGTGAGTTTCTCCACATTTAAAATGGGCTCAGGAGAAAGCTACTTATTTGGGACAATATTAGATGAGCGTCCCTGCCTAAAAAGGATTCAGCGAGGTAATCCGATCTAAAAGTTCTTCTTTTTCTTTTTCTTTTGAAATGATGTCATTTTGCTGGAAGTGGAAACTAAATGCGACGACAGGTTCCACTATCAGCAAAGAAAGAATGAATGAATAGAAATAAAAAACAAACTGACTGACTGGTAAAAGCTGACAGGACTTGACCACGACTCAAGGTTAACCTCCACCTAGACAGGACAAAAGGGTGGATGATTTTATGTGTTTTTGTTACAGGAGCAGAAAGATGACAACAACATTCGAGGTTGCATGACGATTTAACCTTTTAAATGCCATTTTCTCTGTCTGTGAATTTACTATGTGTGTGTCATTCACTACCTTGTGTTGCTCACAGAAATTACTGTGAGAAAGAGTGTTTACACCTGCGCAGCGCTAACATTTACATTTTGATGGTTAATCATGTGTTTGATCATGTGATTTATAAGAGGATTAGAGGATTAGTTAATGTTTTTTTTACTATAGGATTTCTGGGTTTATATGTGAATGACATTCTTTCTACAGCTAGGGATGGCTAACTTTATGGTGTTTTTATGGCACCTCTGGAATGTGGATGGCCGACGCCTGCCCACCAGGATAATCAATGTGTGTTGCTAATGTTTGTTTTTTGAGACTGCATGTACAAGATTCAGCAGAAGCGGACAAGTGACATGAGACAAACAAATAAGAGATGCGGTGTTATGGAATACTTAATATGGGCTCATTTGCTGGCCACTCTTGAGCCCATAAATAATATATGAGTGGAGTGACTTTGCTTACGAGAAGTCACCGATTACCAGAGGTGGGACCAAGTCATTGTTTTGCAAGTCTCAAGTAAGTCTCAAGTCTTTATCCTCAAGTCTCAAGTCAAGTCACAAGTCTGAAATTTTGAATTTCAAGTCCTTTCGGGTCTTTAAAAAAAAAAAAAAAACGAAAAAAGAATGTTGCAGTTATATGCTACAGTGAGGCAAAAAAGTATTTAGTCAGCCACCGATTGTGCAAGTTCCCCCACTTAAAATGATGACAGAGGTCAGTAATTTGCACCAGAGGTACACTTCAACTGTGAGAGACAGAATGTGAAAAAAAAATCCATGAATCCACATGGTAGGATTTGTAAAGAATTTATTCGTAAATTAGGGTGGAAAATAAGTGTTTGGTCACCTCAAACATGGAAAATCTCTGGCTCTCACAGACCTGTAACGTCTTCTGTAAGAAGCTTTTCTGTCCCCCACTTGTTACCTGTATGAATGGCACCTGTTTGAACTCATCATCTGTATAAAAGACACCTGTCCACAGCCTCAAACAGTCAGACTCCAAACTCCGCCATGGCCAAGACCAAAGAGCTTTCGAAGGACACCAGGAAAAGTATTGTAGACCTGCACCAGACTGGGAAGAGTGAATCTACAATAGGCAAGCAGCTTGGTGTGAAAAAAATCAACTGTGGGGCTCCACGCAAGATCTCATCCCGTGGGGTCAAAATGATCATGAGAATGGTGAGCAAAGATCCCAGAACCACACGGGGGGACCTGGTGAATGACCTGCAGAGAGCTGGGACCAAAGTAACAAAGGTCACCATCAGTAACACACTACAACGGCAGGGAATCAAATCCCGCAGTGCCAGACGTGTTCCGCTGCTGAAGCCAGTGCATGTCCAGGCCCGTCTGAAGTTTGCCAGAGAGCACATGGATGATACAGCAGAGGATTGGGAGAATGTCATGTGGTCAGATGAAACCAAAGTAGAACTTTTTGGTATAAACTCAACTCGTCGTGTTTGGAGGAAGAAGAATACTGAGTTGCATCCCAAGAACACCATACCTACTGTGAAGCATGGGGGTGGAAACATCATGCTATGGGGCTGTTTTTCTGCCAAGGGGACAGGACGACTGATCCGTGTTAAGGACAGAATGAATGGGGCCATGTATCCTGAGATTTTGAGCCAAAACCTCCTTCCATCAGTGAGAACTTTGAAGATGAAACGAGGCTGGGTCTTCCAACATGACAATGATCCAAAACACACCGCCCGGGCAACAAAGGAGAAGCATTTGAAAGTCCTGGAGTGGCCTAGCCAGTCTCCAGACCTCAACCCCATAGAAAATCTGTGGCGGGAGTTGAAAGTCCGTGTTGCTCGGCGACAGCCCCAAAACATCACTGCTCTCGAGAAGATCTGCATGGAGGAATGGGCCAAAATACCAGCTACTGTGTGTGCAAACCTGGTAAAGACCTATAGTAAACGTTTGACCTCTGTTATTGCCAACAAAAGTTATGTTACAATGTATTGAGTTGTATTTTTGTTATTGACCAAATACTTATTTTCCACCCTGATTTACCAATAAATTCTTTACAAATCCTATCATGTGAATTCATGGATTTTTATTTCACATTCTGTCTCTCACAGTTGAAGTGTACCTCTGGTGCAAATTACTGACCTCTGTCATCATTTTAAGTGGGGGAACTTGCACAATCGGTGGCTGACTAAATACTTTTTTGCCCCACTGTAATTCAGTCTCAAACTACAGCACGCACATTATCAGGCTACAACACGGTCGACAATTATTGCTTACTTAAAACGTAGGCATTATCAGTGAAATATAAATGCAGGGGGTTTCACATTACATGTGCTTCTTAATCCACTAGAAGAATACTTTATGTTGTTTTAAAATGTTGAGAACATCAGTAATAAAATACATCCATTAAATTATGTTAACATTTGGGTACAGCCATGCAGTGTAAGGCCTTCCTTTTTTTAAAAGAAAAGAAATGAAAAACCAAAGGAAGAATTCCTTAATGAGATAACTTGGGTGTATTAGTATTGTAAAAAACCCAAAATAAATAAAGTAGCTTGATCAGGAAAGCTGTCTACTAGGGATGGGTATCGAAAACCGGTTCTTGTTGAGAACCGGTTCCCACTGTTTCAATTCCTTGGAATTGTTTGCCATTTTTGCAAACGATTCCCTTATCAATTCCAATCGCCCCGAATGACGTCACCATGTTGCGGAGCATCATTTACCTGGCAGGAAACACAGCGCCTAAGCGGCTTAAACGCTCAAAAGTTTGGTTATACTTTACCAGAACGGATGAAAACAGGGCAACTTGCAATACTTGCAAAGTAGATATTTCATTTAAGGGAGGAAACACTACGAATATGCAAAAGCATTTGCTCACAAAACACGCGATGACCTTAAATGAATGTCGTGTTTTTAATTCCTCTCCGGACTCGTGAATCTCAACCCAGCAGCAGCGGTAACGTTTGCACGTCCTCTCCCGTTAATGCGGCAGGTAAATAATCAACTAACAGTGCATATCATGTTAGCGCGATCTGCCTTATTACAAAACCTGCCATTACTGTGCGCTGCATTTAGGTGACCATGATGAGAGAGACAGACAGAGTCTGGCTGCCTCAGATGCTGGCAGTTCTCGTTGCAGTCTACCGGTAGCGTCTCCTTTCAGGCCAGGATAGACGAATGCCACCGAGCAGTGACTAAGTTTGTGGTAAAAGGCTTGAACCCATTTACCACAGCAGATGATTTTCGGTAAGTGAATGTGTTTAATTGTAGGCAGGGACATTACTGGATATTCTTGTGTAATTGCTACAGAATAATTTATGTTATACTTCTATATTGCTATAGAAGAATATTTATTTTATTATTTTACATTTACAATTTTTTTCCCCGGGGACCTTGTGACACCCCATGGAAGAGCCAAAGACTGGATCTCTTAAGGATCTCTTAAGATCTCGCTGTTGGGTTTGTAAGGTCATGCTACTCCTAAATTTCTATCTTGTTCAAAGAGAAGATATACAACAAAGTTCTAAGCTAATCGACCTTTGTGTTCTCCTTTTTTTAAAAAAGAATCAATAAGAGAATCGATAAAGAATCAAATCGTTAAACAGAATCGAAAATGGAATTGGAGTCGTGAAAATCTTATCAATACCCATCCCTACTGTCTACTGGGTTTGATTTTCCATCCATCCATCAATCTTCTTCCGCCGGGTCAACAGCAGCCCAAGCAGAGAAGTGTTATGATCCCCAGGAATAGTGCCACAATAACAATAACGATGAAAGAGGCGAAGCAGCGCTACGGGAGGAAACTAGAGTCACAACTCCAACAGAGTGACTCTAGGAGCCTGTGGCGGGGACTAAGGACAATAACGGACTATAAAGCACCAACAACCGGTATGACGAACGCGGCCGTGACTCTGGCAGACGAGCTGAACACTTTCTATGCTCGCTTCGAAGCTGCAGCTAAGAACTCCAACAATGCTAGTGCTAGCGGCGCTAACGGCTGCAGACAGGAAGATACTGCCAGCACCGGAAACGTGCTCGTCATCTCCGAGCATGAAGTAAGGAGAGCCTTCAAGAGAGTGGACACCAGGAAAGCAGCAGGACCAGACGGCATCCCAGGTCGTATCCTCAGAGACTGCGCATACCAGCTAGCTCCTGTGTTCACTGAGATATTCAACATCTCTTTATCTCAGTCGGTGATCCACACATGCTTCAAAGAGTCCATCATTGTTCCTGTCCCGAAGAAACCCCATCCTTCTTCTCTCAATGACTATCGCCTTGTAGCCCTCACCTCAGTAGTGATGAAGTGTTTTGAACGCCTGGTCAGAGACTTCATCATTTCTTCACTACCAGACACACTGGACCCACTACAGTTTGCTTACCGTCCAAATCGTTCCACAGACTATGCCATCTCTCATCTCCTCCACACATCACTCACTCACTTGGACACTAGAAGGGGGAATTATGTTAAAATGCTCTTCATAGACTACAGCTCTGCATTTAATACCATAATTCCCTCCACACTCACCACCAAGCTGGAGCATCTGGGACTCAGCTCATCTACACTCAACAAAAATATAAACGCAACACCTTTGTTACTGCTCCCATTCCCCATGGGATGGACGTAGAGACCTAAAATTCATTCCAGATACACAATATAACCATCCCTCCCAAACAGTGGTCACAAATCAGTCCAAATGTGTGGTAGTGGGCACATCTGCTATATTGAGATAATCCATCCCACCTCACAGGTGTGCCACATCAGGATGCTGATCGGACATCATGAGTAGTGCACAGGTGTACCTCAGACTGCCCACAACAAAAGGCCACCCTGGAATGTGCAGTTTTGTCTCACAGCAAAATGCCACAGATGCCACAAGCAATGAGGGAGCGTGCAATTGGCATGCTGACAGCAGGAATGTCAACCAGATCTGTCGCCCGTGCATTGAATGTTCATTTCTCAACCATAAGCCGTCTCCACAGGCGTTTCAGAGAATATGGCAGCACATCCAACCGGCCTCACAACCGCAGACCTCGTGTAACCACACCAGCCCAGGACCTCCACATCCAGCAGGTTCACCTCCAAGATCGTCTGAGACCAGCCACCCAGACAGCTGCTGGAACAATTGGTTTGCACAACCAAACAATTTTTGCACAAACTGTCAGAAACCGTCTCAGGGACGCTCAACTGCATGCCCGTCGTCCTCATCGGGGTCTTGACCAGACTCCAGATCGTCACCGTAACAGACTTGTGTGGGCAAATGCTCACATTCGATGGCGTCTGGCACGTTGGAGAGGTGTGCGCTTCACGGATGAATAATGGTTCACATTGTTCAGGGCAGATGGCAGCTGAGAATGTCCCAGTTCTTGCATGGCCAGCATACTCACCGGACATGTCACCCATTGAGCATGTTCGGGATGTGCTTGACCGGCGTATACGACAGCGTGTACCAGTTCCCACGAATATCCAACAACCTCGCACAGCCATTGAAGTGGAGTGGACCAACATTCCACAGGCCACAATTGACAATCTGATGGACTCCATGCGACGATGTGTTGCACTGCATGAGGCAAATGGTGGTCACACCAGATACTGACCGGTTCTGGGTCCCCAGACCCCCAATAGCGCAAAAAACTGCACATTCCAGGGTGGCCTTTTGTTGTGGGCAGTCTGAGGTACACCTGTGCACTACTCATGATGTCAGATCAGCATCCTGATGTGGCACACCTGTGAGGTGGGATGGATTATCTCAATATAGCAGATGTGCCCACTACCACACATTTGGACTGATTTGCGACCACTGTTTGGGAGGGATGGTTATATTGTGTATCTGGAATGAATTTTAGGTCTCTACGTCCATCCCATGGGGAATGGGAGCAGTAACAAAGGTGTTGCGTTTATATTTTTGTTGAGTGTATGTGTCAGTGGATCTCCAACTTCCTAACTGGCAGACCACAGGCAGTAAGGACATGTCTCAGCCTCCACCACTCTCAGCACTGGAGCCCCCCAAGGGTGTGTTCTGAGCCCCCTGCTGTACTCTCTGTACACACATGACTGCGTGGCCACTACCAGCTCCACCACCATCATCAAGTTTGCTGACGACACTGTCGTGGTGGGCCTGATCTCTGATAACAACGAGACGGCCTACCTGAAGGAGATTATGAATCTAGAGAACTGGTGCCAGAGGAACAACCTCCTTCTAAACGTCAGTAAGACAAAGGAGCTGATAGTGGACTTCAGCACTAAGCAGGAGAGGAACTACCAGACCCCTGTCATCAACGAGTGCCCAGTGGAGAGAGTGGACAGCTTCAAATACCTCGGAGTTCACATCACGCAGGACCTGTCATGGTCCTGTCACATCAACACCGTGGTGAAAAAGGCCCGTCAGCGTCTCTACCACCTCAGACGCTTGAGAGACTTCCAACTGCCCTCCAAGGTGCTCAGGAACTTTTACTCGTGCACCATAGAGAGCATCCTGACGGGAAACATCTTAACCTGGTTCGGGAACAGCACCATGCAGGACAGACGAGCTCTACAGAGGGTTGTGCGATCAGCTGAGCGCACCATCCGCTCCGAGCTCCCTGACCTGCACTCAATCTACAGCAGGCGGTGCTGGACCAAGGCCAGGAAGATCGTGAAGGACCTCAGCCATCCCAACAACAGACTGTTCTCTCTGTTGAGGTCAGGAAAGCGATTCCGCTCCCTGAAGACCAACACAGAGAGACTGAGGAGGAGCTTCTTCCCGCAGGCAATACGGTCTCTCAATAACACCACCACACAGTACTGACCCACACATATACAGTGGGGCAAAAAAGTATTTAGTCAGCCACCGATTGTGCAAGTTCCCCCACCTAAAATGATGACAGAGGTCAGTAATTTGCACCAGAGGTACACTTCAACTGTGAGAGACAGAATGTGAAAAATAAATCCATGAATCCACATGGTAGGATTTGTAAAGAATTTATTGGTAAATCAGGGTGGAAAATAAGTATTTGGTCAATAACAAAAATACAACTCAATACTTTGTAACATAACCTTTGTTGGCAATAACAGAGGTCAAACGTTTACTATAGGTCTTTACCAGGTTTGCACACACAGTAGCTGGTATTTTGGCCCATTCCTCCATGCAGATCTTCTCGAGAGCAGTGATGTTTTGGGGCTGTCGCCGAGCAACACGGACTTTCAACTCCCGCCACAGATTTTCTATGGGGTTGAGGTCTGGAGACTGGCTAGGCCACTCCAGGACTTTCAAATGCTTCTTACGGAGCCACTCCTTTGTTGCCCGGGCGGTGTGTTTTGGATCATTGTCATGTTGGAAGACCCAGCCTCGTTTCATCTTCAAAGTTCTCACTGATGGAAGGAGGTTTTGGCTCAAAATCTCAGGATACATGGCCCCATTCATTCTGTCCTTAACACGGATCAGTCGTCCTGTCCCCTTGGCAGAAAAACAGCCCCATAGCATGATGTTTCCACCCCCATGCTTCACAGTAGGTATGGTGTTCTTGGGATGCAACTCAGTATTCTTCTTCCTCCAAACACGATGAGTTGAGTTTATAGCAAAAAGTTCTACTTTGGTTTCATCTGACCACATGACATTCTCCCAATCCTCTGCTGTATCATCCATGTGCTCTGTGGCAAACTTCAGACAGGCCTGGACATGCACTGGCTTCAGCAGCGGAACACGTCTGGCACTGCGGGATTTGATTCCCTGCCGTTGTAGTGTGTTACTGATGGTGACCTTTGTTACTTTGGTCCCAGCTCTCTGCAGGTCATTCACCAGGTCCCCCCGTGTGGTTTTGGGATCTTTGCTCACCGTTCTCATGATCATTTTGACCCCACGGGATGAGATCTTGCTTGGAGCCCCAGATCGAGGGAGATTATCAGTGGTCTTGTATGTCTTCCATTTTCTGATGATTGCTCCCACAGTTGATTTTTTCACACCAAGCTGCTTGCCTATTGTAGATTCACTCTTCCCAGTCTGGTGCAGGTCTACAATACTTTTCCTGGTGTCCTTCGAAAGCTCTTTGGTCTAGGCCATGGCGGAGTTTGGAGTCTGACTGTTTGAGGCTGTGGACAGGTGTCTTTTATACAGATGATGAGTTCAAACAGGTGCCATTCATACAGGTAACGAGTGGGGGACAGAAAAGCTTCTTACAGAAGACGTTACAGGTCTGTGAGAGCCAGAGATTTTCCATGTTCGAGGTGACCAAATACTTATTTTCCACCCTAATTTACGAATAAATTCTTTACAAATCCTACCATGTGGATTCATGGATTTTTTTTTCACATTCTGTCTCTCACAGTTGAAGTGTACCTCTGGTGCAAATTACTGACTTCTGTCATCATTTTAAGTGGGGGAACTTGCACAATCGGTGGCTGACTAAATACTTTTTTGCCCCACTGTAGTTCTTACACACACACTGGACATTATGGACATTGTTATCACTTAAATCACTTTAAGCATATTTGCACTGCACAAGACATAATGTGGATTGCACAACACTGGTCACTATATTCTTCATTTCCAGTTAATACTTGTACAGCTGCTGTTATTGTGTGTGTGTAAATATATATATTTATTTATTTATATTTCTTCATACATTCTTATATAGTTCTATACTGTGTATTTTGTTGTACAGTTATTTTATTTTCAACTTTAATTCATATATTTTATCTTATTCTTTCCCAGTTAAATTTACCCTTCATTCTAATTTGTGTTGTACAGTTATTTCATTTTTAACCTTAATTTTTTATATTTTATTCCTTCCTAGTTAAATTTACACTTTAATTTTTCATGTTTATTTCCTATCTTATTCATAGCCCTTTCCTTTTTTTTCTTTAGGTCACGAGCAGTTGTCTAAGCATTTCACTGCATATCGTACTGTGTATGACTGTGTACGTGACCAATAAAAATTTGAATTTGAATTTGAAATCCCTGCAAATACAGGTAAAGTTCAGGAGCAATGAAGACAGTGCACTCAGTTTGCCTTTCAGATTGCATCTCTTATTCAAGTTTCAACAAACATGAACAGTATTAACTAGAGATGGCACGATACCACTTTTTTATGTCCGATACCGATACCGATATCATAAATTTGGATATCTGCCGATACCGATATGAATCCGATATAGTGTTTTTTAATCAACAAAACTGTTTTTTAAATATCTTGCTCCATTTTGTATAAGTTCATACTCAAGTTTAAAACAACAACTACACTAAAGCTATTCTGTTATACCTGTATGCAAAAGAGAATATTTCATAGTTCAGCAATACTGATCAATCTAATAAACTTAAACCTACACCATCCTCCCTATTCTGGTATTTTAAAGAGTACTTAGCATAAATATTAAGCAACCTAACTAATAGGGTTCCAACTCCCAGCAACAACAAAAATAAATAAATAAAAAATAGGGAACCACCCCTCACGCGCCACCTCATGATGCTTAATCGACGTAATCAACCTTAATTTGATGCAGTGTGAAAAAAAATGCACAGAAATCAATTCTTTTTCAAGAAATATTAAATAGATTCAACAGCTTTCTTCAACAAAATTGCAGACTGCACAGATAGTACCTTCCCAAAGGAAAAAGTACTATAGCTTACTAGGGTATATTAGACTTAATAGTTACTATATACAGTAATTGACTTCTATTCATTTTACATCAAATTAAAACTTTGGGTGTCAGATAATTAATTATTAAAAACAAGACATTTTAAATGAGAATAAGAAAGAAAAGTATGTCTTTGTGCCCCCTTTTCCCTGTTAATGCCCTATCGGCCCCCCTGGCTAAACTTTGCTAGATCCGCCCCTGCACAGCTACCAGCGTCAGCTACGTAGAAAAAGATCCTCGAGTAGAAAGTAATATTAAATAAATTCTAACAACAGCTGATCAAGCTTAAATGTGCTGCTGTTGTTCAGCTGCTGGTTTCCTCTTTCTGGTGCAAAGTGGGCCAAAAGCAAACAAGAGACACGGACTCGCGACAGAAAAGCCGATCAGCTGATCGTTAAGCAGTTTCATGATTGAAGTAGCAGCAAGAAGAGGCAGTCGCTCCATATATCGCTTGTTAAGCTTAACGCAGGAATGCTTTACAAACATTCAGAGATGGACTTACACACTTGCTTTACTTCTCTCGGGGATAACTTTGTCGGAGATGAAATGCCGGGTAGCTAGCGAAGCTCCACATGCTATCCAGACCACCGACAGGTCCCGCATGCCACAGCCGCTCTATCACGTGATGCATACTGCTCAGACGTGCTAACGTTCTGAGGTGAGTTACGGCGTGTTGCAAGTTTTGTGAGGTGCTTTCGTGATATTTAATGGATCGGATTACATTTTTAATTTTTCTCCGATATCCGATCCAGTAATTTAGGTCAGTATCGGACCGATACCGATACGTAATATCGGATCGGTCCATCTCTAGTATTAACAATATCCATCTGTGCATTACTCTTTCAGTCCCAGTGTCCTTACAGTTTAAATCTGTCCATTTACCCAAGTCACAGGCAGAAAAATAAATGGATTCACACACTACACTTTCAACCATTTTACATGTACTTCATGTGATCTCAAAGTGCAAGCAAAACAAATGTCACATTCAATCTTGCTTAAGCGATTAAAGGTCACTGTAAGTCTACAGTGAACAGACAGCAATATTCAACTGTATTTAAAGGAAACCACACTCTTATCTGGTTGAAATTACAGTGGACAACTGTACCTGTTCTGAATGCTGAAATTGAGCAAAAATAAACACTCATCATTTACAGCACACTGGAGATGAAACTTACTTATGGAAAACATGGGCAACTTCCTTCTATTTCACGTCATTAACACACATATTAAACAGCTTCATACTTTTCAAACCTCAATTATACTTAAGCAATAAAACATCTGTGTATCAAAAACTTTATATAAAATAGTAAAGTGTGTGGAAGTGCCAACCTGCATAATGAAAAGAAAATTATTCTACATGCATGACCTTCCTGCAAGACAATGCTCTGGGGCATATGGCCCACAATACAAAAACATTACTGTTACATTTCTGCTTGCGCATCCTGACCCCGCTGTCTGAGACTGATGTGGGTCCACGAGTGGCTGCTTGTAAGTGTTACAAATACAGTCATACTTCTTTACAACTTAACATGGAGATGAACCCTTACTATGTAACAGACAGTGGTAGTATTTTTTACCAAGTACTAACCTGCAAATACACATACAGTTCAGGAGGAATGAAGACAGTGCACTATTCAGATAGTGGGCGGAAGTCCATCTATCGCCTTAGGCACTCCACCCAGTCTGGGTTTGATTTTCATTTTTAAAAAAATATTATTTGAGAAACGCAGGAAATCATGGGTTCTAACGCAAAATTTAAATGGCTGCAGTCTGGCCCATTAGAGGGGGAGGTCTAGGCACTCATGCTGGCGAAAGTGGTTCAGGAACAGTTTGTGGATGGCCTGCCCACGGAAAACGGTGCGTTGGGTAGCGATTCCCTCCGAGAATCCTTATCGTGGTGGAGGGGTTTGTGTGTCCCAGGGATCCCAGGGGCTATGTTGTCTGGGGGCTTTTGCCCCCTGGTAGGGTCTCCCATGGCAAATTGGTCCTGAGTGAGGGAGCAGACAAAGAGCGATTCAGAAGACCCTTATGAAGAAGACATCGAGGGAACAGTTTACCCTGCCCGGGATAGGGTTACCGGGGCCCTGTCCTGGAGCCAGGCCCGGGGAGGGTGCCCGAGGGCGAGCGTCTGGGGCCCGGCCGAGCACAGCCCGAAAAGGGGACATGGGCCCATCCTCGCTGATCTGAACCCGAGCGGTGTTTTGTTATTGGACTTCTGTGCAAATCACAGTTTGGCCATAACGAACACCTTGTTTGAACATAAAAGTGTCCATAAGTGCATGTGGCACCAGGACGCTCTAGGCCGCAGGTTGATGATCAATTTTGTAATCGTATCACCAGACCTGCAACCATATGTTCTGGACACTCGGGTAAAGAGAGGAGCTGAGCTGTCAACTGATCACCACCTGGTGGTGAGTTGGATCAGGTGCCGAGGGAGGACGCTGGACAGACCCGTGCACCTAAACGCGTAGTGAGGGTGTGCTGGGAAAATCTAGCAGAGACCCCAGTCTGCAAGATCTTCAACGCACACCTCTGGCAGAGCTTCAACACCATTCTGAGGAAGACTGGGGACATTGAGTCCGAATGGACCATGTTCAGCGTCTCCATTGCCAAAGCTGCTGCATTGAGCTGCGGCCGCAAGGTGGTTGGTGCCTGCCGTGGTGGTAATCCTCGAACCAAATGGTGGACACCAGAGGTGAAGGGAGCCAACAGGCTGAAGAAGGAGTCCTATCGGGCTTGGTTAGCCTGTGGGACTCCGGGGGCAGCCGACAGGTATCGACAGGCCAAGCGGAATGCAGCTCGGGCAGTGGCTGAAGCAAAAACTCAGGGGTGGGAGGAGTTTGGAGAGGCAATGGAAAAAGACTTTCGGACTGCCTCGAAGAGATTCTGGCAAACCGTCAGGCGTCTCAGGAGGGGAAAACGGTGCTCTACCTGCACTGTGTATAGTGCTGGCAGAGCGCTGCTGACTTCAACTGAGAAAATTGTCACGAGGTGGAAGGAATACTTCGAGGACCTCCTTAATCCCACTGACACGTCTTCCGAGGAGGAAGCAGAGTCTGGGGATGAGGGGAAGGACCCGCCAATTTCCGGAGGCGAGGTCATTGAGGCAGTTAAATATCTCCCTGGTGGCAGAGCCCCTGGACTGGCAGACCGGGGTGGTGGTCCCCATCTTTAAGAAGGGAGACTGGAGGGTGTGTTCCAACTACAGGGGGATCACACTCCTCAGCCTCCCCGGGAAAGTCTATGCCAGGGTGCTGGAAAGGAGAGTTCATCCGCTAGTTGAACCTCGGATACCAGAGGAACAATGCGGTTTTCGTCCTGATCGCGGAACACTGGACCATCTCTTCATCCTCTCAAGGATACTTGAGGGTGCATTGGAGTTTGCCCAACCACTCTACATGTGTTTTGTGGACTTGGAGAAGGCATTCGACCGTGTCCCTCGGGGTGTCCTGTGGGAGGTGCTGTGGGAGTATGGGGTGTCTGGCCCATTTCTACGGGCCATTCGATCCCTATACAACCGTTGCAAGAGCTTGGTTCGCATTGCTGGCAATAAGTTGGACTCGTTCCCGGTGGGTGATGGGCTCCGCCAGGGCTGCCCTTTGTCACCGATTCTGTTCATAAATTTTATGGACAGGATTTCTAGGCACAGCCCAGTGGCGGAGGGCTTTCACTTCGGTGGCCTCAGAATTTCATCTCTTCTTTTCGCGGATGATGTGGTTCTGTTGGCTTCATCGGGTGAAGGCCTCCAGCTCGCACTGGAACGGTTCGCAGCCGAGTGTGAAGCAGCGGGAATGAGGATCAGCACCTCCAAATCTGAGGCCATGGTTCTCAGCCAGAAAAGGGTGGAGTGCCCACTCCGGGTCGGGGATGAGTTCCTGCCAAAAGTGGAGGAGTTCAAGTATCTCGGGGTATTGTTCACGAGTGATGGGAGAAGGGAGCTGGAGATCGACAGACGGATTGGTGCTGCGGCTGCAGTGATGCGGATGCTGCACCGGTCCGTCGTGGTGAAGAGAGAGCTGAGTGTAAAAGCGAAGCTCTCAATTTACCGGTCGATCTACGTCCCTACCCTCACCTATGGCCACGAGCTGTGGGTAGTGACTGAAAGAATGAGATCGCAGATACGAGTGGCGGGAATGAGCTTCCTCTGAAGGGTGGCTCGCCTCTCCTTTAAAGATAGGGTGAGAAGTTTGGCCATCCGGGAGGGGCTCAGAGTAGAGCCGCTGCTCCTCCACATCGAAAGGAGGAAATCCTCATCAGCACAATCACATCCACCTGTCCCTCCAACCTCGCTGGCACCGGCCCTTGAGCTCACTGCACCACCCCTGCAGCTGAGCCACGGATCATCCTCCGCCACAATCATATAGTGCCCCTTCAAATTTAAGGGCAAAATGCATAAAGGTTGCAGTTAGCTTGCGCCTGTCACAATAAATAAATCATTTTCTGTTAGCGGCGCGCTACATCGCTGCGGCACGTGCACTGCATAGAAAATAAACTGGACTGTTTAAAGACTACTACAACACTCCCGTAAAGAAATAGGACAATACTGTGTTCGTATTTTTACTGAAACATGGCTACACAGCTAGACGGGCTAGCCAGCTACCGCATCGACAGAGACCCCTTATCATCATGTAAGATGCCTGTCAGTTGACTGTGTGTTTACATCAATAACAGTGGTGTAGGAATGCAGCGATTTGTTTCTGTGCATTGGTCACAACTTGTGGAGGTTTTAGCAGTCAGATGTAGACCATTTTATATCCCAAAAGAGTTTACTGTGGTGATCATCGTTGCTGTTTATGTCTCATCTAGTGCTAGCACTAATGCTAATACTAGTGGAGTACTCAATGAACTCCACAAGATTATTAGTGATCTGCAAACAGCCCACCCTGACGGCTTCTTCATTATCTCTGGGGATTTTAATAATGTCACACAATTTGGGTAAATTAGTTCTACCCAAATTTCATCTGAAAATTGACTTTGGAACAAAAGGAGATAACATGTTACACCTTGTTTATGGAAACATCCAGGAACGGACAATCGGAATACATCTCCATACTTCTCACCCCAGTCAACAGACCCATCAACAAACAGATCAGACCAGCCTTGAGAGAGGTGAGAACATAGCCAGAGGGGGCCATACCTGATCTGCAACACCAGATGTTTAGAGAAGCTGCTACATAAACAGACACTGTGGACCTTGAGGAGAACACAATCTCAACACAAGCTACATCAGCAAGTGCACTGAGGATGCCACTGTCTCAAAGACCGCCATCACCCGTGCAATTCATAAACCCTGGTTTTCTACAAAGCTACGCAACCTGATTAAAATCAGAGACTCTGCCTTTAAGTCCAACAATAGGGAAGCTTACACTACAGCCAGAGCAGACCTATCATGGGCCATCAAAGTGGCAAAGCAGGAGTATGCAGAAAAGATCAACACACACTTCATAAGTTTAAAGAACACTCGGCGCATGTGGCAGGGCATTCAAACAATGACTGGCTACAAGCCAACACCTCCAGCATGCAGCAGTGATCCCTCCTTGCCAGATGAACGGAATGACTTCTTTGCATGTTTTGAGGCAGAGAACAAAGTGCCAGGACGGAAGATGCCCCCCAAGTACTCTGTCTGTCCAGAGCAGACGTCAGGAATACACTTTACAGAATAAATCCGCGAAAGGCTGCAGGACCTGACAATATACCTGGCAGGATGCTTCAGGAATGTGCTGACCAGCTCGCAGGGATCTTCACAGACATCTTAAATACATCACTGAGCTCAGCTGTGGTACCTGCATTCCTCAAAACCAAGAAAATCATCCCATTGCCAAAGAAGTCTACTGTGACCTGCCTCAATGACTACCGGCCATCATCACAAAGTGCTTTGAAAGGCTGGTATTGATGGCACATGAAAACCACTGAGTCTGGACCTGGTACAGTTTGCTTACCACCCAAACCGCTCCACAGATGATGCCATCTTTTCACCTTTCTCTCTCCCATCTCGACAAAAAGGACACTTATGTCAGAATGTTGTTTATTGACTTCAGCTCAGCATTCAAGAAAGTCATTCCTCAGAACCTGATAAAGAAGTTGAACCTACCATGAATAAACACCACTCTCTTGGACTTCCTATCTGATAGGCCTCAGTCTGTCTTCATAGGAAATAACACTTTCAAAGTCCTCTGACTGAGTACAGGCTCGCCGCAGGGCTGTGTACTCTGTCCACTACTGTTTACCCTGCTAACACATGACTGTACTGCACAGTACAGCCCAAATCACATAATCAAGTTTGCAGATGACACATCAGTGTTGGGTCTCATCACCAACAATGATGAGTCTGAATACAGAGAGGAGGTGGACTGGTGTCAGAATAACAACCTCTCTCTACATGACCATCTCTTTAGTCTTCTGACTAAAGAGATTGTTGCTAACTTCAGGAAGAGCTCAACGGCCCACACCCCATCAACGAATCTGCTCTTGAGATGGTCACCAATGTGAAGTTCCTCGGTGTGCACATATCAGATGACCTCTCCTGAAACCTGAACACCACCACCATCATGAAGAAAGCCCAACATCTTCACTTTCTTCCGAAGCTGAAGAAGGCCAGTCGCCCTCCTCCCCTCCTCATATCATTTTACCAGGTAACCATTGAGAGCGTCCTCTGCTGCTAAATCACTATTTGGTACGGGTACTCCACTTTTGCAGAAAAGACGTCTCTGCAGTGAATAGTGAGGACAGCAGAGAGGATCATTGGAGGCCCTGTCCCACCCATCTCCCACCTCTACGACAAACACATCATCCGACGTGCAAACAGCATAGTGAAGGACACTTTCCACCCCTCACATACACTGTTCTCCCTTTTTCCATCTGGCAGACATTTTCGCACCATCAAAACCGCAACGGCCAAACAAAGCTTTTCCCCCAAGCAGTCAGAGCACTGACTCTGGAGCGGAGTCTCCGGTGATACACCCACGGAAGATTTTCCAGTGGTGCAGTCTCCTGATGACACCCTACGACCTACCTTTGACCAAGTGATAGTAATTGATATTCACCTGGCACACCCTGAAACCATGTGGACCTACCCACGCTTTGTATAATAGAATGATAGGCTTTATAGAATGAGTCGTGACAGTCGCACAGAGGAGACACACGACAAGTTTCCTGGCGGCCTAAAACCCACCAGGAAATGATTTTCCAGGCTCATTATAACCCCATGGCAGCACATATGAGATAAAACTCTAGAGCGAATAATGGCCTGATTTTATTTGCTGGGCAACCGAGTACAGGAGTATACTGATTCCAATATACACCAATGGTGCGTCCTGCCCGGACTGTCAGCTGCTTAATCAGAATCAGAATCAGAATACTTTATTCATCCCGAGGGAAATTAGGGTTACAGCAGGCAGCACGCTAATGGCGCATGCGCCATGCCAGAGGCACCATTGCAATTAACGGAAGTCCTATTCAAGCGCATTGGCAAGGCCATTTTGCCGGAGTGTCATGGTCCTGAGTCTGTGATAAATGTTTTTGGTTGTTATTATCTTGTGTTTAAGGTTAATTCCTGTTGTCATGTTCTTTGGGGTTGGTTGGGTGTGGCGGAGGTGTGGTCCGGGGCGCGGCTGCAGGGGAGGAGTGGTGCAGTGAGCTCAACGGGGTGGTGCTGGAGATGCCGGTGAGAACAGCTGATGGCGATTTGGACTGATGATGGTTTCCTTCCCTTTTTATAGTGAGACGGAGAGGAGCGGAGGAAGAGGGAAATCAGCTGGGACCGACAGCTGTCAGACTGTGTTCAGTCATAATCCAGGGAAAACTATAAATAAATGTGGAATCTGGTGATAAAGACCTGTGTGTGTGTGTACCTGTGTGTAGTGCATTTCACATTGGGTTTTGGTTATATTTTGAGCTCCTTCTGCTCTGTGTCTCTGTGCCTGCCCTGGTCCCATGTCTCTGTATTTCCCCTGAGTCTGTGTTTGTAAATTGAGTCTGTGCATTTCCTGTTTTACTTTGAAGGTCAGTGTCTCAGGTTAATGTATTCTGTTTTGCTTCCCTCGATCTCCTCAGGTTTGAATACTCCCAGCCGTGCTCCCCCTGTGTCTCATTTCCTTGCTACTGCCTTTTATATTTACGCCCTGTGTTCTTTGTGTTTAGCGTTGCGTTGTCAGTGTCTCATCCCTGGAGCTGTGTGATCTTCCCTTTGTTTCCTCATCTCTCAGTTTACCATTCACCAATTTAGTGTAATATTCTGTATCGCTGTTAAGCCTGCAATAAAGCAGTGATTTTTGAGTTTAGTTCTGTTTCCGTGAGTCTGCACTTGGGTTCATTTCCTTCCTGCACATAGAAATTCCATGACACGGAGTGCATGTAGCTATCGCTTTGTATTAGCTCTGTTGGATTATGCAACGTGACACCCGGAAGCAGTACTACTGCAAACCAGTTCTGCAAAGAGTGTGGCACAGACGCTGTTTCAGGTTGTCTCCCGAGTTGGCATTCCAAAAGAGATACCAACTGAACATTGCACGTTTTTCATGTCTTGCCCACTAAATGAAGTGTATGAATTATTCGGTATTAAATCTATTAGGACCAGCATCTACCACCCTCAGACTGAGGGGATGGTGAAGCGGCTGAATAAAAATTCGAAGTAATTCATAAGTTCATTTACAAGGATGAACGCAATTTGGATTTCTGATTAGACCCTTTGTTGTTCACAGTGCCCCAGGCCTCCACACGATTTTCTCCCTTTGAACTGCTGTTTGGCAGGAAGCTGAACTGAGAGGAAGGTCCAAGCCTGGCAAAAAATGAGATTCAGTACGTCATGGACCTGAGAGGAAAGCTACACACACCGGGTAGGTTATCATGAGAGTATCAGCTTCAGGCCCAGAAAAGTCAACAGCAGAGGGGCTAGACTCAGGTAATTTTCACCGGGAGACAAAGTCCTTGTGTTACTCCCTACTTCAAGAGGAAAGTTACTCGTCTGGTGGCTAGGGCCCTTCGTGGTCACATGGCGGGTGGGTGGTGTTGACTATGAGGTGGTACAGTCAGACAGGGGAGGAGTCAAACAGGTATATTACCTCAACTTCCTTAAAACATGGAGAGGGGTTGAAACCGCTTCTCTGGTGAGCCTGGTGAAGCAGAGAGATGAGCAGCGAAATTCCACCATTCCACCACCACCATCTCACACAGACTCAGAGAGCAGATGTTCCTGCTACGCAACAGCATTTTGCGGATGTGTTCTTCCCCATGCCTGGCCATACAATGCTCATAGAGCACCATTTTGAAATGCAACCTGGCATGATGGTGCATTCACGGCCCTATAGGTTACCAGAACATAAGCAGCAAATTCTTCAGAAGGAATTGGCTAAAATGCTGAGAACGGGAGTAATAGAAGAGTCGCATAGCACAAGATGTAGCCCAATAATTCTGGTCATAAAGAAAGGGTGAGGGTCGCAGATGCCAACAGACTTAATAAACTGATCCGTAAGGCCAGCAATGTTGTGGGGATGGAGCTGGACTCCCTCAAGGTGGTGTCGGAGAGGCGGATGCTGTCCAAGATAAAGACAATGTTGGATAACACCTCCCACCCACTCCATGACATGTTGGTCAGTCACAGGAGCTCGTTCAGTGAGAGACTGAGATTACCGAAAAGCACCACTGAACGACACATTAAATCATTCCTGCCTGTGGCCATCTCCCTGTACAACGCATCCACTTAACACACTGTTTGCTGCTACAGCTACACATGTTTCTTTTCCAAATATTTATTTATAAGTGACTTATGTATGTATGTATGTATGTATGTATGTATGTATATATATGTATATATTGTACTATTCTTAGTTAGCGTATTGTCTGTCTTGTCTTAATGTTGGTTTAAAATGGAGCACTGTAACAAAAAATAATTTCCCCCAGGGATCAATAAAGTATTCTGATTCAGATTCTGATTCTGAAGATGGGTCTACATGGTTCTGTGTTGACTATTGCAAAGTGAACGAAGTGTCACAGTTTGATCCCTACCCCATGCCCCGGATTGATGAGCTCCTGGACCGGTTAGGCACAGCCCGATTTTTGACGACACTGCATTTAACCAAGGCCTACTGCCAGATTCCCTTGTCTGTGGAGTCCAAGGAAAAGATTGCTGTGGGCAGTCGATTCCTTGTGCTGTTATCTCCTGGGGCACTCATTCGCTCTTTGCTCAGACCACACCCTGGTGCAGTGGTTCCACCCATGAAGATGCCAATGCCTGGATCACCTGGTGGTATTTGGCTTTACAGCCAATTTAAGGCGACACAGCTACAAGATGTCTCCATTTCAACTTGGGTTAAAAATTCAGACTTCAAACTACATACCAGTTTTTAAATTACACGTAAAACCAGAATTATGATAAAAAATACACACAATGTTTTTTTCTGGACAAAACAGTGGTGTTTACAGCGGGAAGAAATGACAAAAACTGTGTTTTCCAAAGACAACGTTGGCAAACACTTCCTGCTTGTGTTACAGGCCTTCGATGGGGTCTGTTTTTAAACTGTTTTTTTAACAGAAAAGCAGAGACAGGAGACATCAGTTGCGTTCGGGCCGCAGGCTCTTCCTCGTCTGGTTTATTAACAGAATTTAACAACGTCCTTTTCTTTTCATTTAGACACACACATTTCTCTTTTAACAACACAAACATTCAATTAGGTCCATAGCTCAAACCCTTTTGGTTACCTTGCACTCTCGCAAGAATAAACTTACAAAATAATCATTGTATATGAGTGTCCTTATTTACAATAAATCTGTAACCAATTCTACTGCATTTCAGCATCAAAAACATTTCTATGCAGCACCACTAACACTGCAATTAACCCGCTTATATACCATTATACATTTCTTATACTTTAACAGATTCAACAATATATTACATTTGTAACCAATAAACAAAAATATTCTTCCATTGCTCACAAACAGTTCACAATCATCCACAAACAGCATACATCAGACTATTTACATTTGACACATAAGAACTGGGTAGGTCCTAATCAACTGTAACTTCCAATAATGTCAGGATAAAAGAAGCGTCTTGAGAGCTGCGTTTGTCACAAAATAAAACAGGTAATAAGACCAGCTGCCTATTTAGACTACGAGTGAAATGGCGGCTGCCATTACAAATGGCGGTATAGTTAGCTTTCTCTCAATCGGTGAAAACACACTCTCTCACAACATTCGCGGTCTTTAAACTAAGGCAGAAAAAGGTTTCTTTGGTTTATATGTACATTGCAGTGAGCAAACTTGAACTACTGACCAGTTTTTTTAACAGAAAAGCAGAGACAGGAGACATCAGCTGCGTTCGGTCTGCAGGCTCTTCCTCGTCTGAGGCAGAGACGCGTTGCAACGGCCTATCGCACTCACCACTATCTCCCCCTTGTGGCAATGCCACGCAATTACATTGTCCATAACTCTAAATGAAAAGTCCAATACCACCATAAAATCAGGTCTTTTACATCAAAACAATTCACAAAAAAATTACAATTGTGACCATACACTTGTGGGCGTCACACACTCCCCAACAAAAAGAAAATGGCTCCTGACATTTAACCTCTTACCCTTTAAAACTCATTATACTCATTACTCAAACAACTCAAATCACATCCCCTTCCCACATACCCACATTCCTTGTGTACTAACATGTATAGATTGGGCAGTTATAATATACAGGGAAGGTGCCTGGATGTGCACAGTGAGATGTTGGAATGCGATATGGCACTAGGGGGAAGTAAGGTAACAGGGGATATGGTGGCATGGTGTAGTGTGTTGTTTTGTGACTCGTGCACTTCAGCACAACTGACTGATGGATGCACCCGGAGAGAGGGCTGGCCAAGGGTGTCATATGTGAAATGTGTAACAGGCCGTCGTTCTCCATTAGACCTTCTTAGAACTGATTCATTAGTCGGCGGGGTCACGTTAGGTGTATACTGTGCCCTTTCTGAAAGCGGCAGTCCAACTTCTCCTTCGTCGACTGTGAAAGGCACTTCAGTGACTCCTGATTCCTGTACCCTCTCATGTTCCTCCTCTCCCATGTCGTTGTCAAGTTCAGTGCTTTGGTGTCCACCATCTTGTTCCATTCCTTGTTCCCTCAATTCATCTGTTGCTTCTGTTGGCTGAGGTGCTCCACAGTTGACCACTCTGCTGAACTCAGCTGTTCCTCTTGAAGGTCCAACAGTATGGTTACAGGTATGTAGTGCATCCTCTTTGTTCCCACTTCTCAAATCATACCTCAACTCATAATACATTGAACTCTCATCCTCATCGGAGCTTGTGTCAGACTGGGGTTGAAACTCTGTCTCTCCTTGAGCTGGTTTTGGTTTCTTTTTCTTGATGGCGGATGGCCCGTCCCCCTTATCTACAGCAGGCAAGTCCACAGGAAGCTCATTGACAAGATGCAATAGATTGCGATGTAGAACACGCACTTTCTTCCCCTTTGCCTCTGAGGTCACTCTGTACACTGGGCTGTCATTGATCTGTTCCTTCACCACATAAATGGTGTTCTCCCAGTAGGACCTTAACTTGCCAGGACCACCCCTCTCAGTCAGATTCCGCACTAGTACTCTGTCTCCAGGTTGGAGTACCACTCCTTTCAAGTGTCGGTCATAGTGTTTCTTCCCACGATCACTTGACTTTTGGCTGTTTCCAGATGCAATCCTGTAAGCTTCAGTCATTCGTTCTTTCCATTTCTCAGCATAACCTCTTGCAGTTTGTGGCTCTCCATCAGTAACCACCTTGAACAGGAGGTCTACTGGCATTCGTGGATGTCAACCAAAAAGCAGAAAGAATGGTGAGTAACCCGTTGCTTCATGGCGCATGCAATTGTACGCATGAACCATCTGTGGGAGATACTCTCTCCATCTTTCTTTTTTTTCTTCACCCAGGGTCCTCAGCATCTGCAAGATGGTACGATTAAAGCGTTCAGCTGGGTTGCCCTGAGGATGGTACGGAGTTGTTCGAGAGTGCCCCACATTGCTCAACTGTTGTAGAGTCCGGAAAAGCTTGTTCTCGAACTCCCGCCCCTGATCATGGTGCAGCCTTAAAGGGTAGCCAAATCTGGGGATATAATCACTGAAAATCCTTTCAGCTGCAGTTTTGCCACTCTTGTTGCGGGTTGGATAGGCCTGGGCATACCTAGTAAAGTGGTCTACCACAACTAGGATATACTGATATCCGCCCCTGCTTGGCTCTAAGTGGAGGTAATCGACTGAAACCAATTCCATTGGTGAGCTTGTGGTAATGTTGGACATGGGAGCTCGGACCGGTTTCTTCTGTTTGATGCACGGACACTGCCGGGTGACATAGGCTTCGATGTCTCGCCTCATGTATGGCCAGTAGAACCGTTGCCTCGCCAGGCTGAGAACTCTTTCTACCCCGACATCCCCCATGTCATCATGCAAATGTTTCAGGACCAGGGATTTGAAGCTAGCTGGTAAGACTAGTTGGCGCTTTTCTGCAGTCTTACGATACAGAACTCCGTCTTCTAAGCTCAGCTTTGTCCACTCATGCATCATTTTCCTTGCAGGACCTCTCACATTCCGTCTCATGTCATCTGTCAGCTTTTGATCTGAGTCTTTCATTTTCATGATCTCACCTATCGCAGGGTCTGCTCTTTGAGCCCTTTGTAGTTCATCCAAATTGATAGGCGTGACCATTTCTTGGATTACTGGTCCAAGCTGGTCACCTTGCGCTAAAGCCAGAGCAGCGATCCATGCGACATCTCCATGCTTGCCTGCTCCACATCCCTCCCAAGTAGTGGCAACAGCTTCTTTGGAGAGCTCTTTTGTACATTCAGTGACGTATCTGTCAATGTCAAGGGGACTCCTCGACAGGGTGTCTGCGTCAACATTTACTTTGCCAGGTCTGTACCTTATATCAAACCTGAAATCTGATAGCTCTCCCACCCATCTGAACCCAACCGCATTCAACTTGGCGGTACTCACGAGATAAGTTAAGGGATTGTTGTCTGTGTAGATGGTAAAATACGGGGCATAGAACAAGTAATCCCTGAACTTCTCGCAGACAGCCCACTTGAGGGCGAGAAACTCAAGCTTGCCCGAGTGGAGTCTGTAATTCTTTTCAGCTGGTGTCAGTGTTCGGGAGCCGTATCCAATCACTCTTAGCTTCCCATTCTGATGTTGGTAGAGAACGGCCCCAAGGCCTTTATCAGATGCGTCTGTATGAAGGATGAAGGAAGCTCAAAATCCTGGTAGGCAAGTACAGGGGGGTTTACCAACATATCAATCAACTTACACAGGGCACCCTGGTGCTTCTCTGCCCACTCAACTGGTGTTTTGGATGGTAACTGTGCACCTTTCCCCTTCTGTCCTGTAACCTTCCCCAGAAGATGCTCCTCTTTGGTTTTCTTGGGTTGCAAAAGCTCATAGATGGGTTTTGCTATTCTTGAGAAATCCTGGATATGTGAGCGATAGTAACTCAGGAACCCAGCAATCCTCCTCACACCTCCCACTGTGGCAGGTGTCTCCTTTTTCAGGGCGTACACTGCCTCGAGATCTTTTGGATCAATGCGTACTCCTTCAGCTGACACTAAACGCCCAACATACCTCACTTCTCTTTTAAATAGGTCACATTTTGTCGGCCGGAGTTTGACTCCGTAGTTCTTCAGGGCTCTCAAGACTTTCCTCAGCCCTTCCACATGTTCCTCAAAAGTCTTGGCGTAGCACAAGATGTCATCCTAGTATGGGATGCAGCACTCATCCCGAAGGGGAGCCAGCATTTCTTCCATACTGCGTTGGAATGCAGCAGGTGCGTTGGTAAGACCGAAGGGAATTCGCACCCATTCATAAAGGCCCCAGGGGGTGATGAATGCAGTCAGATGATGGGATCCTTCTGCTATAAAGCCCTGGTGATAGGCTTTTCCCTGGTCCAAAATGGAGAACCAGTTGTACCCTCCCAAGGTGTCAATGAGGTCCTGGATTCTTGGTAATGGGTGGCAATCAGGTACTGTGCGCTGGTTCAGGAGACGGTAGTCGATACAGAGCCTTAGGGAGCCATCCTTTTTCCGCACGCAAACTATTGTAAGGGGATCTAGACTTTACAATCCATCCTCTTGCTAAGAGGTCCTCAATATACTCTTTAACCTCCTTATAGAGGGGTTTTGGAATTGAGGCGTACGATTTCTGAATTGGGGTTGTGTCTTTGAGTGTTATTGTCATTTCCAAGCTGGGAATGCACCCCATGTCATTTTCATCACGTGCAAAAGCCCCTGACTCTTCCCTTAACATTTTTTTGGCAACAGTTTGTTGGTCTAAAGCGCTATATAAATACAGGCCATTTACCATTTACAGTTTGTTGGTCTTCAGTCAGGTGGCTAACATCAACAGGTGGATCCCATTCCTGTGTTGCTTGATCTTCACTGCACTGCTGGGGTATTTGAGATACATCAGGGTCGACATCTTGAGTCACTTTGGGCTCACCGAGGTTTGGTAAGTCAGTTTGTATGACTCCTGCTATTGGTTCAATAGTTCCAAGGGCTGCTCCGCCGGTGAGGGTCACATCGTGCTTAGTGTGGTTGCCAATAGGTACTTTGACATATGGGACTCTGGCATCACAAACTGTGAGGAGGCTGTTGCCAACATCAAGCTGTTGCAGTTGTGGGTTGCTCTCAGTTGGTTCAAAGAGCACGAGGGGGTTGGACATGTCAACTGTAGAGGAGACTTTACACTTAACATACTTAACTTGACCAGCTGGGATTACTACATCATACAGGCCCACTTTTAGGACACTCTGGCTGACCACGTTATCACTGGTAAGCTTGGTCTGGATGAAGTTGGCTAGTGCCGTCGCTGTGTCATCCTGGAGGTTCATTGCGCTGCGCAGGAGGCTCACAATGGTGGGTATGAGGTTTGTACTAGCATTTGGACCCAGTATCAGCTGTTCAATTACATTGAAACCAATCAGGGGGCAGTCCATGGGCACACTGCTTACTAAAAAGGGGACTTGTACAGTCAAGTTTGGGTCACTATTCTCTGGGAGACTCACCATCACGCCCACCCAGCCGTCGTAGGGTAATGGCTGGCCATTAACACCAAGCACACTAAGAGCCTTATCTCCAATAAGTTCTGTCAGTGGCCGGAGTTTGTGGTCAGAGAGGTAGGTTTTTGCCCACTGGCGATCAATGAGACTCACTTGTGCACCTGTGTCCAATAAACAGTCCACTGCAAAGCTATGAATGTAACCCTTGATTTTACATTTTTTTCCAACAAGCTGTGCCACTCTCTCACTTGCCCCTGTGTCTGCATTTTTCGTTGGAAGGGTCGCCCAACTACTTCTGACATGAGCAAACTCTTCTGAGCACATACCTCGTGATTTTGGGTCTGGCTGTCCACTGGTTCTGGGCGTGTGTGTATCAGCAGGAGGCCAACTAGAGCTTCTGGGTTGGCTTCGTTTGAGACATCCCACTGCCCTGTGACCTGTCTCCCCACAGATAAAACAATGAGTGCATGAAGTAGCCCCACTTTCAATACACTTGGGACAGCCGTACTGTTTTGCAGTTTGTCTGGGCTTCTGCTTTGGGTGTGCACACTGACAAGTGGGTTCACGAGCCTGACTGGCTGTGAGAGACTCCACCACTTTGGTCAGGGTTTCCACCTTTGCAGCCAGCTCTTCTATGACTTTATTCTTACTCTTAAATTTACAGTCAGTCATTTCAGTGTCTTTAGCAGGTTCAAGTTGAGCAGTATGAGCATGTGTTATCTTTTGTAGAGTGGAATATCCCAGTCTTCGCCGTCGCTCACTCTCTTCACTTGACACTTTGTTCACTTGCCTTATCAAGGCTTCATCTGACACACTGTAGTCTGATAGTAGTGGCTTGAGTTCATTACGAATGTCACTATATTTTGGTAGAAGACCTTGATGAATGGTGCGTAGAAACACATTTTGGATCGTACGTGTCTCATATGCAACGTCCATGTTATCCTGCCTGGATGCAAACACGACTTTCTGCTTCAGTCCAATCATCCTGTAGAGGAACTGTTGTGGAGTTTCATGGTCATGTTGCTTAGTGCTCAACAATTCCTGAAATAACTCACTCCCACTCTTCTCACTCAGGTGTGAACGTAGTAAGCTTTTGAGTTCAATGAGGGTCAAGTCATCTTTACTGATCAACATGTCCTTAAACTGTCCAGGCTTGATAATACGGAGCACACCTTGAATGATCTCTCCCTCTGTGTGCTTCACCTTGAGCCCCTCCTCAATCTGCTTACACAGTCCATGGTAGCTAATGTAAGATGCAATGTCCCCAACCTGACCACCATGTACTTTAAACTCTCTGCGTTGCAAAAATGGCAGGTCTCTTAGGGAAACCATGTGATCAGGCTTAGATTGTCGCATGTCTGTGGTGGAGTGGCTGTTTGTCACGCTCTCAGCTCGAGGCTGGAGTGACTGTGTAATAGTGGGGGTGAGTGTGTCTTGTGTTGCAGATGTCACTTGTAAATCTGCTAACTTTTTACCAAGTGCCTCGTAGTTAGCCTTTAGCATTTCATACTCTGTTATTTGTGGATTAACAGACTCAAGAGGCAATATAGCTGAGGTAAGTACATCACTCTGTTCAGGGTGCTTAAGTGTTGTGAGAGTAACAACATTTTCCTCTGAGACCACAGGGTGAGATACTTCAGCGGTACGACTATTAATGAGATGAATAATAGCATCTTTCAACAACAGTAGGTGTGAAAACCCCTGATCCTCTAAGTCAAGCAATGTCTTACAGCGCAGATAAGCACAAACATAATCAAAACAACTTTCCTCATCACCACGTCTTACACTTGCGGGGTCCACATCAGGTACTGGTGTGATGTTTGTAGCAATCTGGAAGAGTTCCTCTGCTGTCAGTGCATAAAGACTCTTTCTGATCTGCCAAGCCAGTTCTTTTCTTTCACTGTCCTCCATTGTGTGTCCTTTGGCTAGCAACTCCTCACAGTGCAGTCAGCTCAAACACATTTGTAACCAATAAACAAAAATATTCTTCCATTGCTCACAAACAGTTCACAATCATCCACAAACAGCATACATCAGACTATTTACATTTGACACATAAGAACTGGGTAGGTCCTAATCAACTGTAACTTCCAATAATGTCAGGATAAAAGAAACGTCTTGAGAGCTGCGTTTGTCACAAAATAAAACAGGTAATAAGACCAGCTGCCTATTTAGACTACGAGTGAAATGGCGGCTGCCATTACAAATGGCGGTATAGTTAGCTTTCTCTCAATCGGTGAAAACACACTCTCTCACAACATTCGCCGTCTTTAAACTAAGGCAGAAAAAGGTTTCTTTGGTTTATATGTACATTGCAGTGAGCAAACTTGAACTACTGACCAGTTTTTTTAACAGAAAAGCAGAGACAGGAGACATCAGTTGCGTTCGGTCTGCAGGCTCTTCCTCGTCTGAGGCAGAGACGTATTGCAACGGCCTATCGCACTCACCACTATCTCCCCCTTGTGGCAATGCCACGCAATTACATTGTCCATAACTCTAAATGAAAAGTCCAATACCACCATAAAATCAGGTCTTTTACATCAAAACAATTCACAAAAAAATTACAATTGTGACCATACACTTGTGGGCGTCACACTTGCAAGTGAAAAAAGAAAAGAAAAAACACCCCTTCCCTATTGGTGTTAAAGTGTACCATGTCAACCAATCAAAAAATGATATGGCAACATGTGGCACTTGGTTGTTTAGGGAGAAGAGGAAGTTTTAGGAGTGACACCCATTAGAAAAAGCAGGTGAGAAAGAAAGAAAGAGAGAGAGCGATTTTTCACATGTGAGACATTAGTGACATTTAGCGTATTTGGAGGCAATCCGGTTGTTCAGTCTGACGTCACTAGCCGTGTCTGGGCCTAAACTCCACTGCAGGTCCATATATCAAACGATCACTATGGCATTACTGAGAGTTGAAAAACTGTCTAAAGTCTTTCATCTTTAATAAAATGATCAGCGTTCTGCTCTACCAGGTGTAACAATTGAGTTTTGCATCCAGGCATCCATGAAAATGGAATTTATGACATTTAACGGAGTTAGAAGTTAGCAGGAAGTTAGCTCGCTAGCTTCTCTCTAAATACAATATAGCATGTCCTGACTGCGGGGTTTTGGAAACAAATGAAAACGTACAGCTCTGTTATCACTTCCAACATAAATGAAGACAGAAAGCTAAACAGCAGTGACGTTTGTAGGGTTACTGAAGTTTGGCTAGCTGGTTTATATAATGATGTGCTACGAGTGGAAAAAAAACTTTTTTCCACTCGATAAAAGTTAACGTGAGTGTTCTCGGTGGTCAGGAACAAATGTAATCGCATGGCAGGATGCTGTAAAAGGACCAAACTTCAGCCAGGAGAACAATTGAGATAATCCATCCACAATACGAGGTTAGTCATTCATATACTGCTGCATGGGTTGGGCTGTAGTTACATCCTAAGGTTTTAAAAACTGAGCTTAAATAAATATTTCCGGTTCACGCGCATCAAAATATGATATTTTGACACGCTATGGATTTTTCTTGGACACGCGTTGAGGCGTGAATGTGCTCGCGTCAAATTAGGGGCGTTTGGGGTGTTTTGTTCGCGTCCATAGCGTTCGGTGTGAACACACCATAAGGTTTTAAAAACTGAGCTTAAATAAATGATTAGCGGTAATAAAAGCCGAGGGAGGTCAACAGTGATCACTGACTGTTTTAGGAGCTTTTTGAGATTAAATAGAAGAAAATACATAACATTAAACATGTTAACAACACAAAAGCCATATTAAACGCAGACTACTTTAGGCCCGGAAGTAGGATTCGTCACGTCATCACTTAACAATCGGATAGTTAGTGTGTTGTGTAGTCATTGTTTTGTTTTGTGTGTCAGTTACTCTAGTGAATGCTCAAAAGAAGCCAGCAAAGGCAGATTCCAGTGTAAATGCTGTCCCCACATGGAAAACTGGACTGATACACCTCGTTTGTCAGACCAGCAAGGTTTAGGCCTGTGGTGTTCTCCTCTGTCTTATAGTGGACACAAACTATTTTTTTGAGTTGAATGAATAATTTGTGTGCCTTCTTATTTAATGCAAAACACCTGATTGTTCTGTAAATAGTTTTAAATGGTTTTATAAAAAACGCCTGAGGCCTTGGCTGCATTTTTAGGTAAATAATATCATATAACTTTGTTGTTTGCAAAAGTTGTGCATAATTTTTAGAAATGTATTATTTCTATTTGCATTTCAAGTTATGACAATGATTTGTTAAACATGGTTGTGGTTTTTACAGTAAAAAAAATAAAACTTTTTCTACTTGGATTTTAAATTTTTTGTCTGAATTTTGATCAATTGTGCTGAAATATAGTATGTCAAAATGAAAAAAACAACTCCAATTCAGATATTTGAGATTGTGCTGAAAATAATGACACCAAACAAGGCAAGATAAACCGTTTTTAAAGGTGAAATATAGAGGTAAAAATCAAAAGTAATCAAAAACGGCCAATTATACCCTGTACCCCACAGGGTTAAGTTCAAGGTGGTCCATAGGGCCATGGTCGTGGCCTATTTCCTACAGCAGGGAACAAATGACTCTCTCCTTTTATATAATGACGGAGGAGGTTTTTTAATTCAGCTATTTAAAATTCATGCCTATGAATATTTAAATACTTGTTGAAAAATCAAGATGTAGCCACTACAAACATGTGATTTATAGAATATGATGCTGAACATGAGGCATAAATAAACAATTTAAAATGAAATCAAGTCTATATCCCATATTTAACACTGATGGGGAAAATCTTTCTGCAGAACATTTATTTGTACTTTTGATATTTCATGCACAATTTTTTAGTAATACAGTTTTATGTCTAGTGAGATGTTTTAATTTTGGTTCATTGCTTCTTTTCCTAAATGAAAGGTTTGGAATGTTTGTCCACCATCTGTCATTGTCGGTTAAGAATAATAAATTTTTGGCAATACAGTAGATATTCATTTAAGCATATTAGTAGTAATATTTTACAATTCTTCAGCCAGGAAGGAGCACAAAAAGGTGAAGATGTTTATGTAGAGTACAGACAGACAGAACAATCTGATCCATTTTATGTTGCTAAATTGGCAAATAGTGGAGGAAGTTGTCTTTGTTTGTGCATGTATTGGGGTGGAAAGGTAGCAATTGTCTGTGAATGCCTTTCTGTAAAGGACACCATATGCCACTGTGATACACATTGTAGAATACAACGACAATACAAGGACTGGATTCAAAATGATGGCAACCCCCCCCCCCCCCCCCAAAAAAAAAGGAAAAAAAAAACCAAATAAAAAAGATCCTCTGACTAACTTCAAGTATAAAATTTGTCTTTTTTTTAAAGAGCTGTCAACAATCCTCCTGTAGTAGCAACTCCTTAACAATTGGTGGCAGTCATGTGCTTCTGAAGTTCCAGGGGCAAGCCTTCATTACAATAAGAGCATTCTGATGATGCTCCAAACTCATGTACAGATGCGCACAAATACATGCATTCATAATGCATGCTTAACATGCATGCTTAAATACCACCACACAGCAAGTACGATTTTGGCTGTTCTACAGCTCTTCAAGCTATATGGTTCTATAGAATTCATTTATAACCCAACCTACCCTGGCTTTTGCCAAAATCTTAGCCTCTCCAGCTGGCTATATCAAAGCATCCATGACACTGCAGAGATTTAGAGGATTGTGGGCAAAGAGATGGGCACAGGATTCATTGAAGGAGGAAGATTATTTCCTTTTTTTTTTTTTTTTTTGCCTGTCCCATTTGGTTCTTTTGCCATCAGAATTATTGTCTAAAGGCGAGGAAAGATGCCCAATGGATTTACTTTACCAAATTGACCATCCCAGCCTTGCCATAATGGTCTATTTAATTCACCTTTTATTGTTTATTTTATTTTTTTTTACTTTCACTTGCTAGATACGGGACAGACTTGAATGAGGAAAAGAAAAGGGAGAAAGGAAGAGAGGGAAAAAACAGCGGTGAAGAGGGATGGGGATAAAGGGCAAAAAAACAAAAGCCAACTAAATAAGCAGACAAAAAAATACATATATCAATCACCTGGATCACCTGTTGAGAAAGAAAAAAGAAAACAAGCAGAAGATAACGAGAGCATTAAAATAAACAACATCACGATGATATATGGGAATATGACAGTAAATACTAAATATTAAACATTATTGTGCAGCACGTAAGATCGACAGCGCACAGTGTGCTTTGAGGTAGGAGCCAAAAAGGGTGTAGTTTGTGTGTGTGAGAACCCGTGTGTACACCTGTGAGCATGGACGCGCTTGTTTTTAAAAGGTTCCTTCATGTAATGATCTGCTAGAGGGTGTGGGGAGCCACAGCCCCGTCCTCCAGGGCATGAAGCAGGTATGGAGGAGATCAAGACTCCAGACATCTAGAGGCCCCCAGAACACAAGAGACCAAGGAAGACCAGCAGAGGGGCAGCCGCACCACTATCCCAGAAAGAGCTGACGAGAGTCCCAGATGACTCAGCAGCTGCAGAGCAGAAGCCAGGGGGGGTTTCAGTGACGTGCCCGTGAGCTCCGCCGGCAGCCGGCAGCCAGCTGCGCCAGAGTGACCGAGCCCCAGGCCAAGAGGCTGAGGGCACCCCACCCCCGAAGTGGCCCGAGCAAGCCCCAGGCTCCAGGCCCCGATAACCAGTCACCAAGGAGTGAGCCGGTGTGTACCTGGACGCCCATCCCCGGACACAAAGAGCCACCAACGGACTGATGTCTGAGGGCGTCTGCCGCTGGCAGGGGAAGTGGTGGGGGGAGATAGGCCTCCACACCTTAGAGGTCCTGAGATGTCCCTAGAGAGGTGCCGTCTGAAACGAGACCTGACAAACAGGCACACACAGATACAAACATCCATTCCCACCCTCATGTTCTTATATGGAAATACTCAACACTCAACCAACGTGGAGACAGACATAGAGAGACACTGTAAACACAATCACACTCCCCAAGCGTACTCTAAGCCCCGGGTCTAGGTACCCTTGCCCCTGGAGGGGGAAACTGCACCCAGACCCAGGTGGTGTTACCCTTTTCCCTGGGGTGGGGAGAAGCAGACCGCCCGACCCCGCAGCAGCAGGGAGGCCCCACACTCCAGACCCCAGTCAGACGGCAAACTCCTCCTCCTGGCCCCCCACTCCAGCAGGTCGCATAGAACAGGGGTGTGAGAAGACTCCAAACCTCCCTCCACCCTCCCTCATATGTAGTGTTGATGCATGTGTGTTCTAAGGTGCATTTAAAACCCAGGAGGGCATGGAGCTACCTGCCAGAGAGCAGCAGGTAAGCGCATAGCCCCTCCTGATAGCCCTCAATGTCTACATGTATTTAAAATTGAGAGGTGGGCAACGACGCCAGGTGTGAGGTGTACACCCTGATGGTCTTTCGGAGTCCGTGTAGCGTGCCCACCCCCAAGACCCTATATGTATGTGTTATGAGAGTGTGAGTAATGTGAATGTCTAAGTTGTGAGGTAAAATTGAGGCACAAGAAGCCAGAAGGGGACAGAAGGGGGGATGCCTCCCCTGCACCCTGGTGACACACCTTTACCCCAAGGCCCTGCATGTGTGGATGATTGTGGTGGAGCGGGAAGAGGGAGGCAGCTGGAGATGGGGAGGGAAGGAAGGGAGGGGCAAGTGACCCCTCCTTTCTGCCCAGAATGAGATCTTCCTCCACCTCTCTTGTATCTCCCCCTCCTGCAGATTGAGTTCCTGAAGAGAGGAGAGCTCCTGCAACAACCTCCCCCACCAGTTGAAGAGCCCCCCAGGTGGCTCGATGCACTGGCGGCACCCTGCAGCAGGGCCGGGCCCCCATACACTCACCCGCCCACAACCCCAGCAACATACCCACCAGGACCCAAGCCCCTGAGGGCCCCAGCCCAGAGACGGAGCGCCCCCAGAACCTCCATCCTGGATCCCCTCCGCCCGCCCTGGCCTGGTGCTTTGTGCTTTTCTGTTTAGGGCTGTCGGGAGTCAGCCCTTAGAGGGGGGGGGGAGGGAGTACTGTCACAGTTCTGGGTCAGTTGGACCCAGTATTTTGAGTTTATTATGTTTTGGTTTAATTTTGCATCATGGATTGTTTTCTTGTTCTCTTGTTGTGGTTGTGATGATTATTATTTGAGGTTCATGTTTCTGTTATCCATGTTTTAGGAATTGTGGTTTCATGTATAGTTCAGTTCCATGTGTCATTTTCTGTCTCTGTGTTGAGTCCGTGTCTCTGAGTTGTGATTCATGTTTCCTGTTTTATTGTGAAAGTCTTTGTCTTATGTTAGTGTGTGCAGTATCCCCATGTCTCGTTAGCCCTGATCTCTCCCAGCTGTGTCTCCCTCCTGTTGCCGAGTCCCCTATTACTACCCTGTGTATATAAGCCCTGTGTTTTCCCATGCTCGGTGTCGCGTCGTACCCTCAGATCCTGCCTGTGTTCCAGGTAGTGTTTTCATGTTTAGTTTCTATTTTGTTGGTGCCAGCAACGCCCTAAGCCTGTCCCTACCCCCACACCAATCACAACAGCGAAGGTGGGACCAAACTATGACACCCCACCCCCACTAGGTGATGGAGCTAATCAAAGGAGCCCAGAGGAATTGATCATATGTGGTGGCAGAGGCTGTATCAAGACTAATGTAATCTAATAGATAATTTCTATATTGGTTAGAATTAAGCTTATTTTTATTTTTCCAGTTCATGAGGACTGTTTTCTTGGCTATGCATAGGGCAGTGAAAACCATACGGGCTATATTCTTTTCTGTAGTAAAATTATCTAAGCTGCCCAACAAACACACTAAAGGGGAAGTTGGAATGTTACATTTCAGACACTTTGATAAGTCTTCACATGTCTCGCGCCAAAACTTCTGAACTGGTGGACAGAACAAAAGAGCCTGGTGTTTTGGTTTGACAGTGTGAGCAGTTGTTGGTAGACGTAAAGCCCATCTTGAACATCTGATGACCTGTATAGTGCACTCTATGTAGTATTTTGTATTGAATTAATTGAAGACTGGGATTTCTAATTAGATGAAAGCAAATCTGAGACCAGAAGTTTTGGTCTAAGTTAACTGATAAATCCGCTTCCCATTTCGCAATAGGAAGTGATATTGATTCATCTGTTGTAGAAAGCATTCTGTATGTTTTGGAAAATAATTTGGGGGTTTTACGAGTAAGAAATTGAACCACACTTGGTGGTGTTTGTAGTTCAACTTGACCCAGTTTAAATTTCTTTTTTACTATGGATTTAATTTGTTGATATTCTATAAATCTTTTCTTGTTGATCCCATATTGTGTAACTAGTCCGTCAAATGAAATAAATTCTGTTCCTTCTGGTATATGTTCTAAATATTTGATTCCTTTACCACTCCAATCTGAAAAGTTTATCATATTATTTTTTTGTAATATGTCAGGGTTGTTCCAGATAGGTGTACGTTTGCATGGAATTAATGAAGACTCAATTTTAGAAACTCCCACCATGCTGTCAGAGAAGAGCTGATGCTGATGCTTTTGAAGCATTCATGTCGTTGGATGTTTGAGCTGATAAATGGCAGATCTGAAATCTCTAGATTATTGCAAAGTGCTTGTTCTACATCTAGCCAAGGTTCATCTAAGAGGGTATGTTTTAGCCATCCTGAGATAAACTGAAGCCTGTTGGCTAAGAAGTAGTGCTGAAAGTTTGGCAGTTCTAGTCCTCCTTTATCCTTGGTCTTTTGTAGTGTTTTTAAGCTTATACGTGGGGGTTTATTTTTCCAAAGGAATTTGGACATACATGAATCTAGAAATCTGAACCAATCTTGTGGCGGTTTAGTTGGGATCATTGAGAATACATAATTTATTTTTGATAAGACCATCATTTTTATAGCAGCAATCCTTCCCATGAGTGATATGGGTAGACATAAGCGGTAGCAAATGGATGGATGGTGTTAAAAACGTGTTAAAAACGGGATTAAAAGTATAAATAAATATTGATTAAAAACAAAGTTAATCATAATAAATACTGATAAAAAGCATGTAAACATAAGTTTAATTAATATGTACATATGTATATGTAATGTATAAATGGTGTGGGGGCAGGACTTAGTCCTGTAGAGTGTGTTTGTCAGATCCACTGAGCGACCAATCATTGGCTGGTCTGACCCTCCCCCAGTCTGTGCGCTGCTGAGACACCTGTGTGTGCCTTCGTGTGCCAGTCAGATACGCCAGAGACACAGACGGTGAAAGATCAGTTTACCCGTGCGGCGAAGAAGCTAGCTGGATAGTGAAAGTCCTTTTTTCGGCGAGAATAATAAGAGTGATACTGTATTCCAGAGGCCGTGAGCCAACGTGAGCACTGTGAAGCCCCGTGTAGCATTTGTTCCTTCGCATGGTCAGGTTTTTTCCCTTTGCTTATTTGGATTGGATTGGTTTTGAGGACCTGAGAAGAATCGAGGATCCCTTTTCCAGTACTGGATGGCGAGCCCAGCCCAAAGAGCCGGATGAACTGGTAGATTGTAACCCGACTGGTTACAAACACACTGAGTGACTATTGAACATTGAGACTGATATTGACTTTAAAAAAGCCACAAAAGACAATATATCCTTGAGTCGACTATTTGTGGGGTTTATTTTATTTTGTTTTCAAGAAGAGCGCTCTACTTTTGTTAAATGTGAACAACTTTAATAATTGCTAATAAATGCAATTGTGTTTTCTACACCTACTGTGTACAAGTCCTCTGTTGTCATACACCCTTGGCTCCTACGAATCTAGAACCTGTCTGATCTGGTCCATATTTCCCTTCTGTCCTCGTACTGTGGTTAAAGGTAACTATACTGCCGTACTACAGGCAAAGAAGGCAAGAAGTAGCACTAACAGGTCTAGTATTGCACCACCAGTGTTACAGAAGGACTGTAGATTTTGACCAGTTAATTGAGTAATCTGATATTCTTGCAAAAGAGTTTATCAATGTAATTACACCAGAGAGATTGGTTTGAGTTTTGGAGAAAAAGTAACACATCATCCGCATAAAGGCTGATTTTATGTTCCATGTTCTTGCATTTTATGCCCTTAATTACTGCATTCTGTCTAAGTGCTGCTGCTAGTGTTGCAATAAAAATTGCAAACAGTGAAGGGGAGAGTGGGAATCCCTGCCTGGTCATTTGTTCTGACACAAGCTGTTGGGGAATTATATAATATTTATAACCAGTTAATGACATGTATGAGTAGTCTATCATTAAGTAATCTATGTGTATTTGTTGATGAATGCCTACCGTTTATGAAACCAGTTTGGTCAGGATGAATTAAGAGGGGGGTTATTTTCTCCAGTCTCTTTGAGAGAGCTTTGCAGATTATTTTAAGGTCTATATTTATAAGGGATATTGGACAATAGCTTGAGGGATATACAGGGTCTTTGCCTGGTTTTAGCAGGAGATTAATGTTTGCAGAATTCATATTTGATGGAAGTCTGCCCTTTTCTTTGATTTCCAACAACGTTCTGTAGAAAACTGGTGCTAGAATCGTCCAGAATTCTTTGTAGAATTCTGCAGGTTTTATTTTATTCTCTGCCGATAATAAATAATATCTTAATAAAAATGACCACAAAAACATTTCAAGTGAAAAATAAGCACTTCTGTTAAATTATTGCAGTCTCCACATTGTAATTTAACAAAATATCACTGAACTATTGGCACTGTCTTGAGCTTTCGGAATAATAAATAAACACTTCTGTTTGGAATAAAATAAATACAAATTAGGTTTGAGAATAAAATAAACTTTTAAATTGTTGCAGAGTATATATATTGTAAACAAACAAACAAAATAACGAAAGTATTTGGCATTGACGAACGAATTCCCCATCTGCCCGTGGATCATCAGTCCACTGTGCCATTAAACCAAGGACTGACATCGCGCACACACTGCTTGTTTTTACCTCTTTAGAAAGTTTTGGCACCATCATCTCCCTGATGTGTGGGCGGCTGGGAATTTCATATCGCAGCTTGAGTATGCTGAGAAGAATCCTATGTTTTCCACGACTGGCATTGGCTGGTCATCCAGAGCGATAAAATGAGTCAGAGCCTCTGTTATTATAACTGCCCGTGGATTTTCTCTTGACATTTTTCATCGCTTTTCCAAAAACTGAGTTAAAGTTGGCTGTTCTGGTCCACACTGCTGACATTTTGTTTAGCCTAGCTACAGCAGCCTCCAGTTTCTCTTTTTTTATCTGGAGCTGCCAGTCTGACTCGTCTAACCCTGTGCCTGTTTAGCGCGGGATGTCCCCCTAGTGGCCAATCAAAAAAACTACAACAAAAATGGCAAGCCACCATCTGATTAATGAAATAAGTTCGTATCGTTTCATGGTATCGGTTAACTTTTACGAGTATGAGTACACACACATTTGACAATATTGAAGTCCACTCTTTTTTAAAATATTTAATAAAGTCTTCATCTTTAAGTAGTGATGTATTAAATCTCCAGTTTTTACTTGGCGTAGTATTATTCTTGTGCATTAGTGTTAAAGATACAGGAGCATGATCGTTAGGGCTGGGTATCGTCACTGATTTCTAGAATCGATTCAATTCCGATTCACAAGGTCCCGAATCGATTCGATCCACGATTCGATTTAATTCGATTTAATTCGATTCGATTCGATTTGAATTTGGGAAATTTTGACAGTCAGAAATCTTATAATTCAGATCAGGACATTTACATATTTTTGTATCTATAAAAAGGAAGCTGACACTTTCGAGACTTTATCAAAGGTGTGAGCGTCACAGCAGATGCCTTTGTGTCAAAGTAGCTGAAGATAAAACACAGAAAAACATGAAGGTGATTTTTCCTGGCCTGGGATTTTATAAAAAATATTCTGCAGTACATCAAAAACGAAAGAAAACCATTAATCAACATATGAACGTTACCTCTGAAGTTACAGAGGTTTTATTAGAGACACGGCTAACCGTTTTGCATTTTGCATAATTTTAAAAAGTTTAAATTTGTTCAATATTGAACGGCAGAAATTAGGTTTTCTTTTCGGAAGTATGTAAAACGAAAAAAAACAGTAGACTTGTGCATAACAAGCAAGCGAATAATGCAGAAAACAGACAGACAGGGAGAGAGAGAGAGAGCTGTGTATAAAGTGTGATTTTTATCATGGTGGAAGCAAAACAGGAAAAGTCAGAGGGAATTCATGACGATGTTTATGTGAAGCGTAGTTTGGATCTTCTTTTGCTGCTGGTTTGGTCAGTATTGTTTGGAGAGACATCAAACTAACAGTTTTAGAATCAGCGCAAAAAGGGCATAAACACACAGCGCGGACCCGCGGATCAGAATCAGCGAGCTGTCGGCTTTCAGCCCCGACCGTCAGCTGAGAAAGGCAACATCTCACTGATTCTGATCCGCGGGTCCGCGCTGTGTGTTTACGTCTTTGTGCAGAATCCGTCTAACTGCTCTGATTTACTGTCTTAGCTGTTTGGTGGTTGTTGAAATTTTGTGATCTTTCACCTGAGATTCTGGCATTTCGGGCAAAATAAATTTATATTAAAAAATCGATTCAGGATTTTAATGAATCGATTTTACATTATCCAAGCCAGAATCGATTTTAATCGATAAATCAATTATAAAAACCCACCCCTAATGATCGCTGACAGCTATAGGGTGAATCTCAGTGTCTGAAATGTCGCTCAGCAGTGAGATGCTGACCAAAAAATAATCCAGACGAGAGTAGTAGAGTGATGGACATGTGAGAAAAAAGTATATTCCTTACTGGTGGGGTGAAAGGAGCGCCATGCATCGCAAAGACCAAAGTCGCTCATATACTGTTTGATTATATTTGTGGATTGCCAAGTACGCTGAGTTCCTGCTGTATTGAGCCTATCCATTTCTTCATTTAGTCCAAGGTTGAGGTTGCCTCCAAGAAAAAGTGTGCCATCTACAGTGGGGCAAAAAAGTATTTAGTCAGCCACCGATTGTGCAAGTTCCCCCACCTAAAATGATGACATAGGTCAGTAATTTGCACCAGAGGTACACTTCAACTGTGAGAGACAGAATGTGAAAAAAAAATCCATGAATCCACATGGTAGGATTTGTAAAGAATTTATTTGTAAATCAGGGTGGAAAATAAGTATTTGGTCAATAACAAAAATACAACTCAGTACTTTGTAACATAACCTTTGTTGGCAATAACAGAGGTCAAACGTTTACTATAGGTCTTTACCAGGTTTGCACACACAGTAGCTGGTATTTTGGCCCATTCCTCCATGCAGATCTTCTCGAGAGCAGTGATGTTTTGGGGCTGTCACCAAGCAACACGGACTTTCAACTCCCGCCACAGATTTTCTATGGGGTTGAGGTCTGGAGACTGGCTAGGCCACTCCAGGACTTTCAAATGCTTCTTACGGAGCCACTCCTTTGTTGCCCGGGCGGTGTGTTTTGGATCATTGTCATGTTGGAAGACCCAGCCTCGTTTCATCTTCAAAGTTCTCACTGATGGAAGGAGGTTTTGGCTCAAAATCTCACGATACATGGTCCCATTCATTCTGCCCTTAACACGGATCAGTCGTCCTGTCCCCTTGGCAGAAAAACAGCCCCATAGCATGATGTTTCCACCCCCATGCTTCACAGTAGGTATGGTGTTCTTGGGATGCAACTCAGTATTCTTCTTCCTCCAAACACGACGAGTTGAGTTTATACCAAAAAGTTCTACTTTGGTTTCATCTGACCACATGACATTCTCCCAATCCTCTGCTGTATCATCCATGTGCTCTCTGGCAAACTTCAGACGGGCCTGGACATGCACTGGCTTCAGCAGCGGAACACGTCTGGCACTGCGGGATTTGATTCCCTGCCGTTGTAGTGTGTTACTGATGGTGACCTTTGTTACTTTGGTCCCAGCTCTCTGCAGGTCATTCACCAGGTCCCCCCGTGTGGTTCTGGGATCTTTGCTCACCGTTCTCATGATCATTTTGACCCCACGGGATGAGATCTTGCGTGGAGCCCCAGATCGAGGGAGATTATCAATGGTCTTGTATGTCTTCCATTTTCTGATGATTGCTCCCACAGTTGATTTTTTCACACCAAGCTGCTTGCCTATTGTAGATTCACTCTTCCCAGTCTGGTGCAGGTCTACAATACTTTTCCTGGTGTCCTTCGAAAGCTCTTTGGTCTTGGTCATGGCAGAGTTTGGAGTCTGACTGTTTGAGGCCGTGGACAGGTGTCTTTTATACAGATGATGAGTTCAAACAGGTGCCATTCATACAGGTAACGAGTGGGGGACAGAAAAGCTTCTTACAGAAGACGTTACAGGTCTGTGAGAGCCAGAGATTTTCCTTGTTTGAGGTGACCAAATACTTATTTTCCACCCTAATTTACGAATAAATTCTTTACAAATCCTACCATGTGAATTCATGGATTTTTTTTTCACATTCTGTCTCTCACAGTTGAAGTGTACCTCTGGTGCAAATTACTGACCTCTGTCATCATTTTAAGTGGGGGAACTTGCACAATCGGTGGCTGACTAAATACTTTTTTGCCCCACTGTAAGTGTTCAGAGAGTGCACTGAAAAAAACGGGAAAGAATGAGGGATCATCAACAGTTGGACCATATACACTTACAATACATAGCTTTTTATCAAGTATAGATAGTTTAATGATTAAGAATCTGCCCTCTGGATCTATAACTGTATCGAGTACTGTGAAATTAATATTTTTATGTATTAGAATTGCTACTCCCTGTAGTCTCCGCGTCTTCTCCAGCGTCTTCTGGAATACCAGAAAATACCAGATTATCACGCATGCTACGAGCTTGTAGATCAATAACTGTTTCTTTTATTTTCTTATTTTCTCTATTTAGCTGGGTAACATTGTCTGTGAGACATTTCACAGACTCCCTTAGCGTGGCATTTTCAACCTGCTGCTGGCTGAACTCCAGGGATTCTCGCAAGGATTTAAATTCCCGGTGAAGAATCTCCACCAAGGACAGTCTTGCATCGAAACTGGACAATCGTTGGTCGATTGACTCCAGTATGTCGACAATATCTTTGCTGGCTGGCGATGTTGTGCCGGGGGAATCTGCCAGGCGAAGTCTTTTCGACGACGGTGTCTCAGATTTGGCCGGGGAAGCTGCACTCTGAGCCTTCTTCATCACGAGATCCTGGAAGCACTGATCAATGTAATCTTGGAGAGCCTCTAAACTCTCCCCGTTGTTCTCCAGGGTGTTGGAGATGATTTAGACAAATGTTGTTAGTTATAAGACAATTGATAAGTGTATTTGGTAATACTGAAGCTTAAAGGAATTTGTTCAAATCTAAACTACCATTCGCTTTCATTTTCCGCCAAAATCTCCGGCGTCTGACATCAGTTACAACATGAGTCGCTTACCTTGTCCGTCACTTTCGTCACTTACCTCAGAAGATTATTTCTAATTGGAGGAGGAATTGGTATCCTCCTTAACCCATAGTGTTCCATCTTCACCCTGCAAACACTTTGAGGAACTGTTTAAGAGAAGAAATCGCCATGATGACACTGCAGTGACCTGTTTTTATATCCACTTTGCACTGTTAAAGAAAGGACACATTTAAGTGTCACACATAGCCACAAAAATTGAGATGTCAATAGGCAGGATGGATGAGAATCGGTGCCCTTTTATTAGTAGACAAAAAGAGTTTACCTCTACTTTAGTGGGACATAAATCTTTGACATTTTTAAACTGTTCCCCAGTATCCATTATATCAAGGCCATTGTAGCAAAGGGTTAGGGTTAATGAAATTTGATCATTCAAATCATCCGTCAGAGAGGCTGTACTCAAATCATAAATCTTTTAGTTGTATCAACAAAGACCACTTTTCTATACCCTAAGCTTTGAGGGCAGCAAACAGGGGAATGACATGAACCTTGGTCTTCCAGTTTGAATTTACCATAACGCACTTTCAACTTTTAGGAAAAATAATATCAGTCAAAGGAGCTTGCAAAGACAAGCGTCTGGACTTCTTTAAGTTGCTTGAAGATGTTTCACCTCTCATCCGAGAAGCTTCTTCAGTTCTAAGGTCAAATGGTGGGGAGTCCCAGATTTAAACCTAGTGGGAGTATACCCCCAAAGAGGGACAAAAGGACCCCCTGATGATCCTCTAATCAAGTCAAGTCAAGTCAGACAGAAAACACTAAACTAGCTAACTAAGAGGCCTAGTTAGCTGGCTAGCAGAGACAAGACAGACTGACCTAACATAAATTACAACATAAATTAACAAAGAAAAAACTAACTATCTAAGGAAGACTTTTTTTTTTGTTATCAGACAGCAGACAACAAAGTGCACGTGCAAATGTGCAAACAAGAGCAGCAAAGTGACAGAATGATAGAAAAACACAACGTAACATAATAATAAGGTTTTGTGTTGATGAGTTGAGGTAGTGGAGGGACAGTAAACATTCCTTAGTGTAGCAGCAAAAATTAGGAAGTACAGAAGTTAGTGCAAAAAGTCCAGTCCAGTCCATAATATTGTGCAAAACAGCATTTACAGGTTGGTGTGTACGATGGTTTGGTGGTGTAGGTCAGTGTGTTTGCGCTTGTGTTGATTAGTCAGTCCAGTCTCAATGTTTTGAGGTAGTTGAGTTAACCTGAGTGATAATGTGTGTGTGTGTGTGTGTGTGTGTGTGTGTGTGTGTGTGTGTGTGTGTGTGTGTGTGTGTGTGTGTGTGTGTGTGTGTGTGTGCGTGTTTATCAGTCAGTCCCTTTTTGCTGAGGAGACGTGCCTCATTCATTCATTCAACATGCCTCATTCATCCATTCATACAAGCACTTTTTCTTAAGTGCTTTCTAGCTAAGGTTAACACGTTCATATGCCAGTGGATGCATTGCAGGGCCCTGTTTCAGGAAGCCGGTTTGGAAAACTCAGAGTGAAAAACGACACTCACGGTTGAGTAACCCCGAACTGTCCAACTCGGAATATTCCGTTCCAGAAAGGCTGATAACAATTAGTTCAATCAAGGCGGAGTTGCTTTAACCCCAAGTGAAGCGCGCGGACGAGGATACATAAAGCCCTGATAAGCGGAGCACAGATTAAGCGAGTCACCATGGAGACGGAGGGAAAGAAGGCGCGGTCAATGTATTTTACAGCGCTTGAGGCCGAAATTCTGATGGCAGCATATGCCGATAACATGCAAATTCCGCGGAAAAAGTAACACAGCGACAGCTGCAAAAGAAAGTGAGCATGCATGGCAAAACATAGCCGACAGAGTCAATGCGTGAGTGTTAATATAAACATTGATCGAGGGATTTCCACCCATTTAACACGTTATTTTATCATATGTTATTTTATTTGTTATTTTATACATTTTATTTTGTGATGTGATGTGAGCGCAGGTGCAACCCAACAGGCCCCAAACGTTCCTGGCAGCAAGTAAAAATGAAATATAAAAATATAGTCCAAACAGGTAAGGTGTAATTGTATTATGAGCCATAGTGCTTGGTCTGTTTGTCCGATGTAAATCAATTGCAGTTAGAGGCTACATTAATTTTCTTTCTGTAAGCACTTATTGAAATTATCTGAGCACATTACAAGTACATATTTGCTTACTCTGTATGCTCAAATGTGACCCGTTATAGCCAACAGAAAAAAAGCGGAGGCCCGAAAAACAGGTGGGGGTCCTCCACCACCACCACTCACAGAGGCTGAGCAGTTGGCCCTCAGCCAAAACAGTGGGCGCCCTGTGGCCGAAGGCATCTCTGCGGGGACATCCTCTGAGTCAATAACCCCGCAAGACACAAGTGCCTACATAGGGGGTAAATTCAAAATAATACATGATGTGCATACATCCTTTCTTCACAGTCACCTTTGCAGTGCTACTCATTCATTTGATAAACTCTTTACCATAATGAATTATTTTGTAGTGAAGTTATTTTCCTACTGATTTTGCCTTCCCTCAGTCTTGGTTGTCTTTGAGAGCATAATGACAATGAAGTGTAAGGTGCTTGGTATGTTTGTTAATTGCCATTTGGTCCCTTGTAAGTTATAAGTGACCTGTATAAACCTCATATTCTATCAGTTGATGGTGATGGTGTACTGCATCTGGTGCAGCCTCCTGTTGAGCCAGACCAACATGCAGTTGTGAGTAATACTCCACAGATTAGATGAGTTTACAGTAGAACAGCAATGTTGTTTATTTCTTTACTACAGGAAAATAATGAAGAAACATTGACAGCTGTTACAGAGGAGGAAGCAACAGAGACACTTTATGAGGTTTACATCTTTTAATACTTTGTGTACAGGAAACACAGGTGACCAATAAAGCCAGTTGAACAAAAAATCTGTTTATTCTTCTTTCAACATGTTGAGGTGATGGGTCAAAAGAAATGATTGTGACATATGGTGTCTCTGACTGCTCTTCCATCTTGTATGTCCGTGGGAGGGTCAGGATGTTCATGGTTTGGATCACTGCTGATGTTTGGTTCAGAAGGACAGTGTTCTCCTCTAATTGTGGCAATGTTGTGAAGAATCACACATGCCACAATAATGTCACATGCCCTTTCTGGGGTGACCCTGAGTCTTTGCAGGCACTGGAACCGGGCCTTAAGCATTCCGATAGTCATTTCAATTCTGGCTCTTGTCCTGCAATTAGCCAGATTATATCGCTGCTGTGGGCCCGGTTCAGGGTCAGGGTAAGGGGTAAGCAAATAGGGTAAACATGGATACCCCCTATCACCAAGCAAGTAGCCAGTGAACTCTCCTAAGACAGAAGGATACACTTCAGTTCAAATGTCCCTGAAGCAATTGGTCTTTATATATTTTAAAGTATTTTCAACTCACCATGTCCAAATTTTGTGCTCAGTGTACATTCACGGAATATTTGTGAGTCATGGACAGAGCCTGGCCACTTGGCTTCCACATTTGTGATAATGTTGGCAGCATCACATATGATCTTCACAGTGCAGAGAACACAAATTAGCATCCATTACTATAATGAAATAATTTGTTAGTTTGAAATGCTACAGGGAACTATGTACCTGTACATTAATGCTGTGGAAAGACTTCCTGTTCACATAGTCTCCTTCATTTACTGAAGGAGCAATAATTGGAATGTGAGTACCATCTATACAGCCAATCACGCCTGGGAACCGTGAAAATAAATGTAAAATTTAAGTAGTAGTTCAAGTATCACCACATCATAAATTAAGTTTTGGTCATCCTGATACCTGCAATTTTGTGGCATCCCTCTTTGATGAATCTTGTGGGTCTATGACCGGGGAACACCACAAACGAGTGCAGGAGACGTTTCAGTGCAACTGTAACATTCCTGACTGCCCGACAGACGGTAGCCTTGGAAACGTGCTCAGCGTCACCAATATTATACAGAAAGCTCCCGTTTGCAAAAAACCGAAGTGCAATACAAATAATATGTACAGAACTGAGAGCATGTCCGCGATGTGTCACATGCGTAATATATGGCCTGAGGATGTTATTCAAATAAATTGTAGATTGTGCTGAGAAACGGTAACGTTCGCACAGGAAATCATCAGGTAATGATAAGATGTCCAGACGAGCTCGAATCACTCTCTCCCGGCGGAGAGCTCTGCGGAGAATTTGGGCTTCGATATCTACTGGCTCTTCAAGGAAGGGACACGCCATGTCTGAGACTTCCTACTGTCAGGTTTCCGACAAAGGGGCGGAGACAGTCAGGGTTAGTTGTGGTAAACCTGCTAGGGGGCAGGTTAGCTTCACGGCGTGTGTCGTCATAGTGACTCACTCAGGCTTCAGCTGAACTCGCTTTGTGAAACCGAAAACCCAGAGTTTTCGTTAACTCAGGGTATACTTACTCAGTTTTTCCACTAAACCGGCTTCCTGAAACAGGGCCCAGAAGAGCATTTACAGGTTGGTGTGTACGATGGTTTGGTGGTGTAGGTCAGTGTGTTTGCGCTTGTGTTGATTAGTCAGTCCAGTCTCAATGTTTTGAGGTAGTTGAGTTAACCTGAGTGATAATGTTTGTGTGTGTGTGTGTGTGTGTGTGTGTGTGTGTGTGTGTGTGTGTGTGTGTGTGTGTGTGTGTGTGTGTGTGTGTGTGTTTATCAGTCAGTCTCTTTTTGCTGAGGAGACAAGCCTCATTCATTCATTCAACATGCCTCATTCATCCATTCATACAAGCACTTTTTCTAAAGTGCTTTCTAGCTAAGGTTAACACATTCATATGCCAGTGGATGCATTGCAGAATAATGTGGGGTTAGTATCTTACCCAAAGATATTTTGCATGCAGGTGGGAGCAGCCAAGGATCAAACACCAGCCTTCCAGTGAATAGGTGACCTGCTCTAACTCCTGAGCTACATTAAACTAAGAAACAAGTAGAGACTAGTAGATTAATAAAAAATTAAACTGATAAAACTCTTGTGGTCTCATTGAAAATTATGTAAACTAGAGCATATATTCTTATTCCCAAAATGCAGCAACAGTCATTAAAGCCAGGTTGTCTCCAACCCATGTCTTGTCCAGGTTGCAATGGATGGTCAGTTAATTTGGACTGACTCTGACCAACATCAATTAATGTTGACCTGAATCTGGTATAAATAAGCCATTTGATATAGGTCCAAAGATTTTCTCCTTCTTGTCCTAATATGAATTTTACCTCACATGATTAACAACTTAGTATCATCAAACTTTAATTTACATGCTTATCTAAGACAGATAACAATCAGTTTCAGAATGAGAGTGGGGGGTGTTTTGTTTGTGTTGTTAACAAAAGTCAGGGAGACATGAAAGAACTGGATAGGAACTACTGTCCATGATGCATGATCTGAATTATAATATTTCTGACTGTCTGAGGCAAAATTTCCCCGATCCAAATCGAATCAAATCAAATTGAATCGAATCGTGGATCGAATCGATTCGGGACCTTGTGAATCGAATCGATTCTAGAAATCAGTGACGATACCCAGCCCTAGTTTGAACTTGCCCATTCGATGTTTTACTGGATTTTCTGTAGCAATCGCCTAGAACATGTTTTTTTTGTTGTAATGATGGTCCTGTCATCCATGTAGGGTGTACACCTCACCCCTGGCGTCGTTGCCCACCTCTCAATTTTGAATACACGTAGACATTGAGGGCTAGCAGGAGGGACTATGCGCTTACCTGCTGCTCTCTGGCAGGTAGCTCCATGCCCTCCTGGGTTTTAATTGCACCTTAGAACACACATGTATCAACACTACAATGAGCGGGTGGAGGGAGGTTTGGAGTCTTCTCTCACCCCCGTTCTCTGCGGCCTGCTGGAGTGGGGGGCTAGGAGGAGTTGGTCGTCCAACTGCGGTCTGGATGTGGGGCCTCCCTGCTGCTGCGGAGTCGGGGCGGTCTGCCTCTCCCCACCACAGGGAAAAGGGTAACACCACCTGGGTCTGGGTGCAGTTCCCCCCTCCAGGGGCAAGGGTACCTAGACCCGGGGCTTAGAGTACGCTTGGGGAGTGTGATTGTGTGTACAGCGTCTCTTTATGTCTGTCTCCACGTTGGTTGAGTGTGGAGTAAGTGCATATGAGAGCATGAGGGTGGGAATGGATGTTTGTATCTGTGTGTGCCTGTATGTCTGTGTCTATATGTCAGGTTGGGTATCAGACGCCACCTCTCTGGGGACATCTCAGGCCCTCCAAGGTTTGGAGGCCTATCTCCACCCACCACCACTTCCCCTGCCAGTGGCGGACTCCCTCAGGTGTCGGTGCGTTGGTGGTTCTTTGTGTCTGGGGGTGGGCGTCCGGGTACACACCGGCTCACTCCTTGGCGGCCGCTTATCGGGGCCTGGAGCCTGGGGCTCGCTCGGGCCACTTCGGAGGTGGGGTGCCCCCGGCCTCTCGGCCTGGGGCTCGGTCACTCAGGCACAGCTGGCTGCCGGCGGAGCTCACGGGCGCGTCACTGCAACTCTCCCTGGCTTCTGCTCCGCGGCTGCTGAGTGAGCCCTCATCTGGGACTCTCGTCAGCTCTTACTGGGACAGTGGCGCGGCTGCCCCTCTGTTGGTCTTCCTTGGTCTCTTGTGTTCTGGGGTGTCTGGAGTTTTGATCTCCTCCATACCTGCTTCATGCCCTGGAGGACGGGGCTGTGGCTCCCCACACTCCCTAGCAGATCGTTACATGGAGAAACCTTTGGAATGCAAGCATGCTGATCCACACAGGTATGCACACAGGTGTACACACGGGTATTCACAGACGCGGACTACAGCTTTCTTGGCTGCTGCCTCAAAGCACATTGTGCGCTGTCTATCTTGCGTGCTGCACAATAGCGTTTATTATTTAGTATCTACTGTTATCTACTGCTAGCTAGTTTATTGCGATGGTGCCATTTTTTTTATTATGTTTGCTTTCTCTTCTGTTTTGTTTCTCCATACAGGTGACCAAGGTGTTTTTTTGTTTTTGTTTTTTTTTTTGTTTGTTTTTTTCTTTCTTCCCCCCCTTCTCACCGTCTCTTCTCCCCTTTGGTTTTCTTTCTCTCCCTCTCTTTCTTTCATTCTTTCTCCCTGTCCTATCCCCCAGTCATGTCTGTCCCGTTTGTAGCAACTGAAAATAAAATAAATTCATAATTATAATAAGGGTCAATCAAATGGACCAATAAGGCCATGATGATCCATTCCATTCCAATCCAATCCATTATTATTATTATTCTCTCTTTCACTAATCTGTCAATTTCCTGCTTTCTCCTTTAACTGGTTTAAAGGGTCTTTCTGCTGTCTCTGAGTCTTGCTTTTTACCCCAAACCTCTCGGCACCATAGCTGTAGATGATGGTTCCCAGGTTCTCCAACTTCCTTTCAATCTGACCCTTTTGTTGATCTAGTATAAGAACCAGTTCCGAGTCAGTGGTTTCCCACTCTCTTTTCTCGCTGGGCCTGGGCCACAGAATCTGATCTTTCCGTTGATTGAGTTCCAATCTGGAGACTATGAGAAGGTCTGTACGGCACTGAACTTCATTCAGGGTGCTGATACCCTGAGGACTATGGGGGTTCTCCCTTAACACAGAAGAATGAGTTTTTGCGCATGGAGGTAGATGTTCCAAATGTGACACACAGTTTAAGAGCCAACAACACACTCGGCACGGCCTTGACTATGTTTCTGTTCAGACAGAAGTTTTTTTTCTTCTGTTTGTTTGTTTCTTGTATGTTTATATTTTTGGGTTTGGAGATGTACTGTTCCCCGCCTCTCGCCCAATGACACCTGGAACAGCTGGGATGTACTGTTTTGCAACAATGCTTTTTGATTCCACAGTTACAGCATTTGCTAAGTCCTGCCCACCTTTGGCAAGCAAACCTTTTAATTTCTTACCTGTGTAATGTGCAGAAACAGTTGTAGAGTTGTAGAGAGTATTGTATGTATCAAAGAAGTCACTGAACGCTTGCTTAGCTGACAACACGTGGACAACAACATGATGTAATTGAAGGTTCGGTGCACATATGGTACCTCACAGCCAAGTTTGTCTTGCAAGAGCTGCTGGACACTGCCATGCCTTCCAGATATCATGGAGGCTCCATCCTATACTTGACTTAAAATCCTGGTCAGGCTCAGGCCTGCCTTTGTCACTTCAGACAGAATAATATCAGTAATGGACTGCGCATCACTTGAGGTTGCGGTGGCTATTACAAGTAGTCGTTCCATTATTTCCACTGTTTCTTCAGTGACAAAATGAATAACTAAGGAAATTTGGGCCAAATGGGGGTCTTTCCTTATGTTGAAGTCAACTACAGATAGGAAAAGTCTGCTCCCCACTTCTGACATGTCATCAAAAGCATCTAATTTTCCCCTTACAGGCAACTGATTTGAAATAGCAATTTTTTTGGAGCTGATCTGAATGAACTAGTGCAGAGATTTGTTTCTCTTTCTCTACACACTGCTTCTTGTCTTTCCACAAACTAAAACAGGCCAAATATTCCTTAAAAGTCTTGTGTCTGTTATGTCCCTTATTGGTTTCTATTTTGTGTTTCAACTCTGTGAATCCTCTGGTAGTGAAAGCTGGATCACATTTTGACTAAAAAAGAAGCATCCCTCTTGATGGAATATTCAAGTCAGTCTCCATTATGATGCCATGCATACATAAATAACTTCTTAGTTGTACTCAAGAGATGAGAGGGATATTTCTCAAGTCAGACTTGCACAAGTCCATCCATTCCTAAATCATCTGGAAAAATGTCTGTGTCCATTAGCTTCCTAACCCCACTAGCACTCGTGTCATCCAGGATGCTAATGCTACCTTCATTGCTGCAGCTGAGCTGGTTCTCAGGGTTAGGTGCAGTAATTGCAGCATTATTGTTAGCTGAATCATTAACCTGGCCTTGCCGTTACTGCTGTAGTTTATTCCTGACATGGACGATCCTAACCACTTTTTGATATCTATTTTATATACTGAGCAATACACTTTGTACACATTGCATTTAGCATCTGAGCTAGCCTTCCCTACCACATTAGTTCCACCCACTTGACACCGCTACCTAACTATAAGGTCACCGTGTAACAAAATTGAAAGGATGATCAAATTTTAATTGGCTACAGAAAGGTTAGCCCTATAGCTGTAAATGTATTTCACATTTCTTTTGTCAGTTAGGGCTTTAAATTGAGGAGGGAAAGTAAGATAATTGAACAGGCCTGGCCCATCCATACCGCCGACGCTGACTTCTAAGCAGCATGTACTGTAGATAAAGCATTTGACAATATTGTCAAATATGGCGTGTTGGGGGAGCAGCTTGTTCGTAGTTAGAAGCGGTGAATGAAGCACGACCGAAGAAGCGGGGAGACCCCCGGGCAGTAGCAAGTCAGCCAGAGGAAGATCTGTTGGGCTTACCAGATGGAGCCTCACACCCCCACCCACTGAGAAGCTGTCGGAGCTGCCAAGGGATGCTACAGGCTCCAAGACCACGAGCGGCCAGCCAGCCTCCACTGATGGTGATGTCTGGGAGCGGCACACCCTTATTGCTGGCAGCTAAGGGGGACAACGCCAACTGCCTCCTGGACCAAGTGCAGCCGGCGCTGCCATCAGAGGCTCCTGTCGCGGGGAGCATGAAGCTGCCACGCTATAATGGGGAGGCACATCCAGAGACCTACCTTATCCAGGTACAGCTGGCTGCTCAGCTAAACGGAGGGTCAACGGAAGAGACAACTGTCCAAGTAGCTCTCGCCTTGGAAGGCAGGGCCCTGCAGATCCTCACAGATCTTCAGCCAGAAGAGGGTTTAAGTTGGCCTGCTGTCGCCAGAGCAATGTAGAGTAGGTTTGGCCTCCGTACCCATGTATATGATGCCCGAGATAAACTTGCCAGCCACCCACAGAGACAAGAGGAGACTCTGGGTGCCTATACTGCAGATCTTCGTCTTCATGTATGAAGAGGGTACCCTGCTTTTGATGTTGCAGCACAGGAAGAGTTTGCTCTCCAGGCTTTTGTTTGGGGTCTCCAGCCAAAACAACTACAAGAGCACATCCGTCTGCATGCACCAGAAACCCTGGAAGCAGCTCTAACTGAGGAAAGAGTGGAGCATGTGCTCAGCTCAGGTGCATGCAGCCCTGGCACAAGTCACAGGTGCATGCAGTCCTCATCCTTGGCTGCAAAGATGTCGGCAAACAAGTCAAGCAACTCCCGCAGCTGCCGTTGCTGATCAGCCTGGAGGGCCTCACAGCTCCTCTGGTATAGGTCCTCGACAGCTTGCTTGGTCTCAGTGGAAAGTTACCGTACTGCTGGTGAAGAAGGGGCTCCTTCCACCATCAGTGGCAACAGGCCCTCAGGCTTGCTTATGCTGGCTGAAAAAGTGGAGGCAGGCAGCGGGACTTCCTTGGTGGTGTGGAGCTTCACAGTCTCCGTGCCCAGGTAAAGGATTGCTCTGGACACGTCTACTGTGGCCTCCCATTTGGCCAGCAGGTCCAGACCAATGATGCATTGGTCCTGGATGCTGGCTAGCCAGAACTGGTGGTCCATAGTGCAGTTAGCAACAGTCACCAGGAGGGATCTTTCTCCCTTACCTCTTGCTCGCTCCCCCGTGACTGTGGTGATCTGGAACTGAGGAGGCTGCCAACCCTGCAGGGTGGGCACGATTTAGGCAATAATACTGCTTTGTTGAAGCCACAATCTTTTCATAACCATATGATTGTATATCTGTGTCTGAGTACGTGTGTGTGTATCCTGTATCAACTGAAGAGAGAGTGTCCTTTCACCCAGTTTTAAGCAAACGTCAACAGTCCTCCAGTCGACGCAGGTGACCTTGAAGGATGTGGACAGAGAGTCAAAATACATTCCCATAATCAGTGAGAAGAATTGGTTGTTCCATCCGGCTTCGGCCTTGAAGCCGTCCAGATGGCGACAGGGTGGCCGAAAGAGTTAATAGTTGTTTGGTTTAGGGTTAGTGCCAACAGACTGAATGTAATTTCGCAACTGATCCCCAAGTGGGTCCCCAGGTCTATCCAATTCCCTTTGCAGAGCCATGAACTTCTCCAAGATCTTATCAATATTGCGTTCAATAAGCACAGTTTGAGTACTCATGGGTCTTTCCAGCCTTGTGAGGTTTTGAACAGCTGTGACCACTTTTTTGACAAGACACAAATGAAGTCTAATGAGATGACCTATGATGAAAACATGCTGGACCTTTGTATGAAATATAATATGAACCTACAACTGATACATTCGTTAGGTACGAGATTTAGTTTCTTTTGGTTTATTGGCTAATGCCTCAGCTGGGGCCGTCAGTACCAGGGAGGGCTCCAGCCCGTACCAAGGAAAGTGTGGACCCAGGGCTGTACAGGTGGTGCCGGCAAGGTCACAGTCCATATACAGTCCCCAAGTCTGGCCCAGCCGGCCAACCCGCCAGTGTGATTCGGAGGACAAATTGGTGGTGGGGGGCAGTTCCTCCGTTGTGCCACCCCGCCTTAATTTAACGGCAGCTGGGGTGCCAGGCTTCATGGGCTCCGTGCTGGACAGTAGCATGCGATGTGGCCTGGTTCTCTGCATTGATGGCAGTTTTCCCAGGATTTGGCCACCTGCTCGTCTATTCTCTCGCCAAGATCGCCAGGGTGGTGTGATGGTGGTTTGGTTGGCCATCTCTTCCTGGTCACTCCTTTCGTAGTCCGTTTGACGCACTCTGTGCCAACCTCACAAGCCAGAAAGGCATCCTCTATTGCCGCTGGCAGGCTCCCGTGAGTCAACATGAGGTTTTTCAGCTCTTGGTACCTCAACAGTTGTGGTCCAGGGTCCTCCAGCTGGTCCATGGTGCGGCGGGGGCAGGACACTTTAGAGTTACCAAGACTGTCCATCGGTGCGATGCCTGCATAGCTCAGAAAGGACCTTCCCAATGCTCTCATGCCCCCTTGCAACAGTATCAGGTGGGGGCTCCGGGTTGGAGTGGACATCCTGGGACCCTTGCCCACCACTGACCAGGGGAACCGCTATGTCCTGGTTGCGATGGACTACTTCACCAAGTGGCCTGAAGCCCACGCAGTCCCCGACCACAGGTGACTGCGTGGGCTGCGTGTTACCAGACACTCAGCGGTGGTAACAGCTGAGTGTTACCACCGCTGAGTGTCTGGTCAACGACATGTTCTGCTGGTTCAGGGTACCAGAGGAACTGCACAGCAACCAGGGCTGGAATTTTGAGGCTGCGGTGTTCAAGGAGGTCTGTCAGCGGCTGGGTATCAGGAAGACCCGGACAATGCCGACAATGCCACTGCACCCCCAAAGCGATGGGTTGGTGGAATGCTTCAACCACACCCTTGCCACCCAGCTTGCTAACCTGACCTCCCGCCAGCAGCACAACTGGGATCAACACCTTAGTGAAGTGATCAACAATCTCTGCCATGAAGAAAATGAACTTTGGAGCTGCTCCATCCACCACTGTTTGTTTTACACAGACAACAATCTGTGGCAGAGCTACAGAAGTAAGGCTACATCAAAATATACAGATGAACTGTTAACTTAGTCTGATATCTGACTGGTTAAATTAAACAGCTTCGTGAAGGCTGACGGCAGTCATCCTATTTTACATTGAAGTAATGCCTGCAGCAAAGAGGGGTGAGTCTAAAGGGGGGGGGCGTGGACCATGTTTATTTCAAGGCTTTCATAACATTTTTCAGATTGAAAGTAAAATATTATATGTGTTAATCAATTTGAATATTTTATTATATGTAATATTTTAAAAGATAAAAATAGGTATTTTTCACAAGCCAATAAAAATGTACATGGGCCTGTAAAACTCTGGAGCTACTGACCTGAAGGTTGTTGTTTATTTGACTTTCACCTTTGACTGTAATTGAGATTATTTATATATTTTTGCAGTTAAGAAAATGTTTTCACGTGAATGCAATCAAAGGCCTCAGATGATCTTTTTGAACAGATGTTGTTGCAGTTAAAGGTTCAAATATAATTTCTAAAATGCAAACCAATGACAAGTTCATTTTGAAAGAGTTAGGTGACATTTGTGATACTATGATGATTCACAAGTCAGTGTTAAGTGGTTCAAAAAAAAAGGAGTGGCCTGAAAATGGATGAAAAAGCTACATGTTTAAAGACAAACACTGAAAGACCTTCAGAGAGCCAATGAAACGAATGCGCAAGACCAGAAAAATTATAGTAAAGTGTGGCTTCTTGCAAGCAAAATCTAAATAATTGAGAGGTGTGAGTTGAATTTGTATGGTTGGAGCCTTTTGGAGCCTTTCAGTGAAGTCATCTTTTATAAATAATATGGCCTGCTGTATGGACAGCCCGTATGAGAAAGTTGTGCTTCAGTTTTGATAAGCAGTTACAGTATACTGTATGTGTCTCTTCCTTGTAATCATTCATTTTTTTTAAAGCAGTTTGCTTCTATCACCATCATTAAATTTGTGGCTTTGAATGCATTTTATTAATACACATTAAATAGTTGTCTGCTGCTCCTCCTGTTTTTGCTGGGGTTTGCTTTTTAATATTGCAGGGTCATATTAAAGAGAACGATTTAGGCAATAATACTGCTTTGTTGAAGCCACAATCTTTTCATAACCATATGATTGTATATCTGTGTCTGAGTACGTGTGTGTGTATCCTGTATCAGCTGAAGAGAGAGTGTCCTTTCACCCAGTTTTAAGCAAACGTCAACAGTCCTCCAGTCGACGCAGGTGACCTTGAAGGATGTGGACAGAGAGTCAAAATACATTCCCATAATCAGTGAGAAGAATTGGTTGTTCCATCCAGCTTCGGCCTTGAAGCCGTCCAGATGGCGACGGGGTGGCCGAAAGTGGTCTCTTTCAAACCACAGAGCGTGCATGTACTTCACCCCCAAACAAATTCCTTACATATTTACAAAGACCCTGTTCCCCCTCTGGCCTTAAACTCCATTATTTTTCAAAAAGGAAGTGTGAAACAGAAATGAATATGTAGAAAGTTACAGATGTTTGCTTCCTTCTTCATGAACACTTGGAGACAAAGGAGGAGAATGAAATCAGGAGAGTCAAGCAAAGCAGGGGAATGGTGGGGGATGAGGGGGAGAAGGTTACAGCAGTGGGAGATGATTAGCATTTTGCTACAGGGACTCTCTTGCTTTTCTTACCCAGTGTTGTGGTTACCCTTTGAAAAGAGTGCATATGCTTTGTTATTCATGAGTTTGTTTCAGGGAAACAAGCTTTAATGTGAAGTTTTAAGAAATAAATATTAGCATTGATGCTGTATGGTCATGGGAATGGGCTCCAGGTTATGTTGTGTATGAGAGAGGCGTTTAAAAAACACTCACACACCAGGGTCCACAGTTTAAAAGTATTTAATAAACTCTGCTCTAGCACTGGCTTTCACTGATGAAAATCAATATTATACTTCTTGCCATTTCTTTATTGCTGTATAAATTAAAGCTAATGCTGTGGTTAGAGCCCAGCACTATGAACTAATAGACTGAAGACATGAAGACAAGAGTGGTACTGTTCTAAACTGTTTTACAACGGCAAAATATTTACAATACATTCCCAATTTGCACTGGGGACCAACCTCGTGATGTTGGCCAGTTGCCGGTGGGTTTCTTAAACAAAGTTACTATGGCACAGTTGTGGAGAAATTGCATTTTCCTGTGAACATATACTAAAATAAAAAAGATTTGTGGACTACTGGGTACATACTCTGCCTGTTTAGTAATCCATCCATGGGTTTAATTTACCAAAATAAACCAAAACCTTTAAAGATTAAGTTTCAAGTTACTTGTCTATGAAATCTAGTCCCATTTGTAGATTAGAAAAATGAAATATTACACAGAAACAGATGAGCACAACAATGATAAAAAAACAAAATCACAAAATGGCACAAGTTAATATCAGTTCTGTATGAGTGGAGTTTGACTCTTCAAAAATAATGGCAAGTAGTGTCCTATTGACCCTGACCCACATCCACCCATCCGCATTAAGGGGACGGCTGTGGAGCGTGTGAGCAGCTTCAAGTTCCTGGGAGTCCACATCTCTGAGGATCTCACCTGGACGACCAACTGCTCCAAGCTGGTCAAGAAGGCTCACCAGCGCCTCTTCTTCTTGAGGACTCTGAGGAAGAACCACCTGTCCTCAGACATCCTGGTGAACTTCTATCGCTGCACCATCGAGAGCATCCTGACCAACTGTATAACAGTCTGGTACGGGAACTGCTCTGCCTCGGACCGGAAGGCGTTGCAGAGGGTCGTGAAAACTGCCCAGCGCATTGCCGGAGCACCACTTCCTGCCATAAAAGACATCTACAGGAAGTGGTGTCTGAAAAGGGCGGGGAAAATCATCAAAGACCCCAGTCACCCATCGCATGGACTCTTCACCCTCCTGCCCTCTGGGAGGCGCTACAGGAGCCTCCGGACTAAGACCACCAGGTACCGGAACAGCTTCTTCCCCACAGCTGTCAGACTCCTGAACTCTGCCTCCTGACATCTGACCCACGTTAAACTCATGGACTGAACATACACACACCCACAATGGACAACTGTACCCTCAAACACACAATAATAACATGGACTGAACCACCACTCACAACCACTAGCACTTTATATAGCCTCTGTAGAAACTATCTACACCCTCACTTATCTTAACTGCACTACTGTATAGCTCTGTGTAAATAATCATTCTGTACATTCGATAATCTTTAATCCTACAACTGTTTACAACTTGCATAGTTCCCATTTCTGTATAGCTGTATATCTCAGATTCTGTAAAGTTATTTATTTCATATTCTGTATAGTTTTTCATATTTATATCCTGTTCATATCCTGTACATAGCTTGTACTCACTACAGCCTGTACATACTTATAGTTATAGAATATTCACAACATACTTCATACCGTGTACATTATAACATACCATAATAGACCCATTTCTGTAATATACTCACATATCTATATTATTGCTAATATATATTGTAATATATCTATATCACTAAAGCACTTCTGGATGGATGCAAACTGCATTTCGTTGCCCTGTACCTGTGCATGTGCAATGACAATAAAGTTGAATTCTATTCTATTCTATTCTATTCTATTCTATTCTATTCTATTCTATTATCTATCTGTATATTCATGGCCCTTGGGGGAAACTGTCCACATATTTTTCTTTGATAAAAGGCAGACAAACTCGGAGCAGTATTGTGTCTTACTAGAGATAAAAATGTCACAGTGGAGACAAATTGACACTGTCGAGTCCTTCATGCTTCCAACACTGCAAGAAATCTTTCATTTATGTTGAGAAATAGAGTGATCACACTGATTTCATTTCAACAAAAGCAGATCACATTTGGGGGTGAAAATTTGGATTCCCCTTTGCATTGCTTGTGCATATTTTGCTTCTCTTCTTGTTCAGTGTGCTCTGCTGAGAAGCAGCCTTTGGAAAAACACTGTTGCTGAATGAGCCACCAGAGAATATCTCTCAAGTTAATGCCAGCACTGCTCTATCACGTTTTTGTCCACACATGACCAGCTGCATTTGTCAATATGTGCCATCAAAGCTGGCACTACTTCATTGTTTCTACGCTGACATTTTGATAGACTAGTGTTATTTGCTTGCAGGGTTTAATATAAGCATTGATTTTTTTTCACCTTCCCTACCTGAAATCTATTACTTACTTTAGGGTCAAAGGTCAAATAAGGAAGTTCTGTTCATGACTGGTAAACAGAATAAAAACTAAATAAGTAAATGTGTAAATGTGATCTTCCTATGTGTTGGATGATTGTTTCTTAGCAAATGTATGTGTGTGTGTGTGTGTGTGTGTGTGTGTGTGTGTGTGTGTGTGTGTGTGTGTGTGTGTGTGTGTGTGTGTGTGTGTGTGTGTGTGTGTTTTGTATGCGTGCTTCACCCTCTATAGTTTCTCTGTTTTAACCCTCTCAGGCTCAAATTAAACTTTTTGTTGCTAATGCACAACCAAGTCCTGCAGTGGTACTTCTGAGTAAAAAAAAAACTCATAAAATATGTATGTGGGGTAATCAGGTTGTTAGTTGCAAATCGGCAAATCGGCAACGCCTGCCTTGAGAGGGTTAACTCAGGTACTGGGATTGGCAGTTTAATTAACTTCATATCTCTGCATGCTGCTGGAGAAGTTACCTCTCTGTGCACAAGAGACAGCATTTGTGTGTGTGGAAACTATGAGCAACAAACCTGTTACTTGAAGGCTTCCTGAAGCTGTGACAATTTCTGATTTCAGATCACATACTGATCAAGACATTTTTAGGTACATATTGTCACCAGACTTCACTGCTGATAGCTAATTTAATTTTCAGGTGAATATGGTTTGAAATTAACTAATTACTACTCTAATCTCTAATCTTTACTCCAGGGTCCTCTCACTTGGGGGAGCCTCTCTTCCCCAACCTAAAGGGAGCATTCCAGTGTTTTTTGGCAGAGAACTGTGTTACTTTGAGGTGCTGACTGGGCAGCAAACCACTTCAATGCATGCATGCATACTGAAGGTCACTCTGTGATGAAGCCATGCATACTGAATTATGTCATAGTAATTTTAATCAATCTATAATCAGGACTAATGATCGTCCTATTTTAAAGATCTGCCTAAATTTTCACATCAAAGTGGATTAAGTTAGTGCACATACAGTCACAATTTAGAAATAAAAACATTCACTGTAGACATTTTGTCAGTAGATTATTTCAGGAAAATTAATTATTTCTCCACACTGAGCATTTTGGAAACTTCTAATTAAGGTTGCCAGAAAAATTTGAAAGTTAAATATCCACCTTGGAACCAACAGCAGAATAAAATAAATCCTTCACTGCTCACACTAACGCCATGGATAAAAACATCAAGTTTACCAGGGAAGACACAAAGGATAACTGTTTGCCTTTCCTGGACTGCACTGCGCACACTGAAGAGAATGGCAACCTCAACATTGAAGTTTACCGGAAGCCCACACACACGGACCAGTACCTCCTCTTTGACTCCCATCACACTCTGGAACACAAATTTGTAAGTCCTGAGTAATCAGGACCCTACATCACTGGGCAGAGAATGTTCCCTCTAAACCTGAAGGAAAAAAGAAGGAACACACACAGGTAAAGGAAGCACTCAAAACATGCGGTTATCCTAATTGGGCGTTTATAAAGTCAGCAAAGATGCACAGAAAAGAAGATCAGACACCAGCGAGGGAGGATAAGAAAGACAGACGCAACAACACTGTCATCCCCTATGTAGCCTGTGTATCAGAGAAGCTCAGGAGACTTTTCTCCAAGTACAACATCCCAGTGTACTTCAGACCCAGCAACACACTCAGACAGAAACTGGTTCACCCGAAAGACAAAACTCCAAAACACAAACTTCACCGATTCTTGAGATAAGGGACAAAACATGTCTGCCAGATAAAACCCAATTTTGTGGTTAAAAATATGCATACAAGTGTTAACCCAAATGCCTAAAAGACAAACCAAGGCAATGTTTATACAACAAAAGTATGATTTTGCATTTTTTATACATATAAATTTTTTTTAAATGGTACATTACCAGTACCTTAAAAATCCATTGTCCAGAAGCAGGTGTGATAATATTAAAATTCAGGGAAAAAAATAAAAGTAATGTAAAATTAAACATCATGGCTCTCGTCACTAAGTTTTTAAGTCAATACCTTATATAATATCAAAATATACAATTAAAAATTTATTTTTACATATTTTTTAAGTGATTAAAATTGTGTCCAGAGTTTTTGTCAGCACCGTCAGATTTTTTAAAAGTACAAACAAATCAGGAATTATTGTGGGTAGCTTACAGTCTGAGGACCCCTTTACCACTTCCTGTTTGATACACATGCCATAAGGTCACTGCTGTGATATATATTTCATTTATGGCATACCTTTCTGATAAAACTCTGTGTCACAGCTATAGTGCGTCAACACCAAAGTCAATGTAATCCAAGATTTAATTTTTGTTTTTTGTATAAAGAGCTTAATTTAGGTAGATTGTAGAGGCCATAAGCAAACGATGAAAAACAAGATGGCTTCTGTCAGAAAAACATGTGTTATGAGCGAAAGTAGGGTATTTTGTCAACACCATCAGATGTCAACACCATCAGGATTTTTGTCTGACGGTGTTGACAAATGTCACAAAAGTGTCCTATTAATCAATTATATTAAGTAATTTTTTTTTTACTAATATTTCAGTCATATTACTTCTTGTGTATTTTACTGATATTTCTGCTTTACAGATGTGTCAAATATTATCTTGAAACTCATTGTTTATGTATACTTTATTAATCCTGTAGGAAAATGCCTAGTCCTCTGCATTTAACCCATTCACTCAGTGATGCAGTGGGCAGCTACCAATCCAGGATAGCCGTTCGTTGGATTTGAATGCCCAACCTTTCGATCATGTGGCATCTACTGAGCTAGCTGTGCCCCGAGAGCTGTTCTTTAAGTGATGATGTATGAATCCTGCTTCCGGGCCCAAACTACTCTGTGTTTATTAAGCCTGTTGTGCTGTTAAAATGTTTTAATGCTTTTTATCTTGTTCTATTACATCTGAACAAGCACCTAAAAACAGTCAGTGATCACTGTCAGCCTAACCAACGGGAACCCTCACGTTAACCTTTATCAAGTGGAAAAAAGTTAGCATTCATCCTCCAGCTTCACTGTGTTTATGTTATGCTAACACAGCTGTGTCGCTAGCAATCATGTACCACATCACTATATACCAGCTAGCCCAACTTGAGTAACCCTACAGACAGTGGCGGTCCTAGCCTGTTTGGCGCCCCGGGCAAACACTCCCTCTGGCGTCCCCTTCCCCACACACACACACACACACACAAAACATATTAAGTATTGTACATTAACATAAAACTGTTGTACACACACACGAAGAGAGAGAGAGTATGCATAGTATGCAAACGGCTACCAAACAGCCATCATAATTCAATTCATCCATCCATCCATTCGCTTCCGCTTATCCTTTTCAGGGTCGCGGGGGGCGCTGGAGCCTATCCCAGCTGTCATAGGGCGAGAGGCGGGGTACACCCTGGACAGGTCGCCAGCCTGTCACAGGGCTAACACACAGGGACAGACAATGCATGTCTTTGGACGGTGGGAGGAAGCCGGAGGAGTACCCGGAGGGAACCCACGCAAACACGGGGAGAACATGCAAACTCCACACATGGAGTTGAATTGAACTCAGGACCTTCTTGCTGTGCGGCAACAGTGCTAACCACCGTGCCACCGTGCTGCCCGTAATTCAATTCAATTCAATTCAATTCAATTCAATTTTATTTATATAGCGCCAAATCACAACAAAAGTTGTCTCAAGGCGCTTCATAGATACGATTCATCATACAATGAGAACAGGACAAATCAACAATTGACAATGACTAATTAATATTAAAATCTGTAACATATTGTATTGTTTGGAGTTTAGTCTGTCACTGTTACTATTTTTACCATTTCTTCTTGGACCAACCCACATAACCCACATAATATCCTTGGGGATTAATAAAGTATTCTGATTCTGATTGTTTTAGGATGACCTGCCATTATCCAATGACACATCTGCTTACCTGCATCTTTTACTCGTTTCTCCTCCTCTTCTCCTCTTTTTTCTAAACTGAGGACCTGAACTTTTCTTGTCCATCTTCCATTGGTTTTAATTTTGCACTCCAGTATGAACACCCATCCCTCAACCCGAGGATCACCACAACATAACCTAATAGACCTACACCTTAGTTCACAGAATTACTTTGTCTAGGGTGCATTTCTGAGATTTCACACAACCCAGGATTCAAATCATGAATACATAATGGTGTTAGGATGCCTGGGTTGTTGACCCAGGGTTTTTGAGTTTATATTATTTATATTTTCTAGTTTTTGGTTTCTTTGAGTTCTGTCTTATGGTTTATGTCTCTGTCTTCTTTAGTTGCTCTGTCTCCCCTATCACCTGCATCCCCTTGTCTAGTTCGCGTCTATGTGTATCCTTAGTTCCTATATCCCCGTGTCCAGTCAGTGTTTGTGTCTGCCCTGGTCCCACGTCTCTGTTCCCTCTGTAGTGCCTACATGTGAGGCTGTGTCTTTGTTCAGTCTGTGTTATGTGTTTCCTGTTTTACTTTGAAGGTCTCTGTCTTTTCTCAGTGTGTTCAGTTTACGCTTCTTTGGTCTCGTCAGTTCTGATTTGTCCCAGCTGTGTTTCCCTCCTGTTACTCATTCCCTGATTGCTCCCTCTGTGTATTTAAGCCCTGTGTTTCTCTGTGTCCGTGTCGTGATCTACCGTTTTCTTAGCTGTGTGTTCTGTCATTTCTCCAGTTTAAGTTTGTTTTGAGTTTTTTCAGTTATGTTATATTTTTGAGTACCTAATTAAAGCCTTTTTGAGTTCACGTCCGTCTCCGGAGTCTGCACCTTGGGTCCTATTCCTGCCTGCACACAGCCACACCTAACAGAAGATCACGACCAGAACATGGACCCAGCAGACTCCGTGTGGTATCAGCGACCCGCAGTTTCTGCCTTCCTCAAGGAGATCGTGAGGGAGGAAGCTGAGCATGCCCAGGAGCTCCAGTCACCCTTCTATGGGTCACGTTTGGCTTTGGGAGGGCCCCGCAGCCTCCAAATGGCTACGGCCGAGCCAGTGTCTATGCCTCGGGCGATCAGGTTGAGCACATGCTCCTTCTCTCCAGTCGCTACACCTCCGCCTTCACCCCTGGATTACCAGTCCGACAAGAGAGTTAAGCGGCGGAGGAAGAGAGATTATGTGACACCGGACGTTAGACTCACTCCGCTGCAGTCCTTCGCTCTGTTTTTGGGTCTGCCACGTTCTGAGCTTCACAAACTCTCTGCTTCCTCATCGCAGCCCGGTCCTTTGGAGGATTCGCAGCCCAGTTCGCCACCTCCCACTTCCCGGAGGAGGCGACGCTCACACCGTCACCACTCTTTTTCTGCGGAGCAACTCCCGGTGGTGAGTTGTGATTGCTGTCGTTCCTCGGAGCTGGAAACTAACAATCATAAGAACACTGCTAAGACTGAGACTATTAAGACTGTTAGACGTGGTGGTGGTAGGAAGTTAAAAAACGTTTTAGAAGAGTCTGTGTTTGCTGAGCCTGCTCCTTCGCACCATTGTGTTCCTGCTCCCAGGGCAGCTCAGGCCCAGCATTCCCCTGCACCTGTTTCAGTGCTTCAGGTGAGGGAGGCTGAGGTCCAGCTGGTCCCTGCTCAGGTGTCTAGGCTGGCTGAGCCTCTGCCTGTCGCTGCACCCGTACCAGCTCCTCGGGTGGGGACTGCAGCTGCCCAGCCGTTGACTGTGCCTGTCCCGGCTCCCAGGGTGAGGATGACCGGGAACCAGTTAGCTCCTGCACCCGTACCTTCTCCTCGGGTGGGAGTGGCTGGTGTCCGGCAGGTACTTGCACCTGTTTCTGACCTCGCTGGAGGCTCAGGTGAGCCCGTCCAGCAGGTTTCTGTAGGATCCGTAGGCTCAGACAACCTAGTCCAACCATCTGCTAATCCACCACCTCACCCGCCATTGCTGCCATCGTTACAACAGTCAATACAACTTAAACTTCTCTCCATAGCTCAGACATTAGCTCACCTATCGGCTCAGTCACCTGCTCAGTTACCGCCTCAGTTGTTTGCTCAGTCACCTGTCTCCGCTGGAGGGTCCGAGGGGCCCGTTCAGCCACCCGTCTCCGCTGGAGGGTCCGAGGGGCCCGTTCAGCCACCCGTCTCCGCTGGAGGGTCCGAGGAACCGCTTCAGCCACCCGTCTCCGCTGGAGGGTCCGAGGAATCGCTTCAGCCGTCTCTTCCTGCTGGAGGGCCCGAGGAGCCCGTTCAGCCTTCTGCCACGTCAGCTGGAGGGCCCGAGGAGCCTGTTCAGCCTTCTGCCACGTCAGCTGGAGGGCCTGAGGAGCCTGTTCAGCCGCCATTAGCCTCTGCCTCTGCTACGCCTGGTCCAGCTTCTGCTTCTGCTACGCCTGGTCCGGCTTCGGCCTCAGCTTCTGCAGTTCTGCCTGGTCCGGCCTCCGAGTCTGCAGTTCCGCCTGGTCCTGCCTCCGAGTCTGCAGCTCCGCCTGGTCCGGCCTTAGCCTCTGCAGCTCCGCCTGGTCCAGTCTCCGAGTGTTCAGCTTCGTCTGCTCCTGAGGTCTCCATGCTGTCTGTTCCTGCACGTCTTGCCTGGCCTGCACGTCTTGCCCGGCCTGCACGTCTTGCACGTCCTGTCCGGCCTGCACATCCTGTCCGGCCTGCTCGTCCTGCACGTTCTGTCCGGCCGATGACTGGACGTCGTTGCCGTCATGGACAGCCCCCTGAACTACGCCGCCGTCGGTTCCTCCCGCCCGGCCGACCTCCTGACCTGCTCCGCCGCCGTCGGTTCCTCCCGCCCAGCCGGCCTCCTGATCTGCTCCGTCGCCACCGGTGCCTTCCGCCTGGCTGGCCTCCTGAACTGTTTTCTGGGCTCTTGGACCATCAGCCTCCGGGCCGCCCCCCTGAACTGCCCGGGTTTGGACTGTTGTGCTGTCAGCCTCCGGGTCGGCCCCCTGAACTTTTTGTGAACTGTTTTTCCTGGCCGTCTGCGCCTGTCGTGAGCCTGTTTTTTGTTCTGTTGTTTTCCGGGCTCCGTTGTTTGTTCTTTTTTTGTTTCTGGCTCCTTGTTTGGTTTTGTTTCTGCACACAGCCACACCTAACAAATGGGCTTGGATTTACAACATTATGAATGAAATGTGCTCTATTTGGAAGCAGCCACCCCCTCCCCTTTCCACGGGTTGTGTGTGAGACTTTAAATCATCAAACTGTAAATTTAAACATTTACATTTTTATTGATCCGTTTACCCCTAGTCCTAAAGTGTATATTTATTTTCTTACTCTTCTTATATTTATTGTTTGTTTACTTGCACTGCTGTAACTGGAGCCTCATCGTCTCGTCTCTCTATATACAATAAAGTTTACTTTGACTTCAGCAAGTGCACCGAGGGATCTTCCGCTCACTTTTCGCGTATAGAATTTCGAAAAACATCAGTGCAAATTATGAGTCTGTATCATAATGTCCGCTGTTTTCGTGTTTGTTTTTATTTTGTTTTATTTTGCGAGTTGGTTATTAGATGCTGCTCCAGCCGGTCAGAGAATTATTTACTTGCTCCCAGCAAATGGGCGATAGAAAACCGATCGGTGCGTATGTCATTCCCAATATGCGCTGACTGACGCGATGCCCGTGATGTCGCCCCCCACCACGATGCCGCCCCGGGCAACCGCCTATGTCGCCCATATCTAAAACCGCTACTGCCTACAGAAGTCACTGCTGTTTAGTTTTCTGTCTTAATTTATGTTGGAAGTGGTAGCAGAGCTGGCGTATCATGTTTAGGTGGAAACAAGCAATCTAACTTCTAACTCTGTTAAATGTCATATATTCTGTTTTCATGGATGCCTGGATGTTACACCTGGTAAAGCAGCCGCACTGATCATTTTATTAAAGATGAAAGAATTTAGACAGTTTGTAACTCTCAGTGATGCCACAGAGTTCCTTTGACTTTGGGATCTGAAGGGGAGTTTGGACCTGGAAATGGCTAATGACATCAGAGTTAATGGCCGGATAGCATTTCTATTGCTTAATGCATAATTGTGCTGTGAATATTCATCCTTAATCTGTAAAAAAGCATAAGGTTCAGAAAAATTATAGTAATTACAAAATGGTACATTTCAGGCTAGAATAGCAAAGGGGAACCTGTCAGTAGAGCAACGAAGGAGAAGGAACAGGGATGATCAAAAAAGGAGAGAAAAAATTAACAGCCAGCCTGAGTTGAAGAAAGAGTTTCTCATAAAGGGAAAGATATAGAGTGAAAGAGGGAAAAATAAAGAACATCAGTTATCTGAAAGAAAGAGGAAAAAAAAGCAGAAGAGAAGGTTTTGGAAACAAGCACAGAGAGACAAAAGGAGAGAAATTACAGCGGGGTCTTAACACACAACCACAGAGAATCAAGGAGTAGTAGGCAGCTACTTGCTGGTGAACTATTAAGATGTAGAACTTGACATGTGCAAAAACAGAATTGTTATGATGTGTCTTGTGATATTACAAAGGTTGTTAAGGTTTAATGGTCATTTTGAAAGAAATAATATCTTGTTTTCTACCAGAGTGTCACCACCGTCAGTTTATTTTTCTCTTTTGGAGAACCATATAGTTTCCTTCCTTTATCTTCCAATAAAAATACGTAATTTTCTTAATAAATGTGTAATTTGCATGCTGCTTAATATGACTGTTTCTTATACAGATTAAATACAAGCTTCTGAAAATATGTATGACTGTAACTCTAATAATAAAAAGCCAAAACAATCTTACTTTTAAATAATAATAATAATAATGGATTGGATTTATATAGCGCTTTTCAAGGCACCCAAAGCGCTTTACAATACCACTATTCATTCACTCTCACATTCATACACTGGTGGAGGCAAGCTACAGTTGTAGCCACAGCTGCCCTGGGGCAAATGTGGTATAATTACTTTGAAAACATATGTGCATAAACAATAGAATAGAGAAGCTGCTAATAGTCAAAAGAGCTGAAACAACTTAATTTAAAATATATATTTTTGCATTTCTTTGTGTCTGACGGTGTTGACAAAAACCTTGCACTTCTCCAGGAAAAACACAAATTATTAAAAAATGTTACACCTGGAGGATAAGTGCTTAATCTCAGTGTCTGTAGACACAGTAAGAAATCCTTTTGTTTTAACTTGAGAGCCATTTTATACAAAGAGAGAAATCTGAGAGGTCATGTCAGCCACTAGTACTGTAGGCACTTTCACCTGGGGTCACCCATATTTGTGGGCCAGAAATGCAGGTTAGACTGACAGTAGCTTTTCTCATCCCTTCTTTTATTTCAGCTTTGATGGTGAGAAGAGAAATGCAGCCTTTGAGACATCAATGGGGGACAGAAAAATCCATGGCAGGTCACCTATTGGGATTTCAGATGTGGTGCAGTGACTAAAGCTCCCACTCTCCCACCACCCAGAGAGAAGAAAAATCATGACCATTGACAACTTGCAGGTCTTTCATAATGGTGAACATTGTCTAGACACACATTGTTAAAGTGATCAGGATACTAGGAGCCACACCAGATGGTCTAAAGGGAAAAGATACAAACAAACATAAAGCAGGATATTCAGATGAGAAACAATATATAAAATTGTATTTAACAGAACATGTTACACCTCATAAATGCAATGAAAGGACATAGCAAATCTATGCTGAAATAAGTTTTAAGAGGTATCTATCATAAAACTTATTTAATGCTCTTATGCAGTGTGTTCAGGTTTTATTTCTTCTGGGAGAGAAGAACTGCACTGTTCAGTGTTTGTTACATTTGATTCAGGTGTGCCTGCATACTGCAAACTATCATACTGCACAGAGCACAGAAACTTGACTTTTTGGACCATAATAATGTCATTGTAGTTATTTATGGCCTATATTCAATCTTTTGCAATTTCACCAATCTTGTGAAAGATGAGCAGCAAACCTTCACCCAATCAGAATTCCAATTAGCTTATTTAACAAAACTGCTATCAACATTTTGAAAGCATAAAAATATCATTATTTGCTGGGAGATTTGTCCAAGGCAACAAAAAGCAATTTACCATTTATTTACCCACTGTATATGTGATTGTTTTATTTGCTTGAATGACAAAAAGGGTCCCACTGTAACAATTATTTTAATATATATGGATGGATAAGTGGCATGTCCCTATTTTAGTGTAATTACTTGTGGAAATGTGCATTTATTTTAATTCGAGGCACTGTCCGGCAAATCACTTTTACAATACTTTTTCTTTGCATACGATAATCTACAGCATGTAGGCAGGACATTTTCTAAGAGTGGAGGATTGTAGGTATTTACTGCTCCAGTTCTTTGATTTAACAACTCTAAGAGTCCAAGCTCCAAGATGTTGTATATTATTATTATTATTTATGACATTTATGATTGTGGTGTAAAATGTACAAGTAAAAATTGTGTCCTATTGTGTCCTATTTTTGGTATTTCTCACTAGGCACACATGGAATCTCAGGGGAAATGGGGAAAGTTGATCAACCTCAGACGGTCAACTTTCCCCATTTATTAAAGCCATTAACCACAGTCCACTGCATCAGCTGATGGAGGTATGTGTTGGTTCAACGAATGACAAATTCCCTCAAAAAGATTTAATGGATATTGTGTGGTAAATAATTATTTGTTCCCATTTTGAATTTGTACATTTGCTTACTTACAAAGACATGACACAGATCTTCTCGTCGCTGGATGATTATACTACAGACGTTAGTGATTCTCCCAGCTTCCGTGAATCTGTGCTTTAGTATTTTCGTGATTCGTGAGTGACTTCTTTTTCCTGTGCCACAGTTTTCCTTCCTGGACCTGTGACCTCCCTGCAGTGCACGCATGTGTGAGGCTGGGCGTGAAGATGAGAGCGAGTGTGAGAGAGCTTCCCCTTGGTCCCTTGGAGCCTGGATTTCCCCCTCACTGTATATATTGTGCACCAGTGTTGTAAATTAACTGTGTTTGGAGACGTCAACCTGCTCTGCTCTTGAGTCTCTACTCTCAGTTGTGACATGACCGGTCTCTAATTTTTATGGTAGTTTCATTTTAATAGAGAAAGACAGAATATCTGAACGAAATAGGAAAAGAAAAAAATGACTTTGTACTTTGTGGAGAAGCACTTGTTGGCATGCAAATTGCTACTGTAACACATTTCTTGTAGTTACCAATTTACCAAGTTTGTGCAAATCTCAGGAAGGAATTTAGCCAACTTCTTTATAAAAACCTTCACCAAACCATTCATTCCAAAGACTTCTTGAGCAAGAAGAAGCTACATTTGCAGACCCGTCTAAATGATTAAGAAGGCAAATTATTCCAATCTACCATTATTACTAATGGTAGTCTTGGTCACTGTGGTCCCAACTGGCTTCAGCAAGCTCCTTCTGTGTAGGTTTTCATTATCACCCTCACTCATGAGCTGAGATCTTGAATGGGACTCCAGACTAAGGGCGACAGTTGTCACCTTCTCACAAAGCTTCTTGCTGACATACTTTGACAGGTCTTTGGTCTTTAATATGGTTGGAGAGAGGTTGGAATGCAATAAATTGATTCAGTGGATGGATGGGCTTTAAACACATGCACAGTTGAAAATCAGTATCTGTAATTGATTGACTGATTAATTGATTGTGTTACGTGGGCACACATCCAGTGTGTGAGAGCCAGAATTCTGCCAGGGCTGTAGGGTATCAAATACTCTATTTTATTCGATGACATGCAAATAATTTTTCAACTTTCATGGAATGAGTTTTTATTTTTTCTCTGGATTTTTGGTTGATATTCTGTCACTCTCTGTTAAAATGAAATTACCCCCAAAATTAGAGACTGTTCATTTCTTTGTGAGCCAAGTTCAGCAGGGGATCAAATAATTATTTCCCACACTGTATACACCAATTTCACAGTGGCTAATGAAACACTGCTCACTGAACCTCAGTTTTTTTAAGAATTAAAAAAGGGAAGAAAGCCAGTTAATAGCATTGATTTGGAAAAGAATAGCTGTTTGTTGCTGTTGATGAAAATATGAAAAACATGCTGGTAACTATACAGTATCGCTGGGATGATTTATTTAAAATTTACGGTGGTGAATCACTCCTGTGTGTCCAGCATGACCTTTTGTTGCACAGGTTTGAAGTTGCCAGGATACACTTTCTGTTGTGGTTACAAAGAAAGAACAACATCCAATCCTTATATCTCTCTCCCACACATTCGCAAAGCATCTCTTCAGTTCAGTATTTTGCAGTAAAAGCTGTTGAATTCTCCAGCCCATCTCTCCATCAAATCTTCTTTGTTCTGAGGGTGAAAAGGAGCTATTTTTGTTCATCTAGAAAACTTTTTAGCACCAGTTACAGCAATACTTGCTGCACCTTGTTTGATCACCCTTTTCTATGATTGCATACTACAACTACTGTTAAAAAAAGGAGAGCCAAAGGAAGGAGACAATAACTCTACAATAAGGACTATAGTATATATATATATATGTCTCTATGTATTTGAGGCAATTATCACTGATTATCTATACATTTCTCAAAAATCTATTATACATCCCTATTATACATACATTTAACTGAAGTGCACATGGATATCGCTTAGTTAGGTATAGCTTAGTTCGAGTGGATTATGCAACGCGATATCTCAAGTGCAGTGTGCAGCACAGCTGCACACAATTTCTATAAATAGTGTGGCGCAGGCGCTGTTTCTGTCACGGTCTGGATGGCAGACCGTGGGGATGTGGGGAAAGGAGGACCCAAAACGCAGACTCTGCGATGCAAACAGTGCTCTTTATTTACAGTGAAAAGGCTGTAAATACAATAACTCCCCGTTGCTCCCTCGAACCCCGTGTGCGTGCTTCCCTCCGATATCTGTGCTCGTGCTCCCCGCTGTTGTGTTTCCGCACCCCCGTGCGTGCTGCCTCTCCGGACCACTCCTCCTCCTGTAGGGAAACCAGAGACGCAGCCGTCAACACTAACCCTCGGCGGGCATATACGCACAGCACAGACCTAAGCTAACACACACTGACTTGGTAAGATAACTCAATGATCCCGCGCCGGTGGGAGCTCCAACTCTCTCCTAAGTAGCTCCCCCGATGAGCCCTGATCAACAAAAGGTGTGGCATGAACTTCAGGTGTGGCCAGTCCTTCCGCAGGGCCACACCCCTCAGGCCTGCAGGTGGCTGAGCTCCATCCTCCAGCCACACCCGCAGACATACACACCCATACCCTGCCTATACATATGAGTGGAACACAGACTAACACAGCACAGTGCAGAAAAACACACACATCACCAAAATAATAATAATAATAACAATAACATCAACAGTCAAAACTGCTCACGGACCCCGAGTCCTCCAGAGCTGGGTCCGTGACAGTTTCAGGTCATCTCCCAAGTCAGTATCACGAAAGAGATACTGACTGACATGTTATGTCTTGCACAGGGATCTGTATGAATTATTTGGCATTAAATCTATTTGGATTTTCAGATGGAGCCTGGTGTGACGGTGGAGTCCAAGGAAAAGACAGCCTTCTCCACTCCGTATGGTTTGTGCCAATTTGTCACACTTCCATTCGTCTTGTTTGAAGCCTGTGCCACTTTCCAGTGCCTCATGAACTGGGTGCTGCGGCCGCTCACTGCATATGCTGCCACCTACCTGGAGGATGTGGTCATCCACAATAACATGTGCATGTGCAGCGGATGGCCGCGGTCGTGGAATGCCTGAGGCAGGTGAGGCTCACGGCCAACCCAAAGAAGTCTGCAGTTAGGCTACGTTCACACTGCAGGCGAAAGCGCATCAAATCCGATTTTTTTGACCCTATGCGACCCATATCCGATCATGCTATGACAGTGTGAACGGCGCAAATCCGATATTTTCAAATCCGATCTGGGTCACTTTCGTATGTGGTACTGAATCCGATACATATCCGATGTATTAGAAAGCGACTGCTGTTTGAACGGTCAAGTCGCATTAAATCCGCCTTTTACGTCACCGACACAAGACTGAAGCCAATTATCAGCGCCAGAGAAGCGCCCGAGAAGACATCGCGAACGCTTCCTGGCCATCCAGTGTAGATGTAAGTGAAACTGTTGGGAAGACAACGTAAACATTTTATTTGTACTGTATAATCTGCAGATTCTGACAGAAATCTGCAGCTATCCTTTGAAGCACCGCTCCTCTCTTAAACAGCAATAAGGATCATTATTAGGTTATTTACATTATAATATAAATAACAAAATAACTTAAAGCAAAAATTGGGAAACGTGAAGTCCGAAGTCTTTATATTAAGGGCCATCTGTCAAACAATACTGTTTGCTCTGGGTCTAAACAGAGCGCGTTGTGTGTGACATCTTCTTTTGCGCATGCGGGCCGCTTTGAGCGTTCACACTAGAGCGCGTTTGCTGTCGCATTTTATTTGTAGTGTGAACGAGCAGACAAAAAAATCGGATTTGATCAAAAAATCGGAATTGAGTATTAAGACCTGCAGTGTGAACGTAGCCTTAGATGGAGAGAGGTATGGTATCTGGAGTACCACTTGGGGGGTGGTACAGGTGTGTGCACAGGCCACCATTGTTTCGTGCCCGCGCCCCAAGTAGGAAGTAGGTTTGGCCAGATGTGGCCCCGGCAGGGCCTCCTGGTGGGGGTATATGGCGGAGGGTGTTCATTGTTCTGATGTTAGCACTCAAACTGCTGTAGACATCATTCATTCATAATGCCTATATTCTAATGGCCCTGCTTCACCTCAGGTTGGATTTCTCCTCTTATTATTTGATAGTAGTGATGCTAATTCATTTTGAATTATCCCAGAGAATTCCTCACTTTCTCCTGTGCCACCTCACCTTCTGCCACTCACTTCTTGTCAGGCCCTCATCTCTAGAACAAGCTGTCTTTTAATTGCTTCATATTTTTCAATTTTCTTTAATGAAAATGACAATTCTGGGCAATGGGAGGAAATTATATTTGAGCAATAAATGGCTGACTCTTAAGACCTGCCCCTATCTCCAGCTCACTCCCCTACTGCTGTCCACTCTACACAAAGCCTCTGATGGAGCATCTGCAAAGATGGATTTAGCATCAGTGATAATTTTCCTAATTAAACCACACAATATTAAATTAGGAGCTGGTGTAGTTTAATTAGAGTTTCTTCTTCTCCTCTCTCTCCTCCCCCTGCTCCACTTCTCTTTCAGTCTCTCACTCTCATCTTGATAAGGTATGAGTTGGGCATGGGGGATTGCAGAGTCATCTGTTGAAAGAAGGGAATATCTCTGTAATGAATGTTGACCAAATGTGTTCACAGTTTCGTCCCGTTGTCTCTTCATTCCTCCTTGATGTCTCTGTCACCGCTGTAGAGCCAAAAGCTTTTATCTCAGAAACAGGGCATTTCAGGGGGTTAACAACAAAGCCAAGATCAGTTTAATCCTTTAGAAATTGTGCTGCATGTTTACAAAAAAGAAATAAATAATAACAACATACTAATGAATGATTGTTTACATACCACAAAATAACAGCTCAGCTATTCTCAAACTTGAGGATTCAAAACACAGACAAACATGTTTAGGTTAAGTAAATTACTACACAACTGAAGCTGTAAAACAACTTTTCAATATATATACATGTGTTTCACAAGGTTTCCCTGTTAGAACCATAATGTCTGTTTCTTTCACCCTCTAGCTGATAGTGGTACAAACTCAAGAGGCTACAAAGTATTTTAAAGTGGAAGTTTATTGCCTTTTATTGAGTGTGTGTTTGCTTCATGCAAAAAAAAAAGTTTTGATTGTGAATTGTACATGTGACTACATACTGCGCACTGGCTATATCTACTTAATGAATAATAAACTGTTCTGCATGTTCAAATAAAAATACAAAAGCACTTTGTTCATGTCCATTTTTGGACTTCACAAGGAACTGAAATTGATTACGTGTGTAATTGAGTGTTGAATATGGCCCCAAACGTATAGATCTTCTCTAGGTTTTCAATATATATACAATGATAAAGACAACTTAGTTTTTGTTTAGTTTTCCTCTAAACTCAATCATTTAAAAGGTCATCCCCTAGATCTTCCCACTACCTTTGGGATTCTTTTGTTTCCTACTCCTACAGTAAGTTGCAAAGTTTTCTTCGTCCATTTTAAATCTTTTAAACTGAAATTAAAGAACAAAGGTTGACTAACCTCTGAAGCCCATTTCACCATTTCTATAAAAACAGATCTGCTCAACAACTTATGATCACTGTCATATATTTGCAGAATCCAGGCAAAACGGAATGTCAGAAGAAAATTGTATATAGCTTCATGAAATGTGTTCTTTTATTGATCACTAAGCAAATGTCTACGTGACTTTTGACATGAACGCTTGTGTGATAAACAACTAATAGCTTCCTCTTTCTCTAAGAACATGCAGACTTAGAAAAGGGGAACCTCAGCTCTGAGTTCTTAGAATAACTCTGTTATCTTTGTACACACACACACACACAGACACAAGCTTGTATAAATAAAGAACGCAGACAGTGATACAGCGCAAGTCTGGAGTACGAGCGCTCTATGACCATCCTCGCGAGTAAAGACAACTGCAGTGTTTGTGTTTTCTAACTCAGGTGTCTCAGCTGAAGAACTGCGGGGTGATTTTTAGAAATCCCCAGTCACGGAATCTGCAACAGTCCCTTTTTCCCTGTTTAAGATTCAAGGCGACTTGTCTGTGTAACATAAATAAAGGTATACATTACAATACTATTTCCTTACTATTCAGTTTTTTGTAGCTCCAGTGTCTAATGGCTACTTTCTAGTTCTAGTTCTAGCAATTTGTAAATTGCTTATTTGTTTCTTAATAAGTAATTTGGAAATTTCAAAAGTAAGTTTTCTAACATTTTGCTTTCCTCAAATCCCCACAATTCACAGTGCTAACTGCTAATTATCTGCAAGCCATTGGCTTCTATACCTAGCACAATGTGCTTTAGAGCCCTTTCCCTGGAAAACAGCTCCCTGTTTAATTTTTTAAAAACTGGAATGCCAAAAATAATTAGTTTAAACTTTCTTTAAAAGCAGAGGGTGCTATGGTTCCTAGTTGCCATCAGTGACAACGCTTCTTTGTTTTGTTCTCTTTTCTCCCCCTTCAGTCTTTCCCTGTTTGCGTGTTTGCATTTGTTCGCCAGTGCTTGGCTAGTCTATTTACCTGTTTCTTCTGGTTTCCTGGTTGGACCCTGGTTGTAATCCTACCCTGCAACCTTTTGGGTAGCCTGATGTGCACCTCCTGAGAAATGTAGGAACATCAGCTCGATGCATACCACAATGACTTAAATGCCAAGGAAAGTTGCGGTGTAGGGATAAAAGGACTTTGCAGTTATTACGTAAGTTAGGACATAGATGTCCTGCTAAGTCTAAATCAAGATTTAGCTGTCCCAGGTTTCTGCATGTTCTTTGTTCACCTCTGCACCACATCGATTTCTCAGGTGGTGCTCCATCATGTCACTGTGACAAATATTCATTATTATGTCATTGTGACAGTGACATCATGATTAGACTTAGGAAAAAACAAATGGATCACCTATAGCAGCAACCTCTGGAGCTGAAAAATAACTGCCTACCATCAGTTGTTCTGGTAGCCAATTGAGTCTGACTCCAAAAGTGAGTCAATACAAAGGTTTCCATGCTAAGTAGTCTGACACGCGTTGGAACTTTTTCGATGCTACGTGTCACTGTATAGTGATGTTATACACGTACCTGTGTATCTCAGCATCCTCATCGATTGGCTAACGCCTGTGTGCCGCTGATCTGCTATCTAGCAGCCAAACAGCTGTTAGCTCAGCCTGGCTAAAGGCATTTCAGTAGGCAACGATGACATCAAACAAACCTAATGGGAGTATATTGAGCAATCTAAGACCACTGACTAGCATCAACAGCACTATTTTCTCCATACCTTCCCAACAGAACATCTGTCAGTGCCTGAATGGCTGTTAACAACATCAGTAATAACGCACTACTAAACCATGATATCATTAGTAACAGGAACATTGACTTTGTTTGCCTAGCAGAGATTATGATTGTCAAAAGAGTAGATACTCAGATATTAATCAATACTAAAAATTTATCACAAATAAAGATACTACTTTGCAGCAGTATCAATACCAACAGTGCTGTCTTTGCCCCATCCAGCTGACACACAACTTCACACAGCACCCACCGCAGCACACAGCTCATCCCTCCCCAGCTAAAGTAGTGAATGTTCATTGCGCTGAACGACTCCTTAGGAATGATTTTAAAAAGGTAAGTAAAGCTGGAATAATTGTTAATTATTCCATGCTGAATGAGTCGTGAATGGAATATTAAACCATAACAGAGTAGATTACCTTCAGATGGAGAACTGGCTATTGCGGGCTGTGCTGAGCAGCGGCGAAACCATATCTGAACTGAGCAGTGAGTTTTGAGTGTGAAGAACTAATCTGAGAAATCAAAGAGTGAACTCTTGAGCAGAGCAGACAAAGAATATGGCCTAAAGAGAGAGCTGAGGAAGTGACAAGCTGCAGGCTGAGGTGAAACAGTGTGAATGGTGGATCAGAGAGAGGCTGCTGTAATAAGATAATAAACTTTAACTTTTCTGCTTTTACAATAATTGATTAAAATGTGTTCTCAAATTTTTTTTATTTCCCCTTCCATAAATATCACACTTTATGCAAAGATGTTGTATTTTTCCATAACACTTCTAATGGTTAGAGGTTAGGTATTGTAAAACTTCTCCATAGTACTAAAAATTATATCAAGTTTCAAGTAATTTCCTGGGTATCAGTACTGAGTTTGAGATACTTGTCAACAGTGGTGGAGCGGGGGGGGTGGCTTACTGGGCTTAAGCCCGGGTTGTTTTTTCAGAAGCCCGGGGTCTTTTGGAGTGTAATTTTTTCATAGTTAGCTGCCTGGCTGACAACTGTATGAAACAAAAAACTACACACAATATTCGAAGCACATAGTGCACACTGTGGGAATTTATGACTGTGCGTAAATCCCCCCCAATATTGGTATGATCCGAGCTCAGACACTAAGCGACTGAGCGAGGGGGAGCTGCTGCCTGCGAGTGCGGTGTTGGAGAAGCGCAGACAGAGGAGAACTGAAGTTTTACCAGGTACCAAAGCAAATCATTTGTACTGTACAAATAATGTAAATATGATGGTGTATCACGAAAGATTGATGTCAAACTGATCACTTGACCCATATTACATTACTTGCTCTTCAAGCCTAACAACAACAATGCTGTTTCTTTAGAGAGTCTTAGCTTACATGTATGTTTATTTCATATATTCAGGTGTTACCCTCCACGGCTAAATAAATCGGTTTCAGTAATGTACTGATATACAAGAATGGACATAAGGGGCTTTCTTCAAAGAAAAAACTCTGGTAGTATTTTATATATTATGCTTTGTATGTTGTTCAGTATATTTCTATGCAAAACAAGAGGAATTTCAACACACAGCAGTATATTCACAGTTTAAACCAGATATTTACATCCACTCTATGGAAAACACAAGAACATTTTTTTACTGTACAACATCAATTTAGAGTAAACTTGTTTTGTTTTGGATAAATAAATATTGAAATATCTTTTGAATTAGTTAAATGTCAGAATAAAGAGAGACAGAGCTGTCTATTTTTATCACTTTCATCAAATTTAGGAGTACATATACACTAAGTTTATTAATTATTAATTATTAAGTTAATCAATAAGAAAACTCCAGACGATTCCATTCTGAGCTTAAGACGTTTCTGATAGGTTAGTAGAGTCCATCTGAGTAAACTGTTGGCACACCTCTGGATGCATATAAGGCACCCCCAAAACACAGAGTGTCAGGCGTTGTGTGGAGGCGAGGAAGAAGGAACCCAAACGCAGGACTGGCAGGTAGGTGAAGGTTTATTATAGGGAGTGGGTGAACGGACACTGACTGGCTAGACAACTGAACGGCTGACTGAACTGAGGGAACACACGGGAAGGACAACGTAACATCAATGACACAACAGTGAATGAATAGAAACAGAGGGCTTAAATACACAGACTGGTGAGGATGATAATGAAAGAACGGTGAGTACCCAGCTGAACATAATCTGACTAATGATACGTGGGAATAACTGGAACACAATACGCAGGCGGTATGCTGGCACAGAAAACAGATGTGAAAATAAACTGAAGATGACAAAACGGAAAACACTGGGTCAACGACCCAGGAACCCTGACAGTACCCCCCCCCCCCCCCCTTCAAAGGCCGGCACCCGACGGCCAAAAGAAAAAAAACAGAACAGGGCGGGCGGAGGGGGCCCAGGACGGAGGGACGGAATCCACATAGAGACAGTTCAGGTGGGCGGCCGCGAGGAAGACGGCGGCGGCCACTGAGCAGGTCCGGTGGGCGGACCAGGCGAAGCAGAGGCCGAGTCCGAGGCCGGACCAGGCGAGGCAGAAGCAGAGGCCGGACCAGGCGAGGCAGTAGCAGAGGCCGGACCAGGCGACGTTGAAGCGGATGGGGAGGCTGGACCAGGCGAGGATGAAGCAGAAGCCGAGGCTGGACCAGGCGAAGCCGCGGCTGAGTCTGATGCCGGACCAGGCGAGGCAGCGGCTGAGTCTGATGCAGGGCCAGTAGGCGCGGAAGCCTCTGGCTGGAGACAGGCAGGGCCAGTAGGCGCGGAAGCCTCTGGCTGGAGACAGGCAGGGCCAGTAGGCGCGGAAGCCTCTGGCTGGAGACAGGCAGGGCCAGCGGGTGTGGAAACCCCTGGCTGAGGAGCGGCCGGGCCAGCGGGTGCGGAAACCCCTGGCTGAGGAGCAGGAGAGCTCACAGCTGGCTCTGGGTGCTGTGGCTGCAGGTCCGGGAACTGAACAGGATGGTAGACGGGCGACTGGGAGACAGGAGGCGACTGGACTACAGACTGAGCAGGAGCAGACTGGACTGACTGGACTACAGACTGGACCAGAGCAGACTGGACTACGGACTGGACTGACTGGACAGGGGCAGACTGGACTGACTGGGCTACAAACTGGACAGGGGCAGACTGGACTGACTGGACAGGAGGAGACTGGAGGACAGGAGAGGGAACTGACTGGAGTGGAAGCTGAACAGCAGGTGAGGGAACTGACTGGAGTGGAAGCTGAACAGCAGGTGAGGGAACCGGCTGGAGTGGAAGCTGAACAGCAGGTGAGGGAACTGGCTGGAGTGAGGAGACTAATGGATAAACAGAGGTCGGTGAGGCTAATGGTTGAGCTGAGGTTGGTACAGCTGATGGCTGAGCTATAGACTGAGCTAATGCGGGAGATAAAGCTACAGCCTGAGCTAGTAAGGCTGGTGCCTGAGCAGGGGACACTTCAGCTAATCTAACTAGGGATGGTGCGAGGGCGTGAAAGGCTGGGTCAGGAGGTGGATGGAGTGGTGACGTAGCAGGTGAACTGGTTAGCTCTTCCGTGCCTCCAGAGTGTGAGGGCACTGGCTGGAGAGCCTCAGCTGCGTCTCTAGGAGGGTCAGGCCGGACCCTGGCCCCACCTGAGAAACAGAAGCGGGTGTGGAGGTAGACTGGGTCGCAGCTGCCCTCCTCCTGGGACCTGGCACTGGTGTGGGCGTAGACTGGGCCCCCGTGCTGGTGGGAAATGGCTGAATAATGGGTGTGGAAATAGTGACGGCGTGTGTGTTACTGGCAGGTTTATTGGAGATTGTCCTGGTTTTCCTGCCACCACTATTTACAGTCTTTGGGAGAGCAGAGCAGAACAAATCTTCCCAGTCCACAGAATCCTCCAGGAGGGAAACATCCCACGAATCAGAGATGGGGTTATTGTGCGTTTTGAGTGAATAATCAGATGGTGAGTGCAAAAAAAAGTCACTGGAGCTCACCATCGGGAGTGGCTGAAAGTAGTCCGTTTTATGGCGGCGTGTGCGCCGCTTTCTCTGGGAAGAGGAAGCGGCCGGGGTAAACAGCAGAGCTTCTGGCGCGGTAGCCTCCGTTGAGCCGAGGTGGGAGGCGTAGCCGTTGTGCCGTGGCGATGGTGGAGGTCTGGTGAATGAAGCGGCGGGTGTGTGAGCGTGGAGCGGAGTGGCGAGAGAGGGAGCGGCCGAAGCTTGGCCTGTAACGCCCACTCTCCGCGGCGAATGCTCCGATGCAGGTGAGACAGCAGGTGGAGGACCGCGGCGTCTCCGAGGCCCGCCCAGAGCCAGACGAGTCCCCTCAAAGACGTGCTCCCTCTCTGAGAAGAGCCGCTGTTTCCCCCTGAGCTTCTCCGCCCAAATGGAGAGCGCTACCTCCTGCCGCTCGTAGAGGTCCGAGTCCGCTGGGTTCCAAGCGTGTCTTTGTGGCACGGGTCGTGTCATTCTGTCAGGCGTTGTGTGGAGGCGAGGAAGAAGGAACCCAAACGCAGGACTGGCAGGTAGGTGAAGGTTTATTATAGGGAGTGGGTGAACGGACACTGACTGGCCAGACAACTGAACGGCTGTGTTACGTCCCCACTTAAAAGTCTAGGCGATGAGGGTGGGGGACAGTAACAGTTAGATCCAGGTGGAATGAAAAGAACGCCAGGCAGAGGTATTTAACATAAAATAGATCTTTATTGTAGGCAAACACCTCAATAATCATACAAATGGCAACAACAAAAGGAGACAGCACCGCTGCTTTAATGAGAAATCAGGGAGGTCAACCCAAAGTGGTAATGACCACTTCAACAAAGAAAGCAACAATAAGGCTTCAACAGAAAGAGACAGCAACGCTGCTAGCAAACAATATCCAGGCAGGCCACACAAACTAATGAAGGCCGCCGTCACTCATGGGCAATCACTGCTCAGTTAAACACTACTCACAAAGAGCCACACACCAGAAGGCTGGTCACACGCAGCAGGCTGTTCCACACCTAAGCCAGTAGCACACTCTGACCAGCACAGAGGAAATCCACCAGAAACCTCTCCCTCCTCCTCCACACTGCTCTTCTCCAGCTTATATCACCCCTGAGGGTAATTGGTTGTAACGAGAGCAGATGAGCAGCAGGTGTGACCTAAAGGAGAAGGCAGGGGCAGAGGGAGGGGCCAGAACGAAGGAGGAGGAGAGGGAGAAGACAACACCACGCCCACACACTCCCACAGCCTACCAGGATGTAACATTCCCCCCACCCTATATCCACACTATACAAAACAAAGAATAGACTCATCACTATGCACTGCGTGAGAGTGCATCAGCCACCAGATTTTCAGTCCCTTTCTTGTGCTGGATAACCAGATCATAATCCTGCACCAGCAATGCCCAGCGCATTAGTCGCTGGTTGTGGTTGTACATGCGCTGGAGGAAAGTGAGGGGGTTGTGATCTGTATACACCGTTACCGGAAAGGAGCTAGAGCCCACATACACAGTGAAGTGCTGCAAGGCCATCAGCATCGCTAGAGCTTCTTTCTCTATGGTGGAATAGTTTAGCTGATGGCGCTTGAACTTTACAGAGTAGTAGCAGACTGGGTGACACACACCCTCTGCGTCGTCTTGTAACAGCACCGCACCAGCTCCGGTGGCACTGGCGTCGACTTCCAGCTTGAAAGGCTGAGAGAAGTTAGGGGCAGCCAGAACTGGGGCGCTGCAAAGGAGGGATTTTGCAGACTCGAAGGCGTGCTGGCATTCCCCTGACCACTCAAAACGGACTTTGGGGCTACATAGCCTTGTCAAAGGGGCCACAACTACCGCAAAGTTCTTGCAAAAACAGCGGTAGTATCCAGTCATGCCCAGGAACCGCTTTAACTCCCGCCTAGTGGCTGGGGCCGGGTAGCTGACGATAGCCTCGACTTTTGCCTCCACTGGGCGTACCCGCCCGAAACCCACCTGTTTCCCCAGGTACATGACTTAGCGAGATTTAGGGTCAACGAGGCGTCAGCCAGTCGCTGAAATACCGATCGTAGGATGGCCACATGCTCTTCCCACGTGGCTGTGTATATCACTACATCATCCAAGTACACATTACATTGAGGCACGTCTCCTAAAACCAGCTGCATCAAATGCTGAAATGTGGCCGGAGCGTTTTTCATGCCAAATGCCATCACGGTGTACTGCATGAAATGGTCGGGTGTGACAAATGCGGAAATGTCAGAGGCTCTGGGGGTCAAAGGCACCTGCCAATATCCTTTAAGAAGGTCCAGTTTGGAAATAAATGTGGCAGGACCTATGTTATCAATGCAGTCCTCCATACGAGGAAGTGGAAAAGAATCGGCGACAGTCACTGCATTTACCTTACGGTAGTCGGTGCAGAAACGTGGGGTGCCATCAGACTTGGGCGTAAGTAAACATGGAGAGCTCCAAGGGCTGTGACTCTGTTTCGCCAAACCATTCTCCACTAGATAACTGACCTCCTTCCTCATCACCTCGCGCTTTCCCATAGGGCAGCGGTACGCGTGCTGTTTGATTGGGGTTGCGTCACCAACATCGATATCATGTTCACAAACATCAGTACGTGAGGGCACATCACCAAAGAGAGAGGGGTAGGAGTGCAGTAGATTAAGCACATCTTCGCATTGTGAAGGGGACAGATGAGACAAGTGGGCCGTTACTTCGGCTAAGTAAGCTGAATTCGCCAACCGTCCACACTGTTGTCCCTCAGAAAGTATATGCAGACCGTCGTCAGCACTGGCCTCTACACTCAGCACGGTGGCAGAGACAGAGCTGGAGGTTGCCGCACTGGCAACAGTCTCATGGGTTTCCCTATCATGGTAGGGTTTTAACATGTTGATGTGGCACAGGCGTGTTTTCCTCCTACGCTCTGGGGTACTGAGAACATAATCTGTCTCAGACACTTCCCTCACTATGACGTACGGTCCCGCAAAACGGGCCATAAGAGCATAACCAGGCACCGGTAGCAACACTAAGACCTTGTCCCCAGCCTGAAAATGCCTTTTCACAGCCTTTCTGTCATGCCACGTCTTCATGCACGCCTGGGCAGTACACAGGGCCTCTTTCGCTAATGAGGTAGCACGTTGCCAACGATCCTTACATGTTTTCACAAAATCTGCCACGTTAGTTTTTGGAACACCCCCACTAAGGAACCTCTCTTTCAACATCTTTAGCGGGCCCCGCACCTCGTGGCCAAACACAAGGGTAGCTGGGCTGAATCCTAAGGACTCTTGCTTAACATTGCGTATTGCAAACAGTACAAAGGGGACACCCTCATCCCAGCTTCTGCCCGTGTCATGGCAGTACTTTTTTAGCATGGCCTTAAGTGTTTGGTGCCAACGCTCAAGTGCACCCTGCGACTCTGGGTGATAAGCACTAGACACAGAATGAGAGACGCCCAGGGAAGCTAAAGTCTGTTTAAATGCTCGAGATAAGAAATTAGTTCCCTGGTCTGTTTGCACTGTTTTTGGAAGACCAAAGGTGGTGAAAAACTTGATTAGCGCCTTAGTAATGTTTGCAGTGGTGACCCTCCACAGAGGAATTGCTTCAGGGAACCGCGTGGACAAACACATTATGGTCAACAAAAACTGATTGCCTGCTCGTGTTCTTGGCAACGGACCAACACAATCGACCAAAACATGCTCGAATGGCTCACCAACAGCAGGTATTGGACATAGTGGGGCGGGGGGCACAGTTTGGTTTGGTTTGCCCACCAGTTGACACGTATGACAAGTATTACAATACTTCGCAACATCTGCCTTCATTGCCGGCCAGAAGAAGTGCTGCAGAATACGGTCATATGTTTTAGTTATCCCCAAATGTCCTGACCATGAAAGGTCATGGGCTAATTGTAGCACGTGCTGACGCAAACTAGCCGGGACCACTATCTGTTGGACTACACTCCAGTCCTCCCCTGGCTTTGAAGTCCACCTGCGCATTAGCAATCCATCACATACAACAAATGTCTGCTTCCTGTCTCCTGTCAGATGATCACTCTCATCTACGGCAGCAAAACATTTGGTTAACGATGGGTCTGCTTTCTGAGCGATAATAAGGGCCTCCCATGTGAGGAGAGGGGGGGGCTGCGGGTTCAGGAGCAGGCTCAGCCACTTCTTGAGCCAGTTCCTTGGCATCAGGACCCACCTCCCCCTCTGAGGGCATCACATCCATCTCCAGCATAGAGCCGACCACTGACCCTGACAAGTCAACCACTTCTCCCTGCCGATGGGCCTGTGACCGGGTAAGAACACCTATGGGAAATACATCCGGGTGCTGCCGGTTTAAAACATCTGGCAAGGGGCTTGGGTCAGGGGTCTTTGTGACCTCTGGGGTAGGATAAACCTTCCCGCCTGCAATGTCATTGCCCATTATGAAGTCCACACCATCAATCGGGAAACAAGGACACATAGCTACAGGAAAAATGCCACTTACTAGGTCACTCTGCACCCAAATTTGATGGAGGGGGGCTGGCACATAAGTCATTCCAACGCCCCTAACAATAACATCAGTGCCGCTGGCGGTCTTTTCATCAAAGGCAAGTGCACTAGCCAGTGTGAGGGACTGTGAACCACCTGTGTCACGTAAAATGGTCACAGTACGCCCGTCTCCAGGCTTACCAGAGAGTGACACCGCTCCTTTGAAAATGAAGGGTTTAAAACATTCGTCAGGCGTTTCAGTGCTAAGTGGTCTGCTACCAGGAGAAGCGTTTTTAATCAGCCCTATCCCTTTTGGTTTACGTGGTGTTGAAACTGGCTGTCTCCGCCTGTAGGCCTCGCAGTCCGCTATTAAATGGCCGGATTTAAAACAATAGAAACATTTCCGGTCTGACCTGGGACGAGGCACAGGCACCTCTCTCCTTGTGTCTTGCTCACCACTAGCACCACTAGCCTTTGCTAGTATGTCGCGTCGCTCATGCTTAACAACACTGGTTTTATGGACGAGTGCAAACTCGTCAGCCAGGGTCGCGGTCTGCTGCAACGTAGAGACCTTCTGCTCGTTCAGATATACCGCCATCCGCTCGGTGACGCAGTTTTTGAATTCCTCAATGAGAATTAATTCCCGTACCGAAGCTAGGTCTGCAGCTTTACAGGCCATACACCACCGATCAAAGAGGACACTCTTTTCTCTTGCGAAATCCAGGAAGGATTGACCCTGCACCTTTTTCAGCCCCCGAAATCGCTGCCTGTAAGCCTCGGGGACTAGCTCATAGGCTAACAGGATTGCACTTTTCAGTTTGTCGTAGTCCAAGCTGCATTCAGCGGACAACGAGGAACAAACTTCCTGTGCCTTGCCCACCAGCTTGCACTGTAGCAGGATGGCCCACGCCTCCCGCGGCCAACGCAAGGCTGTCGCTATCCGCTCAAACGATTCAAAATAAATCTCCACCTCAGTGTCACGAAATGCCGACTATTCCGTCCTACATCAAACTGTACGTCTGTCTGTGACAGCGAAGCCACCACAGGAGGGGAGGAGGCCTGCTGGAGTTCCAGCTGTCGCAGCTTGACCTTCGTCTCTGCCTCCACCTTCATCAGCTCAACCTCCCTAGCCCTAGCCAGTTCCGCGTCCAAACGCCTAAGCTCTATCTCCCTTTTCAGCTGGAACTCTCTCTCACGCTGCTCCTTCTCCAGCTGGAGACGAGCCAGACGGATTTTGAGCCTAGCATCCTGCTTAGAACCCTCTGATGACTGGATGGAGAGTGGATCAAAACGGGGCAGCATCACTAGTCCCCCCTTGGGCAACCCCTGGTCCATAGGTGTAGACACTGATGGTTCTAAAACCTGGCCTGGAACGTGAGGCGCCGCACTTGGTCCAGCCGGACCGGGTGTGCTCGGGGGTTCCTGCATTACAATCACCCTCTTCTCCAACAACCCGGACACCAGAGCGGCTTTCAGCTCGGGTTTGCGTAGACCAGTGGAGACACTGATCCCGTAATATGTAGCCAGCTCATGCAGATCCCTCTTCCTACAAACATCCAGCAGGGCAAGCGACGGCTCTACCGTAAACCCAGCAATATCAAAAGTGGCCATGAAAACTCAAAACGACCTGCAAAACACAAGCAAATCACTAAAGGGCCACACACACACACACACACACACACACACCGCCTTCACTACAGAACCAAAAACAGGCGAAATAAAAATGTGTTGTGTCAAGTCAACCATTAATTAAAAAAATTCTACCCACACTCCCCCCAGTCCTGCCTACTCAGACTCTAGCCTGTCCTAGCTTCTGGAGCGTACCAGGCTCGAGGCCAATTTAAAGACAAATCATCAAGTGCCACAGGCACCGACAAGCCTACCCCCAACAGAGAATTAATCCCCACCCGGGTTTGCTCCGAAAATAAAAAAGGCAAAACAAAAAACGAGTGTCCGAAGGAAGAGCAAATGCTCAGCTAGACACTCCCCTGTGCTAGCCGGGGAGAGCAGCAGCTAGCCAAATGACCTTCACACAACACACAAACACCTGTTCACACTTGTAATTAACCCAATTCCTTTCATTCCGATCCCGGACGAGCCCCCACTTTGTTACGTCCCCATTTAAAAGTCTAGGCGATGAGGGTGGGGGACAGTAACAGTTAGATCCAGGTGGAATGAAAAGAATATGCAAGTTAGCTCAGGGTCAGCATTGCAATGAAATGTGTTTGACAAGCAGAAGATAAGTCACTCAGCAGTATAGTATGATAAAAATATTACCAATATTAAGAGACTAAATTTATATAAATATATATACACACATGTATAAATGAAAAAATCTTAAGAAATCTTAATCTTAGGCTGTATGAGATGATTGTTATGAATTACTTTTTGAGCACTTAGCACTTAGTTCCTCCTACGCCGGGTGGTGCATCGGGCAGCTAGTGATCTCCATCGATGTCGGTCAGCAGCAACTGCTATTCGGTCCCGGTAGGAAATTCTCAGGATTCGCCGCAAGCCACGTTGTTGAAGCATGTTCAGGTGTTGAATAATTGCACTTGTGGAGCACCAGGTTTCACTAGCGTAAAGTGCAGTAGGGAAGACGATAGAGTTCAATAGTCTGATCTTGACCCTTACATTCAGGGAGGTCGAGTTCCAAATAGGTTGGAGACATCGCAGGACACCAACTGCCTTCCCTACTCTGGCGTCGACATCCCGATCACAGACCCCGTCATTTGAGATGATGCTGCCAAGATATGTAAAATTCTCCACCTCTTCAGCACGTTGTTGGTTGATCATGACCGGAATGCGGGTACGTGCATAGCCAACTCAGAGTACCTTGGTTTTTTTGGCGCTGATTCTTAATCCAACTTTCGTCGCCTCCCTCTGCAGGGCCACGGTCAACTTTTGGAGGTCTTCCTGAGTCGAGCCCAGCAGGGCGATGTCATCTGCGAAGTCCAAGTCAGTGAGATTACGTGCTTCGTGCCAAGGCACACCGATGCCAGCTTCGTCAACTGATCGTCGCATGATGAAGTCAATTACCAACAGGAAGAGGAAATAGTACGCATCCTTGTCGGACGCCAGTATTGATCTTGAAGAAATCTGTGCAGCCGTCATCCGTCTGGACGCAGCAACGGGAGTTGGAGTAGAGACAACGAAAGGCATCTACAAACTGCTGAGGGACTCCATAGTGACGTAGGATAGCCCATAGAGTTGGCCGGTGGACGCTGTCAAAAGCCTTCTTGGAGTCAATGAAATTAATAGAAATCTTCCTTTGGTATTCCAGTGTTTGTTCAATGATCATAAAACTGTTCAAAAAGAGTTATAAAAATATGATCTTCTCGATATATAAAGAAAAGGAAAATATTTAAATTAAGTGAATGTCTCTATTTAAAAACAAACAAACAAACAAAAAATTCATGATGTGATATTATAGTATATAGTATATCAGAAATCTGTTCACTATTTTTATTACAAATTATATCAGTAAGGAAGCTGACTAAATATTCACTGATAATTTATGGCAAAGGGGTGGGATTAAATAAGTGTATACTTCTTCCCACTCCCTTTCAACATGTAAATTAATCAGAATGTTTTTTTGTATGTAATTTGTATAGTATTTCTTTCTCTCTTATTTCTTTTCTAAATGTACTTGTATATTGTTCACATGTTGAAATAAATTACCAATCAATCAATCAATCAATCAATCATGCGGAGGGTGAAGATTTGCTCGACGCATGACCGGCCACTCCGAAACCCAGCCTGCTCTTCTCACAATCGTTCGTTCACTGCGTGTCGTAGCTGATTCAAAAGAGCGAGGCAAAACACTTTCCCGGGTACCGACAGCAACGTGATGCCCCGCCAGTTGTTACAGTCACCCAAATGACCTTTCTTTGGAAGTTTGATGATGGTGCCTTTTGTCCAATCATCGGGTACATGTGATGATGACCAGCAGGCGTTTAAGAGTCTTGTAAGGGCGGCTTCAAGATGGGGTCCGCCATGCTTCAGCATTTTGGACTCCGCCATTGCCGGTCCCAAGCCCGGATGAAAAGGGAGGAGGGTTGGGTGTGGGGCTAGCAACCCCACCCTGTAAAAACTCCAACTGCTACGAAAACAGCAAGTGAATCTCATTATCGATTGTTATGAATAGCACCACATAAATAAAAATGATACTGGGTGTACTATTGTCAAGAAATGAAAACATGAAAACTGAGATGAGATTAACTCAAGCTTAAAGTATGTAGCGTGGATGATATCTGTGAATTTAAAGCCACGAAATTATTCATTTTATCTTTTTTGTCTCAAAATAAATAAATTCTTCTTATCACGCTCAGGGAGTTCAACACATAGAGAGAACAGTACAGTGAAAAGCCATTTTCGTCCAGCACAGTTATGGACGCAGAAATGGACGACAAAGTGTCAACAGTATTCAGCACGTCTTCCTCGAAGCATTCAGTAGCCAGTGCCACTGCAAAAGCCAGAGCTATCAATTTGGAAAAAGCTACACTTGAGGCAGATCTGGAAGCACTGGAGCTTGGAAAAGCAGCTGCTGTTGCTAAGGAAGAAGAAGAAGAAGAAGCAGCAGCAGCCATAGAATGTGATGATATACACAGCAACAGGAGCAGCATCTCACACTTGTTCATCAAACAGCAAACCAAGGAAGATGAAGATCAAGCTCGGATCAGTTTCAAACCTGCCATAGACTCTCAAGACACACTGAGCCCTGTCTATGTTAGGAAAGCATCGCTGTCAACAAAAAAGAACCCCCAGAATCTAGTGTAGAATATCACACTTCACCCTCAAAACCAGGTTACTCAAGCTATCGTATTTTCACGACCATAAGACGCACTGTACTAAAAGGCGCAGTCTCAGTTATGTGTGCCATTACTGTATTTAACACACACATAAGGCGCACTGGATTATAGGGCGCATACAAGTACCGTATGCGTATTTAAAAATAAAGCGGGAGCAAACCTGAGTTCGGTACCTTACTCACATTTCTATTACCGGTAATCGTCAACACAAGCATACAAGTGTGCGTATTTAAAAATAAAGCAGGAGCAAAACGAAGTTTGGTACTCACATTTTTATCATCAATCAAACCCATCGAAGTCCTCATTCTCTGTGTCTGAATTGAACAGCTGCGCTAAATCTCCATCAAACATGCCAAGTTCACTTTCTTCACTGTCAGAGTCACTTTCCGCGCCGTGCGGCTCCTCGGAAATGATGCTGGCTTTTGCGAAAGCTCGAACAACAGTGCCAGCAGACATGTTAGCCCAAGCATCTACAATCCATTGGCAAATTGTGGCGTAACTCGCCCGGCGCTGCCTTCCACTCTTGGTGAAACTGTGGTCTCCATCGGTCATCCATCGCTCCCAGGCCGCTCGCAGCCTTACTTTGAACAGGCGGTTCACACCGATGTCCAGCGGTTGGAGTTCCTTTGTCAGGCCTCCCGGAATGACAGCAAGCTCACATCATTTGTTTCACTAGTTTTTTCACATCGGCTGTGAGATGGGCACACATAGAGTCACAGATTAAGAGCAATGGTGATGCGTGGAAAAAACCACCTGGTCTCCTTACATACACCTCCCTCAGCCACTCTTTCATCATTTCCTCATCCATCCAGCCCTTTTCATTTGCCTTAATGATGATTCCTGCTGGAAACTTCTCTTTAGGCAAAGTCTTTCGCTTAAAAATCACCATAGGCGGCAGTTTCTGTCCATTAGCATGGCAGCCAAGCACAACAGTAAAAGAAGACTTTTCATACCCCGTTGTGCGTATCGCTACCGTGCTGGTCCCCTTCTTCTCCACAGTGTGACTCACCGGGATGTCAAAAGTGAGCAGGACCTCGTCCATGTTTGTGATGTGGCTGGGCTGGATGTTTTTGTCACCGATGTGTTTGCTGCAGTAGGAGCGGAAGATGGCCAGCTTTTCCTTATAATCCGCTGGAAGTTGCTGCGCTACCATAGTCCTGGTCCGGATGGAAAAATGGCACTGTTTCATAAAACGAAAGCACCAAGACGGACCTCCTTGGAAATGTTCAATGTTCATCTCTTCAGCTAGTGAAACTGCTTTTAGCCGAATGGTGACCGTCGAAACGCTTCTCCCGCTCGTTCTTTGCTCGATGATCCACCGCTCGAGTCTTTCCTCCAACTCGGGCCACCTCGCCTTATGTCCGCGGAAACTCAGCTGCGTTTTCTTGACCTGCCGGAGCTTGTTTTCTAGCTTCCTCCATTTGCGAACCATCCATTCGTTAATCTTAAATTCTCTCGCCGCTGCTCGATTTCCACGTTCCTCCACATAGCTGATGGCCTTCAGTTTAAACTGTGCTTCATAAGCGTGTCTCTTTGCCATTTTCAGGGTTGTTAAAACAATGATGTTCCACATAATGCACATACCTGTCCTTTTAGACAGGTATGTGCGATTGTCCGGTATATACGATCAACGCCCACACTTCACCCTTTAGCGTTCTCATGGTGTTCTCTACTACGTCCTCCTTACAACACACAGGGCGCACTGCGCTATAGGGCGCGCCGTACTTTTTGAAGAAAATCTAAGACTTTTAAGTGCGCCTTATGGTCGTGAAAATACGGTAAGTGAATATCAGCCAACTGCAGGACTGCCTCAGTTAACCACGTTGTGCCCTCACTACTTTTTAAGGTATCTTCAGAATGCAGTCTACCCATGAGGCATTCAGATCCTATTCAAAGGATCAGCATACACCAACATTCCCAGAATCCATCTACAGGCATGTTAGACTTTGCAAAGTATCTGGCACACAGGGAATTAGTAACCACTAAAAACTAAGCTCTGTAGGCTTAGCATCCTTCCGTAGTGCCATTAAGGACTTGGAGCTGACAGCCAGTGAAGAGTTAGATGTACTGGTAAAATGGCTTGGTAGGGAATCATGGGAACATGTAAAAAGGATCCGTGCTGCTCACATCACTCATATCATAAAGCTGCACTTCAGTTGTCATGGCTGAGACTTTAAGAATGTTATGCAACCCCAGAAGTGATAGAGTGTGCTCCCTTTAAACAGCTGGACGGCTTCCCTCACCTCACATTGAAAGAAAACATAAGACTAAGGGAATCGAGTGACCTACTGATGGAGCTTTTGGCAGCCAAGGAAGATGGTTATTTACCAGGTCTTAAGCTGGGCATACACTGTGCGATTTTCTTCAGTCGCGCGATTCAGCTCCTGCTCAAACTGTACGATTGACTCGCAGGGGTTAGAAGTTCGTAGGTCACGATGCAGGGTCTCACACTATGCTCTGATGCGACCTGAGTGCTCACACTGTGCGTCCATAAAAATGAAGGTTATAACAGAAAATCTGTCGATTGCTCTCCCTCTCTGTCTTTCACTCACACAGACACGCACACCACCACCATCAACACATCGCACAGTGGCATGATAATTATGCTTTTATCATACCAGTGGTCTGATTGATACCACAATGGACCACTGAAGCCCTGGAAAAAGAATCATGTGTCAGGTCAAACACAAATGCAAGAACAATCATGCCACTGTGCGATGTGTTCACTGCTACAGATACACATGTGGTAAATGCAGACTACAGATACCATGGCAGTGCCAGGATTGTGAGTGATTGCTGAAAATGTTGAAATGTACTCACTCACTTTTTATTATTATTTGTAAATATGTGTACAAATGGTTGGTTTTTTGTACTGTTTTTGTCAATAAATCTCAGCAACAAAGGAAATACACCCATGTGTGTTGATTTCTCCCTAAGATGGCAAACTGAAACACAAGTTTCCTTGTGGCTCAGGAAACTAACCACTCCAAGTTGGTGACTTTTGGAGAGTTATTTCCCTGGATGATTGAGAATGCATCAAGACGAACACAAAAGGAAGTTCACAGCTTTTAGCAGCTCCCCCACCCCCTCATTCACACACCCCCACTCCCCTCCAGAATTCCCAGATAACAACCTAATTTACATATGAATGACTAGCCAATTTAGCTTCCACTTGGCTGAAGCTAAAGCCTAGCTAAAAGCCTACCAGCAATTTGGCTGGAAGGCGGGTTTTAAAGGTAGAAAGGTAGAAGCCTGGCAGTGCTGGTGATATGCCAGAGAGAGACTGGCTAAGGAGGCTGGAGAACACACATGCGCTGGCTGACGTATCAGACACAGTGAGGACCGACTGGTGGACAAGCCAGCGAATGCGGACAACACGCCAGAGAACGCAGCCGGCAGCTGCAGTGCAGCCGCTGGAGAGGAGGGCCAAGCCAGGGACCCGACCTGCAGGTCGCCCCAGGGCCAAGTGGCTGCCGAGCGCTGTCCGTAGACAGGGGAGCCACAAGAGTGAACTCGAGGACGAGACACTCGAGTACAGCCAGCACCGCAGGCTGGAACACAACACAATCGCTGGCTGGCTTATCAGACACAGCGAGGCCAGGCTAACGTGTAACGGGTGAACCGCCTGCAGAGAGCCACGCACTGCAGGCTGTAGAACACTCACTCGCTGACTGAGCATCAGACACAGCAAGGTCCAGCTGGCGCGTAAACCGGCGAAGCGCGGGCAATACACCAGGGAAACACAGCCTGCAGCTGCAGCAGCAGCGGCCGCGGCTTAACCTGCGGTCAGAGCCGAGAAGCCGTCCCAATCGAGGAACGACAGGAGCCCTGCTGGCCGTGTGAACCGCGCACTGCGGGCAACACGCCAGACAGGACAGGCTACACTAGGCTGGAGAAGGCATCCGCCACAGCGAGGTGCGACTGGCGTGAAAGCCGGCGAACGCGGTCAAAACGCCAGGGCAATCGCTATGACAGAAGCCCGCGATATGCGGATGACGCCCCAGAAGGGAAGGCGGAGCCGCCAGCTGGAGAAGTCAAGTCACAACAGATTCCTGCCTGGCACTAGGCAGTGAAACACAGCCAGGGAGAGAGAGAGCCTGTCGCAGCAGCTCGGCCACTCAGAGGATGGCCGAGGTAGGATGAGGCCCAGGGCCTGTCCCAGGAGTAGAGCAGCTGACCTGGACCATCCACGACAGGGGAGGTGCTGGTGGCTCAGGCCACTGAGGGCCCAAGTGGCAACCCAAGGTTCATCACTAGGGCACAGCAACCACTCCGCGGTGTCTATAGACAGGGGGCCAGCAGAGTGGGCCTGATGAGACACTAACGGACAGACGGCAGGTGTCAGCTCACTGAGCACCTGCTCTGGCCAGGTGACCCGCGATACAGGGGCAACCCACTAGACAGAGAGCCAGCGCTGCGCGCTGGAGAACACCCATTCACCGGCTGACGTATCAGACACAGCGAGGTCCGACTGGCGTGTGAGTCGGCGAACCGCGGGCTACACGCCAGAGGAACACAGCAGCAGTACAGCTGCAAAGACGCAGGGCCAAGGCAGGGAAGCAACCTGTAGGGTCTGTCCAACCATGGAGCCACCCAGCCATCCGCAGACGGGGGGCTGGCGGTCTAGCCCACTGAAAGCCAAGTGGGGACTCAACCCGAAGGTTGAGTCAGCCAGCTGAGCGGTCGCTAGCACTGTCCGCAGACAGGGGAGCAGCAAGAGTGAACTTCGAAAACAAGACACCCATGCACAGCGTCGCAGGCCGGAGAACACCCACTCGCCGGCCGAATAATCAGACACAGTGAGGCCCGGCTGGCGTGTAAACTGGCGAAGCGCAGGCAACACGCCAAGGGAACACAGCCAGGAGCTGCAGCAGCTGACATGCCAGAGAGAATCCGGATAAAATAGGCAGGAGAACGCACACTCGCCGCAGCAAGGTCCAACTGACGTGTAAGCCGGCAAATGCAGGCAACATGCCAGGGGAAGACTGCCCGGAGCTGCAGTGCAGCCAGGGACGTGACTCACCGGGGGTGTCAGCTCACTGAGCGGGCCCTGCCGGCCACGCAACCCGCAACATTTGGGCAATGTGCCGGACAGAGAGCCAGCGCCGCAGGCCGGAGAACTGTCAACTGCTGGCCGAGCCGTCAGACGCAGTGAGGTCTGACTGCCGTATGAACCGGCGAAGCGCGGGCAATAGGAGCTGGCCACTAGGCCCAACTCACAGGATGTCAGGAGGGAGGAGAGCGGCTGGAGGACAGCTGAGCCTAGGCTCCAAGTCCTCCCCACCTCAACTGAACACGGCTGTCTCTGCACGCCTGCAGAGGCCCCTCAGCTTCTTTAAAGCGAGGTGGCCGCAGGCCAGACAGACAGTCCCATCAGGCAACCCTAGTCGTCTGACCGGAGCCAAGCGTCATAAACATCAACCCCCTGACCATCAACCTCCACCAGCCCAGGCCTCAAGGAGGCAGGGCCACGGGAGGGAATGCCGTGGGAGGGCCCCAGAACTAGGGAACCCAGACATGGGTTCACCCGTCCGGACCCTACCCCAGTGGCAACCAGAGGGGATTGAAGCTTCCTCAACACCTCACGATAATCAACCTCCACCGACCCAGGCCAAGCCGTGTCCCTGCCGTGTTTCCACACTGTAGCCGAGCTACCCGCTAGCCGGCAGCTGCACAGCATGGTCCGACCAGCGCATAAGCTTGTTTTTTTTTTCGAGGGGGACCAACCAAGGGGAAGCAAGGGCCAGCTAGGGGGAACCAAGCTAAGGGATACCAGGGGAATACCGAGGCTACCAGGGGACCTAGAAGGGAGAAATACATCGCCCACGGAGGATGCCGAAGCACACTCCAATAGACGCACACACACAGTACTCTCAAGGTAAGCACTCTTTCGCACACACACACAACAAGTGGAGATCAACGATCACCGGTGTCACGTCTGCACAGCTGTTTTATACGTATGCTGAGGGGCGTAGCCGGGCGTGCCGGAGTGTCTTAAAGAAATATCCACACGCCACGACCAAGGGGGGTCGTACCCCGTACATATGGAATATGTAACGGTGTGGAGAGATAGTCTCGATATGCTAGAGAACACCAGTTATGTCACAAACACATAAACACATAAATGCCCTATAGGTCACTTAATTGTTTTTGTTGGTTAGCAGTCACAATGGTTATATGTTTTGTTTATATATACATATATTTTCCCCAAAAATATGTTTTGAAAGGCAAAAGAAATTAAATTTGAGTGTTAGTGAAGCAAAACTTTCCACAAGCAGCCTTGATTCACAGTGGTTCAATTACAAAATTAATGGAATTCTAATAACAGTGCTTTTCTTTTGTTTATGTCCAAATACTCCAATTCTGATAAGTAAATGTCTGGTATTTTTTTCAATGTTATTGGAGGCTTTTTAACAGTGGATCGAATATACTAACCAGATTTACTATTTGCTGGTCTTAAAACAGTCACTTCCGACTCAAAATAACAAAAGGAATAATATCAACAATCAAAATGACAAGGTTGAGGTTTCAAATGTAGAGTCCAGGAACTAGTTTATGACCGGCTACATCTATATGTTATATCCTTTGCACTAAATTTGCAATGCACTCACACCAAACTGTAAAGGTTTAATTTTAGCCACAGTCACAATATAAACTTTTAAACATATAGTAATTAATCTTAGATAGCAAAGTACTGTAATCTTCAGAACCACTGGAACATTGCATTATATTTTACATTCAGCTTAATAACAGACAGTCAGCTCACTGATTAACTGAACAGTTCTGTTCAATGCTGGTAATTTGAGAGCATAATTTGACATAAACTGTCACAACAGCTTGTCAGACCCCTTTAAATGAGAACATCACTCTATTTTTAACTGGATAGTGGGAGGATATTTCCAGTAACAATATGAGCCATTCCCTTTAATTGGATAAACTGTAATTTTATATACTGCTCTACCAGTCACTCAGATACTTCTTAGATTTATAGCTTTTGTCATTTTAGATCATTCAATTCAGTTATTTTATGTGACTTCACAAGGCACAATCATTGGTTTACATCACTTTTATTACAGTGTATTTTTACTTCACTGGTGTTGTTAGCTTTGAACATGTAAAGCTCTTTACAGTGTCTTTGTACCTTTGTTTCAGCAGACTATGTACTGTATATACAGTAGATAAATTCTAATGAATTGAATTTTCATTCATTAGGTGATATTTTAAAATTATGGTTTCATAATGATATGCAAGTAAAAACTAAAAAGAGTATTTAAAAGTAGAATGGGAGGCACTTCAGTTTTCAGGCCCCTCTTCTATGGAACCACCTTCCAGTTTGGATTCAGGACACAGACACTATCTCTACTTTTAAAATTTGGCCTAAACTTTCCTTTTTGCTAAAGCATATAGTTAGGGCTGGATCAGGTGACCCCGACTCGTCCCTTAGTTTTGCTGCAATAGGTGTAGGCTGCTGGGGGATTCCCATGATACATTGAGTCTTTTTTCTTCAGTCATCTTTCTTACCCACTATGTGTTAATAGACTCTGCACTGAATCATACTTTTTATTCATCTCTGGCTCTCTTCCACAGCATGTCTTTTAACCTGTCTTCCTTCTCTCTCCCCAACCGGTCACAGCAGATGACCCCTGCTCCCTGAGCCTGGTTCTGCCGTAGGTTTTTTCCTGTTAAAAGGGAGTTTTTTCCTTCCTGCTGTCGCCAAAGTGCTTGCTCATAGGGGGGTCGTATGATTGGCACTTGAGGCGACTGATCCTGATCAGTTGCCTCAAGTGCCTTGAGGCGACTGATGTTGTGATTTGGTGCTGTATACATAAAATTGAAATTGAATTGAATAACAAAATATCATAAAACATGCAATAGAAAATGGGAGATATGTTTACCAGCTACAGTATCTGGAGTGCTCTCAATACCATATAGATAGGTAAAAGTAATGAGCTTAAGGCAAATGGGAGGGTAAATCTCCTCCTTTGTGTGTGCTGCTTGCTATTTGGAGTGTGTAGATCAAATTTACAAAGGATTATCTGCTGGAGACTGCAGTGAAAATCTCTGATACCATCTGACTTTTTGCCCAAAGTCAATTTGTCAGAGGGATGCAATTAAAAGTTTTAGCAAGGCTGTCACAGCATGTAATTGTATAGGCTGAAATGAGATCCACTGGGCTGACTCTATCAGTGGAGAGGGGCAGTTCTGAGGTTTTATTGGCCTCAGTTTGTTGCCCTGATTGCTGTAATTCAACAGATCATTACTATTTACTGCAACCTTGAGTGTGACTTTATTGTCGTGTCTAAACAGTGAAGAAAAAAGAATTAAGAAAAGAGTGTCTGCTTACATGAATTGTAATCAGGCGAATATGGCTATCCATCCTCTGCAAGACAGCAGAGGAGGTTATCCAGCCTACATAAATGCACAATCTGTAGCCCGAATGCACAAAAAACCCCTTCAAAAATAAACAAAAGCATGCGTCACTTCCAACGTAAATATGGACTAAATCACAAACTGATTTAGTGAGAGACTACCAAACTGTGATGTTTGGTTTATTTCAGTGTTTTATTTATTACTGAGTAAACCAATCCGACTGATATTAATGTTCAAAGTTTGTTGTTTTAGTCAACTTTAATGTGTTGACAGTATATTTTGAAGTGAATCAATGACTGCCATTATCACTAGGTTTACTAAACCTGCGCAAATATGCGTAACTTCCCTAAACCCAACACCCCCTAGAATCACTGGCATTTTTATTTTCTGGTGCAAGTCCCAAGGTGTTAATCATCCTGCTGAGATTTTCACAGGTTGTCAGCTTGTTTCTCCTCCAGCTTTTGTTGTGCAAACCACCCATTATCCTTGAGGCCTTGCACATTTGCATTTGCTCACTCAGAGTTGCTCAGATCCAAGTCAGGCCAAACCTCTGTGTTACAACTTTCAGAAATGCCTGCCGTATCTATACAAAATATCCCACACATTGACTGACCTGCAAATATAAAAGACACACATTCACACCTTCCTTGACTCTCAGCACAGACCTTCCATTGTTCCGTTGTCACTGTGTATGTGAGGGAGTGGCATTGCTTGACTACAGCACAGTGCTGTGCATAAAAGCAGACCAACCCAGGCGGGAGAATCATTTCTTGTTCGCATTTCTGAGAACGCACACCAGGATGGCCTCCGTATCACTGCCACGCAGGAAGGCTTTGGCATTGCTTCAGGAAATGGACGAAGCAGATTCTGATGGAGGAGAGGTTTCATTTGTCCAGCAGGCCACTGATACCTCCTCAGAAGTGATGGCATTCATTTCAATCCTGTTTGTAAGACCAATCATGTGTCCTGTTGGTGCCATTGTGGATTGCTGGTCAGAAAGATTTCTGGTGCCAGTAATCAAAGAGACAATGCCCCGAGATAGATTCATTTCAATTATGCAATACCGTATTTTCACGACCATAAGGCGCACTGTGCTAAAAGGCGCAGTCTCAGTTATGTGTGCCCTTACTGTATTTAACACACACATAAGGCGCACTGGACCATAGGGCGCATACAAGTACCGTATGCGTATTTAAAAATAAAGCGGGAGCAAACCTGAATTCGGTACCTTACTCACATTTCTATTGCCGGTAATCGTCATCATCAACAACACACAAGCATACAAGTGTGCGTATTTAAAAATAAAGCAGGAGCAAAACAAAGTTTGGTACTCACATTTTTATCATCAATCAAACCCATCGAAGTCCTCATCCTCTGTGTCTGAATTGAACAGCTGCGCTAAATCTCCATCAAACATGCCAGGTTCACTGTCTTCACCGTCAGAGTCACTTTCCGTGCCGTGCGGCTCCTCGGAAACGATGCCGGCTTTTGCGAAAGCTCGAACAACAGTGCCAGCAGACATGTTAGCCCAAGCATCTACAATCCATTGGCAAATTGTGGCGTAACTCGCCCGGCGCTGCCTTCCACTCTTAGTGAAACTGTGGTCTCCACCGGTCATCCATCGCTCCCAGGCCGCTCGCAGCCTTACTTTGAACGGGCGGTTCACACCGATGTCCAGCGGTTGGAGTTCCTTTGTCAGGCCTCCCGGAATGACAGCAAGCTCACAGTTCATTTGCTTCACAAGTTTTTTCACATCGGCTGTGAGATGGGCACGCTACCGTGCTGGTCCCCTTCTTCTCCACAGTGTGACTCACCGGGATGTCAAAAGTGAGCGGGACCTCGTCCATGTTTGTGATGTGGCTGGGCTGGATGTTTTTGTCGCCGATGTGTTTGCTGCAGTAGGAGCGGAAGATGGCCAGCTTTTCCTTATAATCCGCTGGAAGTTGCTGCGCTACCGTAGTCCTGGTCCGGATGGAAAAATGGCACCGTTTCATAAAACGAAAGCACCAAGACGGACCTCCTTGGAAATGTTCAATGTTCATCTCTTCAGCTAGTGAAACTGCTTTTAGCCGAATGGTGACCGTCGAAACGCTTCTCCCGCTCGCTCTTTGCTCGATGATCCACCGCTCGAGTCTTTCCTCCAACTCGGGCCACCTCGCCTTATGTCCGCGGAAATTCAGCTGCGTTTTCTTGACCTGCCGGAGCTTGTTTTCCAACTTCCTCCATTTGCGAACCATCGATTCGTTAATCTTAAATTCTCTCGCCGCTGCTCGATTTCCATGTTCCTTCGCGTAGCTGATGGCCTTCAGTTTAAACTGTGCTTCGTAAGCGTGTCTCTTTGCCATTTTCAGGGTTGTTAAAACAACCATGTCCTGCATAATGCACATACCTGTTCTTTTATACAGGTATGTGCGATTGTCCCGGTATATACGATCAACGCCCACACTTCACCCTTTAACGTTCTCATGGTGTTCTCTACTACGTCCTCCTTACAACACATAGGGCGCACCGCGCTATAGGGCGCGCCGCACTTTTTGAAGAAAATCTAAGACTTTTAAGTGCGCCTTATGGTCGTGAAAATACGGTACCTTCGATTTGATGACAGGGACACGTGGGCAGAATGGGTGAAAACAGACAAATTTGCGTCGATCTCTGACATCTGGACACGCTTCAACGAGAACTGTGCTAAGAGTTTCACTCCAGGAGAACACATGACCATAGATGAACAGCTGTTCCCTACCAAGGTTCGTTGTCCATTCACACAGTATATCGCAACCAAGCCAGACAAATTTGGGATCAAGTTCTGGATGGCCACCGACTTGGACACCAAATATGTCTGCAGTGCATCTCCTTACTTGGGAAAGGACCCCAGTCGTCAGAAGGGAGAGAGGCTGGTGAATAAAGTCCGGCGTAAACTTTCTCAACTTGCAAAAGACACTGCACAGCGAGAGGTATACTCCACTTCAGTGCTTAGAAGTGGCAGTGTCTCCTTGACAATTTATGCACCTAAAAAAAACAAGACTGTGTGTTCTAAGTTCCATGCACCAAGACGTGGCGATCGGTGACGGCAGAAAGAGGAAACCCAACACGATAACAGACTATAACCACATGAAGGTATGTGAATGTGTGTACAATTTTACACCAGTGCTACAATGTTTTCTGATGTGTGCTGTACAGGCCTATAGAAAAAAAATATATACTCATGACTCTCTCTCTCTGCTTTTATAGTGTGGTGTAGACATGTTGGACCAAATGGCGCAGATGTATTCCGTAAGAGCAGCAACACGCAGGTGGCCAGTAGTGGTTTTCTACAATATGCTGGACCTGGCGGCGGGGAATGCCTACATTTTGTACAAGGCATGTACAGGGTGGCAAAAGAAGATTGTTTCTGAGTCTTCTAGCTCAGCAACTTCGTTGCCGATTCATGCAGCACAAGGAAATACCGTATTTTCACGACCATAAGGCGCACTGTGCTAAAAGGCGCAGTCTCAGTTATGTGTGCCCTTACTGTATTTAACACACACATAAGGCGCACTGGACCATAGGGCGCATACAAGTACCGTATGCGTATTTAAAAATAAAGCGGGAGCAAACGTGAATTCGGTACCTTACTCACATTTCTATTGCCGGTAATCGTCATCATCAACAACACACAAGCATACAAGTGTGCATATTTAAAAATAAAGCAGGAGCAAAACTGAGTTTGGTACTCACATTTTTATTACCAATAATCGTCATCATCAACAACACACAAGCATACAAGTGTGCGTATTTAAAAATAAAGCAGGAGCAAAACAAAGTTTGGTACTCACATTTTTATCATCAATTAAACCCATCGAAGTCCTCATCCTCTGTGTCTGAATTGAACAGCTGCGCTAAATCTCCATCAAACATGCCAGGTTCACTGTCTTCACCGTCAGAGTCACTTTCCGTGCCGTGCGGCTCCTCGGAAACGATGCCGGCTTTTGCGAAAGCTCGAACAACAGTGCCAGCAGACATGTTAGCCCAAGCATCTACAATCCATTGGCAAATTGTGGCGTAACTCGCCCGGCGCTGCCTTCCACTCTTAGTGAAACTGTGGTCTCCACCGGTCATCCATCGCTCCCAGGCCGCTCGCAGCCTTACTTTGAACGGGCGGTTCACACCGATGTCCAGCGGTTGGAGTTCCTTTGTCAGGCCTCCCGGAATGACAGCAAGCTCACAGTTCATTTGCTTCACAAGTTTTTTCACATCGGCTGTGAGATGGGCACGCATAGAGTCACAGATCAACAGCGATGGTGATGCGTGGAAAAAACCACCTGGTCTCCTTACATACACCTCCCTCAGCCACTCTTTCATCATTTCCTCATCCATCCAGCCCTTTTCATTTGCCTTAATGATGATTTCTGCTGGAAACTTCTCTTTAGGCAAAGTTTTTCTCTTAAAAATCACCATAGGCGGCAGTTTCTGTCCATTAGCATGGCAGCCAAGCACAACAGTAAAAGAAGACTTTTCATACCCCGTTGTGCGTATCGCTACCGTGCTGGTCCCCTTCTTCTCCACAGTGTGACTCACCGGGATGTCAAAAGTGAGCGGGACCTCGTCCATGTTTGTGATGTGGCTGGGCTGGATGTTTTTGTCGCCGATGTGTTTGCTGCAGTAGGAGCGGAAGATGGCCAGCTTTTCCTTATAATCCGCTGGAAGTTGCTGCGCTATCGTAGTCCTGGTCCGGATGGAAAAATGGCACCGTTTCATAAAACGAAAGCACCAAGACGGACCTCCTTGGAAATGTTCAATGTTCATCTCTTCAGCTAGTGAAACTGCTTTTAGCCGAATGGTGACCGTCGAAACGCTTCTCCCGCTCGCTCTTTGCTCGATGATCCACCGCTCGAGTCTTTCCTCCAACTCGGGCCACCTCGCCTTATGTCCGCGGAAACTCAGCTGCGTTTTCTTGACCTGCCGGAGCTTGTTTTCCAGCTTCCTCCATTTGCGAACCATCGATTCGTTTATCTTAAATTCTCTCGCCGCTGCTCGATTTCCATGTTCCTCCGCGTAGCTGATGGCCTTCAGTTTAAACTGTGCTTCGTAAGCGTGTCTCTTTGCCATTTTCAGGGTTGTTAAAACAACGATGTCCTGCATAATGCACATACCTGTTCTTTTATACAGGTATGTGCGATTGTCCCGGTATATACGATCAACGCCCACACTTCACCCTTTAACGTTCTCATGGTGTTCTCTACTACGTCCTCCTTACAACACATAGGGCGCACCGCGCTATAGGGCGCGCCGCACTTTTTGAAGAAAATCTAAGACTTTTAAGTGCGCCTTATGGTCGTGAAAATACGGTATTAGCACAGAGGCAGGCTGCTGAAGCTGCTGCAGCTGCTGTGTCAGGGACTGTAAAGACAACGCAGTGCCAGGTGCAAGAGAGCTGCAACAGGAATCGCAGGTTTACCTGTGCAACATGTCAGAAATTCACCTGTGCCAAATGCAGGGATGATAGACACTGGGTCTGTAAAGTTTGAAACACTTTGAAATAAAACAGACTTGTGTACCCATATATTGTGAATGTGTGTCTTTTGTATGTAGGTTGTAACACAGAGGTTCGGCCTGCCTTGGATCTGAGTAAACAAATGCCAATGTTTAACAAACACACACACACACACACACACACACACACGCGCACACACACACACACACACACACACACACACACACACACACACACACACACACACACACAGCAAATCTGCAAGTGGAAAATCTGCATTATCATTGCAAAAAAGTGGACAGTGCAAGACAAAAGCAGCTAAATAAAAACTACAAAGAGCACAGTATAGACAGTGCACTATACAAACAATCTGGAAACATAAATATGGACATGTGTATTGAAAAATCTATCTATCTATCTGTGTGTGTGTGTGTGTGTGTGTGTGTGTGTGTATATATATATATATATCCAGTAAGGGTCCTAAGGCTAGACCCCCTATGCTAAGCAAGCCTACCGCAGACATGAGCGAGACAGATAAATATGAAGGCATGCCGGCTCGGACGTCGCCCGGATCAACAAGGTCCGCGTCAGGTGTTGAGGAACCAGGGCACCCTGACGAAAAGTGGGCTACTGGAACAAGAAGGCATCGGTGGGCAAGGGACGAAAACAGGGCGTTGTTGGAATGCTACTACGCAAGTAACCCCGGCGGAAGGGGCTACATGAATAGGATGAGGGACCTATGGATTCTTCGATACCCAACATCCACAATGACGGCGAAACAACTAGTAGCTCAGTGTTCCAACATTCGAAAGAAGGGACTGCTCTCACAGCTAGAGATTGACGAGGTACAACACAAATGCTACGGCAAGGAGGAGTCAGGACGCCAGGTCAGGGGGGAGATATCATCACCCCCACCCGAGATTGGGTACATAGCCCCAAGTGCGATAGGAGAAGGATCGTTGAGTGCGAGAGGAACTGACCTGAAAAATAGGATCATGGCCAAGCTTGAAACCTGGATCCCCGGTTACCAAGATTACGTGAAGTACCCTCAGAAGGTCTGCTAGATGATGTTAATGCAGCACTACGGGCAATACCTACAACCACGATTACCGACACTAACAAGCTGATCTACAATACGGCAGCAGTGATCAGTGAGATGCTTGGCTACAAGTTGAACAGCCACAAGGGGCAGTACCCTCCATGGAGAAGGAGGCTAGAGGGCAAGATCAAAGTAGCACGGAGAGAGGTTAGCCAACTAATGGAGTTGCAGAAAGGTGCGACAAATAAGGTGCCTAAGAAATACAGCAAGCTGTCCATACCTGAGGCCTTGGAAACTGCCAAGCAAAGACTCACAGCCTTGGCCAGCCGCTTGAGGAGGTACACCAGAGAGATAGAAGGCAGGAGAATAAACCAGCTGTTCTCCACAGAACCAGCAAAGGTGTACTCTCAGTGGCAAGGGAACAATAAGAGAACAGCACCACCAAGGCTGGAGACGGAGCAATACTGGAAGAGCATATGGGAGAAGGATGCAACCCATAACGGCAATGCTCAGTGGCTAGAGGATCTGAGGGCAGACCACAGCGACCTCCCTGAACAGGGTCCAGTAACCATCACAGTGGCAGATATCCAAGAAAGGGTCTCCAGTATGAAGAGTTGGACAGCACCAGGGCCCGACATGGTTCACGCCTACTGGCTGAAGAAGCTAACTGCACTCCACGAGCGTCTGGCAGCACAAATGAACCAGCTGCTAGTTAACGAGAGACACCCGGAATGGCTAACTGAAGGCCGGACGGTCCTGATCCCCAAGGACCCCAAGAAGGGACCGGTCCCCTCCAACTACCGACCAATAACCTGCCTCAGTACTACATGGAAGCTCCTGTCAGGCATCATATCGGCTAAGATGAACAGGCACATGGGTCAATACATGAGCGGGACACAGAAAGGAACTGGCAAGAATACCAGAGGCGCAAAACACCAGCTACTGGTAGACAGAACAATCAGCCGAGACTGCAAGACCAGACTGACCAACCTGTGCACTGCCTGGATTGATTACAAGAAGGCCTATGACTCAATGCCCCACAGCTGGATACTGGAATGCCTAGAATTGTACAAGATCAATGGGACCCTAAGAGCCTTCATCAGGAACTCAATGGGGATGTGGCGTACAACACTAGGCCAACTCCAAGCCCATAGCACAAGTCACCATCAAGTGCGGGATCTACCAAGGAGATGCTCTGTCCCCACTGCTGTTCTGCATAGGCCTGAACCCCCTCAGTGAGATCATTAACAAGACTGGCTACGGATACCGACTACGGAATGGAGCAGTTGTCAGCCACCTCCTGTACATGGATGACATCAAGCTGTATGCCAAGAGTGAACGAGACATCGATTCACTGATCCACACTACCAGGCTATACAGCAATGACATTGGAATGTCGTTCGGACTGGAGACGTGTAGTCGGATGGTATCAAAGAGAGGGGAGGTAGTCAGAACTGAGGGGATTGAACTACCAGAAGGCAACATTGCAGACATAGAGGACAGTTACAAGTACCTGGGGATCCCGCAGGCAAATGGGAACCATGAAGAGGCCGCTAGAAAGGCTGCAACCACCAAGTACCTGCAGAGGGTCAGGCAAGTCCTGAGGAGTCAGCTGAATGGTAAGAACAAGATCCGGGCCATCAACACGTACGCCCTGCCCGTGATCAGGTACCCTGCTGGGGTAATAAGCTGGCCAAAGGAGGAGATAGAAGCCACTGACATAAAGACAAGAAAGCTCCTGACCATGCATGGAGGGTTTCACCCCAAGTCCAGCACCCTGAGGCTGTACGCTAAGCGGAAGGAAGGGGGCCGGGGACTGGTGAGTGTCAGCACCACAGTCCAGGATGAGACAAGGAACATCCAAGAATACATTGGGAAGATGGCCCCAACTGACCGAGTGCTCAGTGAATACCTCAGGCAGCAGAAACCCAAGAAAGAGGAGGGAGACGAGGAACCATCATGGAAGGACAGGCCCCTGCACGGTATGTACCACCGGCAGATAGAGGAGGTGGCTGATATCCAGAAATCATACCAGTGGCTGGACAAAGCTGGACTGAAAGACAGCACAGAGGCACTAATCATGGCAGCACAAGAACAAGCTCTGAGTACAAGATCCATAGAGGCTGGGGTCTATCACACCAGGCAAGACCCCAGGTGCAGGCTGTGTAAAGATGCCCCAGAGACTATCCAGCACATAACAGCAGGGTGCAAGATGCTAGCAGGCAAGGCATACATGGAACGCCATAACCAAGTGGCCGGCATAGTGTACAGGAACATCTGTGCCGAGTATAACCTAGAAGTCCCGAGGTCAAAATGGGAGATGCCCCCAAGGGTGGTGGAGAATGACCGAGCTAAGATCCTGTGGGACTTCCAGATACAGACGGACAAAATGGTGGTGGCTAACCAACCGGACATAGTGGTGGTAGACAAACAGAAGAAGACGGCCGTAGTGATCGATGTAGCAGTTCCCAATGACAGCAATATCAGGAAGAAGGAACACGAGAAGCTGGAGAAATACCAAGGGCTCAGAGAAGAGCTCGAGAGGATGTGGAGGGTGAAGGTAACGGTGGTCCCCGTGGTAATCGGAGCACTAGGTGCGGTGACTCCCAAGCTAGGCGAGTGGCTCCAGCAGATCCCGGGAAAAACATCGGAGATCTCTGTCCAGAAGAGCGCAGTCCTGGGAACAGCTAAGATACTGCGCAGGACCCTCAAGCTCCCAGGCCTCTGGTAGAGGACCCGAGCTTGAAGGATAAACCGCCCGCAGGGGGGCGTGCTGGGTGTTATATATATATATATTAGGGGTGCAACAATACTCGTATCGATTTTGAACCGTTCGATACAGTGCTTTTGGTTCGGTACGCATATGTATCGAACATTACAAAATTTTTAACTTATTTTATCAACTTTCCTTCTGACGATGCTGTCTGTGTTGAGCGCTCAGTGGATCTTTTTTTTTTTGCCTGTCCCGTTTGGCTCTTTTGCCATCAGAATTATTGTCTAAAGGCAAAGAAAGATGCCCAACGGATTTACTTTACCAAATTGACCATCCCAGCCTTGCCGTAATGGTCCATTTGATTCACCTTTTATTGTTTATTTTATTTTCACTTACTGAATACGGGACAGACTTGACTGGGGGAAAGAAGGGGAGAAAGAAAGAGGGAAAGAGAAACAGCTGAGAAGAGGGATGGGGGAGAAGGGCAAAAGACAAAAACCAACAGAATGAGCAGAAAAAAAAAAGCATATATCAATCACCTGGATCACCTGCTGAGAAAGAAAAAAGAAAACAAGCAGAAGAGAACAAGAGTAATAGAATAAACAACATCACAATGATATATGGGAATATGACAGTAAATACTAAATATTAAACATTATTGTGCAGCACATAAGATCAACAGAACACAGTGTGCTTTGAGGTAGGAGCCAAAAAGGGTGTAGTTTGTGGGTGTGATCACCCGTGTGTACACCTGTGAGCATGGACACGCTTGTTTTTTTTTTTTATAAAAGGTTCCTTCATGTAATGATCTGCTAGAGGGTGTGGGGGGGCCACAGCCCCGTCCTCCAGGGCATGAAGCAGGTATGGAGGAGATCAAAACTCCAGACATCCAGAGGCCCCCAGAACACAAGAGACCAAGGAAGACCAACAGAGGGGCAGCCGTGCCACTGTCCCAGAAAGAGCTGAGGAGAGTCCCAGATGAGGGCTCACTCAGCAGTCGCGGAGCAGAAGCCAGGGGGAGTTGCAGTGACGCGCCCGTGAGCTCCGCCGGCAGCCAGCCGTGCCTGAGTGACCGAGCCCCAGGCCGAGAGGCCGGGGGCACCCCACCTCCGAAGTGGCCCGAGCGAGCCCCAGGCTCCAGGCCCCAATAAGCGGCCGCCAAGGAGTGAGCCGGTGTGTACCTGGACGCCCATCCCCGGACACAAAGAACCACCAACGCACCGATACCTGAGGGAGTCCGCCACTGGCAGGGGAAGTGGTGGTAGGGGGAGATAGGCCTCCAAACCTTGGAGGGCCTAAGATGACCCCAGAGAGGTGGCGCCTGACACCCAACCTGACATATAGACACAGAAATACAGGCACACACATATACAAACATCCATTCCCACCCTCATGCTCTCATATGCACTTACTCCACACTCAACCAACGTGGAGACAGACATAAAGAGACGCTGTACACACGATCACACTCCCCAAGCGTACTCTACAAACCGGGTCTAGGTACCCTTGCCCCTGGAGGGGGGAACTGCACCCAGACCCAGGTGGTGTTACCCTTTTCCCTGCGGTGGGGGGAGGCAGACCGCCCTGACTCCGCAGCAGCAGGGAGGCCCCACACTCCAGACCGCAGTCGGACGGCCAACTCCTCCTCCTAGCCCCCCCGCTCCAGCAGGTCGCAGAGAGCGGGGGTGAGAGAAGACTCCAAACCTCCCTCCACCCGCTCATTGTAGTGTTGATGCATGTGTGTTCTAAGGTGCATTTAAAACCCAGGAGGGCATGGAGCTACCTGCCAGAGAGCAGCAGGTAAGCTCTCCTTGCAACATGGCAAATTGAACCTTCCCCACCCTCATTCAGATCTGGCATTTGGAACTATTTGGATTTTCATGTGACGTATGACCCTGAAGGTAAGCGCGTCATGGACAAAAGTAAAACAGTATATTGGATGTGCCACACAATGCTCAATTACATTGGTGGGAACTAGTGCGTTAGCGCAGTTAGCTCGTTAATGTGTTGGCCGTCCAGCCCCACGCATGGGGCGATCCGCGGTAGCTCGTTAACGGAGATTTGCCGTGTTGTGGCGTTAACGTCATTTCAACGAGATTAACGCTGACAGCACTAGTGAGAACACAACCAATATGACTGCACATTTACACCGACATCATCCTAGTGCAAAGACAAGTGGAAGCAGACAAAAACAACAAGTACGCATGCTACAAACTTTACCCGAGTCATTTAGACAGCCGTTAGCACATGATTCTCCTTATGGGGACCTGATATGTTTAATATGCTGCTGAGAATATAGCCCAGAAGAAGCGTATAGTATAGCTTTTATTTTGGAAAGAGGCATTTCTCTGTAATAAACTCTCTTTTCCAAAGATGAGTGATTTCTCGATCAGATAGATTAATTTTTTTTATTACTTTGTTGTTTCAGCAACATTAAATTTAAAAACTGTACTTTTGAGATAAAATATATATTTATAATTTTAATAAATGACAAATTAAAAAGGCATGAACATTTTTTTTGGTATCGAAAAAATTATCGAACCGCGACACCTAAGTATCGAACCGAACCGAACTGAACCGTGAATTTTGTGTATCATTGAACCCCCTAATATATATATATATATATATATATATATATATATTAGGGGTGCAACGATACACAAAATTCACGGTTCGGTTCGGTTCAATACTTTGGTGTCACGGTTCGATATTTTTTCGATACAATAAAAATGTTCATGCCTTTTTTAATTTGTAATTTATTAAGATTATAAATATTTATTTTAACTCAAAATACAGTTTTTAAATGAAATGTTGCTGAAACAACAAAATAATAAAAGAATAAAAGAGTTTGGAAACGAGTTTATTTCAGAGAAATGTCCTTTTCCAAAATAAAAGCTATGCTATACCCTTCTTCTGGGGTAAATTCTCAGGAGCATATTGAACATATCAGGTCCCCATAAAATGAACCACTCTCTGATGGACCTCACCTCACACTCATCTTCTGGAGTGCTAGCACTTAGCTGCATATACAACAAAAACAACTTAAATAAAAATATGTATTGCACAGAAAGGCCTTCCTAAATATATTTTTAAACATTTGAAATGTTCTAAAAACAAAGTATCAACCACATACAGTTCTGCATTGTTTGGGAATCCCTGACGGTATTTTCTATTCTTGGCAGAATATAAAACAAACACACCCAATCCCTGGCATGAAATTTTTTTTTTAGAACCATGTTCTATAGTGTACAGAAAACACATGAAAACTTAAATCTGGTAAAGCTATACTTCACATATTTTCTGTTGTGCAGACTTGGCACCATGTAAAACAAACAAACAAAAAAAAAAACACCATGTAAAGAGTAAAGAATAAAAAATAAATACAAATAAAAGCTATTCTATACCCTTCTTCTGGGGTATATTCTCAGCAGCATATATAACAAATCAGGTACCCATAAAATGAATCACTCTTTAATGGACCTCCCCTAACACTCATCTTCTGGAGTGCTAGCACTTAGCTGCATATACAGCATAAACAACTTAAATAAACGGTCCTGTTAAATACAAACCAAAACATAGTTTACTCAATTTCCATGTTCTTCTTCAGAAAAATTAGGATGTCCACATGTTCTGCTGACAGTACAGATCTGCTTGCTGTGACAATGTCACCTGCTGTGGAAAACACCCTCTCACTTGGGACAGAGGTTCCAGGTACAACCAAGTAACACTGTGCCAACTTGGAAAGATGAGGGTACAAGCTGTGATGTTCCTTCCACCATCTCAGTGGGTTATCATCTGTGGGAATGCAGTCTGCTAACCTGTACAAGTTAATTTCCTCCTCTGCCACTTCAGCTGCAGACCTGGTCCTTGGCTCCTGTGACATGAACAGTTCTCCAAACAACTCCTTCATGGCTGACTTTTTCTCTGGTGGAGATGCTGATGGTGAATCTGAAGAGTTTGCTGCTTGAGTCTCTGCGGAGGTCGCAGTTTCTGTGGTGCCTGCGGCTTGGTCCTGAGGAAATATAAACAACCAAACTGTTAATTGTATTTGTTTAAATAATATTTATAAATCAAGCAGTAGCTAAATAAAATTTCAAAAAAAAAAAAAAAAAACCTACTTGTTCAATGCTCAAGACAAGTTCTGTGGTGAGTGCTCCATAGACTCTCAGCTGAGTGACATTATCCAAGTGTCGCAGGGACTTGAATCGAGGATCTAAAGCTGTGCACTTGTGTAGGTAATTCTGAAGGGCAGGATCAGCGTATCTCTTCTCCAGGTCCTCCCTGATGTTTTTTTTTTACATCTCTCACTGCTGGGCTGTCATCACCAGACTGCGCCATAGAGTTCAGGATGTTCATTTTAAGTGGCAGGATCATGGATGCTGTTGGAGATGACGCTTCACACATCATGACTGTCACAGTTTTTAGGGTTTTCATGACTGTAACAAGATTTTCAGCCAGTGCATGTTCTTCCTGAGTTAGATTCTGAATGTTCTTCATACTCTTCTTCACAGTATTGTCGGCCATAGCAGCATACACTGCAGCTTGCTGTTCAAGGTATCTTTCCATCATATCATGAGAGGAGTTCCACCTAGTTGGAACATCTTGAATCAGTTTTTTTTCACTAAGCTGCAGCAGTTGCTGTTTTTTCATAAACACATTACATCCTGTTGTGCTTCTGTGAAAGAAAGAGACAATTCTTCTCATCTTTGCTAGGAGATGGGAAACCTTCTGCACTGCCATTCCTTTCTGAGCAGCTATATTAATTGTATGAGCAAAACATCCGATTTGTGGCCCCAGCCCAGCAGCTGTGACAGCATTAACTATGTTCTTAGCATTGTCAGTAGTTACAGGTATTGTCACATTTGGTCGCACTAACTTCCAGTCTTCCACAGCTTCAGAGAGACCTTTGGCTAAGTCGTCAGTGGCGTGACTTTCGACCAGGCGTGTCTGCAAAACACAGTTTTTCATCTGCCATTCCGGATCAATGTAATGTGCGGTGACAGTGAGGTAGCTCTGCGTAGCTCTTGACGTCCAGCCGTCTGAGGTCAGAGCAACAGCGGGTGCTGCTGACACTGCCGTCTCTAATTTAGCTTTTGTCTCCTTGTACAAAGCAGGAACTGCGATATTGGTGAAATAGGTTCGTGAAGGAATACTGTAACGGGGCTCAAGTACTCTCAGCATTTCCTGAAACCCGGTGTTTTCTACAACAGAAAAGGGTCGCATGTCGGCAGCAATAAAAGTAGCAATTGCCCTGTCGATTTCTTTTGCCCTCTTAGAATCATGCGCTAACGGCTGTCTAAATGACTCCGACAAAGTTTGTAGCACGTGTGTTTGTTGTTGTTTTGGTCTGCCTTCACTCGTCTTTGCACTAGGGTGATGTCGGCGTAAATGTGCATTCATATTTGTTGTGTTCCCACCGATGTAATTAACCATGGCGTGGCACATCCGACATACTGTTGTAGTTTTGTCCACAACGCGCTTACCATCAGGGTGATACTTCACACGAAAGCCAAAAAAGTTCCAAACGCCAGATTTCAATGACGGTGGAGGAGGTTCGACTTCGGGAGGCATCGAGGCAGTTGCCATGTTGCAATGAGCTTAGCTTCTGTCTCGCTAGCTTGATTGAATGCCTGTGGGTGGAGCTCAGTGGATCTGTATCCGACAGTGCAGCCTAGGCGGAGCAGTCGAACGCAGATTCACTGAGCGCTCAACACAGACAGCATCGTCAGAAGAAAAGTTGATAAAATAAATTAAAAAATTTATATTGTTCGATACATACGCGTACCGAACCGAAAGCACTGTATCGAACGGTTCAATTTCGATACGAATATCATTGCACCCCTAATATATATATATATATATATATATAAGAAGAGCGCAGTCCTGGGAACAGCTAAGATACTGCGCAGGACCCTCAAGCTCCCAGGCCTCTGGTAGAGGACCCGAGCTTGAAGGATAAACCGCCCGCAGGGGCGTGCTGGGTGTTATATATATATATATATATATATATATATATATATATATATATATACATACAGTGGGGCAAAAAAGTATTTAGTCAGCCACCGATTGTGCAAGTTCCCCCACCTAAAATGATGACAGAGGTCAGTAATTTGCACCAGAGGTACACTTCAACTGTGAGAGACAGAATGTGAAAAAAAAAATCCATGAATCCACATGGTAGGATTTGTAAAGAATTTATTCGTAAATCAGGGTGGAAAATAAGTATTTGGTCAATAACAAAAATACAACTCAATACTTTGTAACATAACCTTTGTTGGTAATAACAGAGGTCAAACATTTACTATAGGTCTTTACCAGGTTTGCACACACAGTAGCTGGTATTTTGGCCCATTCCTCCATGCAGATCTTCTCGAGAGCAGTGATGTTTTGGGGCTGTCGCCGAGCAACACGGACTTTCAACTCCCGCCACAGATTTTCTATGGGGTTGAGGTCTGGAGACTGGCTAGGCCACTCCAGGACTTTCAAATGCTTCTTACGGAGCCACTCCTTTGTTGCCCGGGCGGTGTGTTTTGGATCATTGTCATGTTGGAAGACCCAGCCTCGTTTCATCTTCAAAGTTCTCACTGATGGAAGGAGGTTTTGGCTCAAAATCTCACGCTACATGGCCCCATTCATTCTGTCCTTAACACGGATCAGTCGTCCTGTCCCCTTGGCAGAAAAACAGCCCCGTAGCATGATGTTTCCACCCCCATGCTTCACAGTAGGTATGGTGTTCTTGGGATGCAACTCAGTATTCTTCTTCCTCCAAACACGACGAGTTGAGTTTATACCAAAAAGTTCTACTTTGGTTTCATCTGACCACATGACATTCTCCCAATCCTCTGCTGTATCATCCATGTGCTCTCTGGCAAACTTCAGACGGGCCTGGACATGCACTGGCTTCAGCAGCGGAACGCGTCTGGCACTGCGGGATTTGATTCCCTGCCGTTGTAGTGTGTTACTGATGGTGACCTTTGTTACTTTGGTCCCAGCTCTCTGCAGGTCATTCACCAGGTCCCCCCGTGTGGTTCTGGGATCTTTGCTCACCGTTCTCATGATCATTTTGACCCCACGGGATGAGATCTTGCTTGGAGCCCCAGATCGAGGGAGATTATCAGTGGTCTTGTATGTCTTCCATTTTCTGATGATTGCTCCCACAGTTGATTTTTTCACACCAAGCTGCTTGCCTATTGTAGATTCACTCTTCCCAGTCTGGTGCAGGTCTACAATACTTTTCCTGGTGTCCTTCGAAAGCTCTTTAGTCTTGGCCATGGCGGAGTTTGGAGTCTGACTGTTTGAGGCTGTGGACAGGTGTCTTTTATACAGATGATGAGTTCAAACAGGTACCATTCATACAGGTAACAAGTGGGGGACAGAAAAGCTTCTTACAGAAGACGTTACAGGTCTGTGAGAGCCAGAGATTTTCCTTGTTTGAGGTGACCAAACACTTATTTTCCACCCTAATTTACGAATAAATTCTTTACAAATCCTACCATGTGAATTCATGGATTGTTTTTTCACATTCTGTCTCTCACAGTTGAAGTGTACCTCTGGTGCAAATTACTGACCTCTGTCATCATTTTAAGTGGGGGAACTTGCACAATCGTTGGCTGACTAAATACTTTTTTGCCCCACTGTATATGTGTAAAAAGAAAATGTATGAGCTGTGATAACTGTTTCTGATAGAATGAAGAGTAGACTGATATATTAAATATTCCTTTATTGGGTGAGAAAATCAGACCATGTCACAACTGCTTTAAGTCATACAGAATAGATATCAGGGCCTTAAACAGGCTGACTTCTGCTAAATGGGTCAAACTGGGCAGAAAGTATACAAACACATAACATCCTTATAGAATATGATGTAACACTATAGATCAACTTACCTCAGAATATATAAAGCATATAAACAATTACAGCAACATGATGCAACAAACACAGCAGTGCTACTAATCCAAAATACTCAAAGCTTCATAGAACTGAAACAAACATTTATTTTTAGGTCCATTCTGCTCCTGATACATACTTTAGGTTTCTGAACTGTTGGGAGATTTTGAGTTTTGTGTCATGTTTATTTTGTAGCTTCATTTAAAGGAAGAAGAGCTTATGAGTTGTACAACTGCAGAATAGGGAAGTGAGACATTGCGTGCAGAGAATATGTGCTATGACCGTTAAACGCCTTTTTTCTGTTTCAACAAATAAGCTAACGGTTTTAAAGAGTTGTTGTTGAGTTCTATACATGCCACACCTATTGTTGTGAAAGCTGTTTGAGTATAAAATGAAGGATGTGCTGACACCCCGCGCGATTCCTCTGTGACACATCTAGTGCACACGTTAGAGCAGAATGATCGGATCGTGTCGGGGCATCGCCCATGTACATGCAATATCTTTGAGTCTGTGTTTCTTGCCTCCTAAGAGTTTTCTCCTCACATGAACATTAAACTTGTTGCTGCCTTTCATAGTGTTTAACTTGAAGGCCCTGAGTACTTTCTCCTGGTGGATCATCAGGGGTGCAAAGCCTCACAGATGATGTGCAGCAGTGGGTCCCTCAATCTGTCCTCACTCTGGACACTTGCAGCTGTCACACATGGAAAAGCTGCAGGATTCAAACACAAGTGTAAATCATAAATACATGTTCATACTTTTATTACACAATCAGAGAGAAAGAAACAGAGAGAGTGCAGGACAGAGAGACAGGTGACAGTCTCAGGTGTATACACTGCTACAAAACAGCACAAGAGAAGGAGGATTTAGTGTTTGTGTTATTACGAGTGCTAAACAAGAAGAGTTCCCAGATGGAACAGTGGACACATGTGTGACTCCTGTGATTAAAGCATCTTTCTTTCACCTTAACGAGTGAACCATCAGCTTGTTCAAACACATGTTAAAGGCCGTTTGGCTAGACAACACCGAACAGACGCAGCAATATAACATAGCTAACATTAACAGTGCAGTGAATCCTGCTTGTGCCGTGATATTCAGGACTGCAAACCGAGCAGCAGACTTTCAGCTTGTTGTGTTTGTGGATATATGACTGACTTTAATTATCCATAAAATCATCACATTCTCTGTAAGATTAAGGTCAACTATATATATATTTTAAAGTAAAGGCTTTAAAACCAAGTTAACGCTGAAAGTACAAACATCACTAATGTCACATAACTTTGCCGATATGTGGCCAACAGTAATGTTTTAATGTTCTTCATTATTAAACATTCACACATAAATAAGTGACATGATATTCGGTACTTACTTTTGACAGTTCACTCTTTGGCCGCTCCCTTCTGCCTTCTGCCGTATTTTGCGGCAAAATTATCCACACCCACCGCCGCGCTTTGAATTGTGGGATATATGGGACCACGAAGCGTACACCGGATGTCACTACCCGATCCGTACCGGAGTATCTGTTAAGGTGTTAAGAATAATAAGAATCTCTTATAATGTTTCCAATAATGAAACATTTCAATATAATGTAGACAAAAATGAAAAATAAAAAGATAGTTATGGATCGGGACTCCCCGATCCTTACTGCGCATGTGCAAAGTCGGAAAGTACAAATCGGGTCTACCCAATCCGTACCGTGCATGTGCAGATGTTTTCTTCTTCTTCTGTTCTTTTAATGGCCGTTTATTCCTCAGTGTACAAGGATACTGCCACCTGATGACCGAGCGAATGAACCCTATTGTAAACTGAATTGGCGTCATTACAAAACAGGGCTCGCAAAATCGCTAGCCCGACGTCCCGGAGCTAGCAATTTTTCCAGTTGGGCTACCAAAATCTATCTCTGCCCTGCCCACCGGGCTATCATAGGAAGGAAAAATATATGTCAATGCTTTTGCATTCTTTCGGAAATGTAGCTGGGTAATTATGTCATTGGCATCGGTGAGCCTCTGTCAATATGTGACATATTGAAATCGCGTTTGAATTTGCGCTTGTTTTTTGCTTTCACTTTGCAATCGCGCAAACTGTGTATAGAGAGCGACAGCACTGATTGGTGAGTGACAATAATTTGTGCACCAATTCCTCTGACATTGTCTTATCAATCGTTAGCTTACTATGCAAACATGACAAGTGAAATCTCCCGCAGCAAGCTTAAACATGTGAGAGGTTGATCTCGCAGAGAATCGCTGAGCATTATGTGAGTGCGTGTGTAAAAGCAGCAGGATATATATTTTAGTTCTGCTGAGCCAAATAAGACAGGTCGGGGTGAAGAAGTGACAGCCAAAGCTTACCACAAAACAGAAAAGTTATGACAAATCAGACTATAAGGCAAAAAGAAAGTGCAGCTTTATGGTTTCATGGACAAAAGAATTTCTTGTGGCTGCAATATGTCAAGCTAAATAACCAGGGGTGCACATAAGTGGTCCGCAAGTGCGCATTCGCTGTCAAAATAAAAACGCGCACAAGATAAGAAGTTGCAAGGCGTGTTTGCGTACATAAGATTTTCTGGAGGAGGACAGACATTTGTTTAGAACTCTTAAAGATGTCGAAGAAGCAAGCTCCTTTAAGCAATTACTTTGGTTTTCCTCCACCTCCAAAGAAATGTCAGAAGGAGTCCGAACCACAAAAGAAGCACGTATTCTTGGAAAAGTGGTTGCAGGAGGTGAGCTGGCTTCAAACAAATGATGAACGCACAGAGATTTGGTGCAGAATGTGCCGTGAAAATCCCACTCTAGCGGACAAAAACAGAATCAGAATCAGAAAGGGTTTTATTGCCAAATGTTGAGCAGGTTTACAACATTAGGAAATTGCTGCGGTGCTTCAGTGCAAACATACTGTTATAAATTAAGCTTAAATAGACATGAAAATAAAAATGAGAATAAGAATTAAAAGTGCTAAGTAGATAGATATATATATACATGATATATACATGATATATACATGAGTGCAGGTGGTGATCAGTGCCAAACATGGAATGATGCAGTGACACAGCGTAGGGTCATGTGTTAGTGGCGGGGACAATCATACGGTTATTGTTCATGTGTTCAACAGCAGAGGGGAAGAAACTGTTCTTATGGCGAGAGGCTCTGGTGTGAATGGACCGGAGCCTCCTGCCTGAGGGGAGCAGGTCAAACAGACTGTGTCCAGGGTGAGAAGGGTCAGCTGTGATCCGAGCTGCACGCCCCAGTGTCCTGGAGGTGTACAGGTCCTGCAGAGATGGGAGTCTGCAGCCAATCACCTTCTCAGCAGAGCACAACACGCTGCAGTCTCTGTTTGCCCCTGATAGTGGCTCCAGCGTACCACACGGTGATGGAGGAGGTGAGGATGGACTCGATGATTGCAGTGTAGAATTGCATCATCGTCCGTGTTGGCAGGTTGAATTTCTTCAGCTGCCTCAGGAAGTACATCCTCTGCTGGGCTTTCTTAATGACGGAGGTGATGGTGGGCTCCCACTTCAGGTCCTGGGTGATGGTGGTACCCAGGAAGCGGAATGAGTCCACAGAGGTGATGGGGGTGTCAGTCAGGATGATGGGGGGGAGTGGGGCTGTGTGCTTCCTGAAGTCCACAATAATCTCCACTGTCTTCTGGGCATTCAGTGCCTTTTATATGGACGCAAACGCGTGTTGCAACTTCTTATTTGGTGCGCGTCTTTTATTTTGACAGCGAATGCGCACCTGCGGACCACTTATGTGCACCTGTGTAAATAACATAATGTTCTGCCGGGTGTGTTGTTGGTTTTCCCTCGATTTCTGAGTCGACAAGCGCCTTTGTCAGGTTCCAGAAAGACTTCAGGGACAGCTGTGTAATGGCTTTTTCCGAGACATGGCTGACGGAGCTGGATCAGGACGCCGATTTTTCAATCGACGGTTTTGGAGCTCCCTTCCGCCGGGATCGAGATGCACGGGTAACAGGGAAATCTCAAGGAGGGGGAGTATGCTTGTATGTGAACAAACGTTATTGTAGCGCTGTGACTGTTAGAGAATGTATTTGTACACCAGATGTTGAACTTTTATCTGTGTCACTGCGCCCTTTTTATCTCCCTCGTGAGTTTCCACAACTTTTTCTAACCGTAGTTTACATTCACCCGAAGGCTCACCCCGCCTCCACTTGCAGCATCATTTCAGACGTAGTGCAGAAGCTGCAGGCGCTTTCTCCTGATGCACCAAACTTTATAATGGGGGACTTTAACCATGTCTCCCTTAAATCAACTTTGGGCAATCTGTATCAATATGTATCCTGTCCTACCAGACGGGATAAAATGTTGGACCTCTGTTACGGATCGGTGAAGAATGCTTATAAATCCCTCCCGCTTCCTCCTCTGGGATCTTCTGACCATAACTGTGTGCATCTTCTGCCCATCTATAAAACTGTCTTAAAACGAGAGAAGACAAAGACTAAGGATGTTGACATATGGTCAGAAGAATCTGTGCTTACCTTACAGGAATGTTTTAAGTGTACAGATTGGGAAGTTTTTATTCAGTCTTGTGGAGATGATCTCGACGCTTTGGTGGATGTTACTAGCTCTTATGCAGTATTTTGTAAAGACATGATTATACCCCGTAAGCGCGTTAAAATTTACGCTAACAATAAGCCATGGGTCACTAAAAGTGTCAAATCCTGTTTAAGGAAAAAGAGACAGGCCTTTAAAGAGGGGGCTGTTACCGATTTTCAGACAGCCACCAAGGAAATGAAAATTGAGATCTTGAAAGCAAAACAGAGCTACAAAAACCTTCTTGAAAGCAAATTTGCTGCAAAAAATTTGGGGTCTGCCTGGACTTGTATGAAAACCATAGCAGGGTTTCAAAATCCCCAGAGCAGCAATCAGGTCATTTTAGATGGTTTTAATTCAGACAGAGATTTTGCAAATGCTTTAAACATGTTTTATGCTCGTTTTAGTTCTTCTGATTTTAGCGAGGATATTTTGGAACTGAAACAGAAACTGAGAGATACTCAGCACTTTATCATTGAACTCAGCGATGTTAAAAAGGCCTTTCATACAGTCAATGTGAATAAGAGCCAGGGTCCTGATAATATTAGTGGCCGCCTAATTAAATCTTGTGCTGATGAACTCAGTCCTATATTTCAGGTTATTTTTAACAAATCCTTGCAAACACAACATGTGCCCTCTCTTTGGAAAGAAGCAGTCGTGGTTCCTGTCCCCAAATCTAGTCGTCCAAAAATTCTAAACGACTTCAGGCCTGTTGCCCTCACTTCAGTTGTCATGAAAGTCTTTGAAAAAATCATCAGAAATGTGATTATGAAAGAGACTGAAGGTCAGCTAGATCCAATGCAGTTTGCATACAGGCCCAACAGAGGAGTGGAGGACGCACTTTTGACTTTACTAAATCTAATTCTTAAACATGTAGAGAGTAAAGGGACTTTTGCAAGACTTCTTTTCATTGATTTTTCTTCGGCTTTTAATACAATACAGCCCCATATTTTAATTAAAAGACTTTTAGAACAGTTTGAAATCAGGAAAAACCTGGTGGGCTGGATTTTAGATTTTTTAACTGACAGGTCACAAAGAGTGAGAATAAATGGGGTTCTGTCTGACCCAGTGTTCTCCTCCACAGGTTCTCCTCAAGGGTGCGTCCTATCGCCCTTATTATTCACTCTCTATACAAATATGTGTCAGAGCAGACATGAAAACAGGGCCATCATTAAATATACAGATGACTCTGTTATTGTCAGCTTACTGAAAGAGGGTGAAACTAACCACGGTCCAGTCATTGATGACTTTGTTCAGTGGTGTGAGGAGTCTTATCTCCAGCTGAACATATCTAAAACAAAAGACATGGTTGTTGATTTTAGGAAACAACAAAATGGGCAAGCAGTCACTTTAATTAAAGGTCAGAAAATAGAGCAAGTACAATCATATAAATATCTTGGGACCATAATAAATGAAAAACTGAACTTTGATCAAAATTGCAAATCAGTTTGTAAAAAGGGTCACCAGCACCTTTATTGCCTTAGGAAACTTGTTCATTTCCACATTGACCAAAAAATTTTAACTTTGTTTTATCGTTCTTTTATTGAGTCTGTTTTATCCTTTTGTTTGGTGGCATGGTTTGGTCAGACCTCTGTCACAGAGAAAAACTCTCTAAATCAGATAGTGAGATGGTCCAGTCGTCTGATAGGTGAGCCACAGTCTTGTTTAGCCTCCCTGTACTCTAAGCAGGTACAGAGGATGGCTTTATCAATCCTTAAAAATGGTTCCCATCCTCTAAGGGGTGAATTTCAGCTTCTTCCCTCAGGACGGAGGTTTCTATTTCCGAGATGCAGGACAAAGCGTTATAAAAATAGCTTTGTCCCCGTTGCTGTCACTGAATTAAATAAGAACTGTTTTTGATTCGAAATATTAAAGTATGTGTCACAGTGAGTTTTATATATTTACTAGGTATGTGTGTTTTTAAAGGGATGTCAAATGCTGTCATTTTTCTGTAAAGCAAATTTACCTTGCCTTTAGGTATAAATAAAGTTACCTTACCCTTGTTACTGGGACCAGTCATTTTAAGAAAGGCCCCCATTAGAACCCATGAGAAATGCAAGAAACGCATTATTGCTCAGTCTGCAATATCTTTCCCATGTTACGATTCGGTGTTGTCAGTGTTTTGTTTTAGGCGTGACTGTTATGTGTTTCCTGCTTTACGTCTCTGTGTCATACTTCCTGTTTTACGTTGAAGGTCTGTGTCTTATGTGAATGTGTTCAGTTTACGCTTCCTTGTCTCGTCAGTTCTTATTTCCCCCAGCTGTGCTCTCCTTCTGTGTCTCATTCCCCTCGTTACTTCCCAGTGTATTTAAACCCTGTGTTTCTCTGAGTCAGTGTCGCGTCGTCCCTCATGCTGTGTGGATCTCCCTGTGAGTTCTTAGTTTGTTGTTTCCCAGTTTAGTTTGTATGTTTGTCTTACCAGCAAATAAAGCTGCGATTTTTGAGTTCATCCCCTGAGTCCGTGAGTCTTGCATTTTGGGTCCAACTCCCGCCTGCTGCACAGCAATTCATGACAACAGTGGCCCGTTGAAATGGGATGGACTCAAGTGCAGTTTCAAAACCGGAGGCTTGAGGTCCGGTGTAACAAAAGAGTCTTTATTCACAAGGCTAGGAAGTTAACAGAAAACTCAGACTAGTATTAAGGAACGTAAACTAGATGTCTGGGGAAAGAGAAACTATGACCATAACAGAACTATGACTAGATTGCAGGGACGACTGGGTGCAGGGACAGAGCAGGGGAAACTGTGGCTGGCCAGGGCACTGAAACAGAGGAGAGAGCAGTCAGGGGAATTCCACAGAGAGCTGCGAGTGCATCCGAGAATTATTACACTGAGCTGCCTTACGTGCTTGCAGGTGGAGGTTGCTTGGAGGAGGGAGGCAGGAGACAAAGGTCCAGGTGGGTACTGCGTGCAATGCAGGGAGGCAGGCAGGAGAGACTGGCAGTTTGAAAAGGGAGAGGTTACCGGCAGCTGCAAACTTGAATCCAGGAGAGCTTGATAGGTGGGTTCCAGATGCTGACACATAATGATACACCAAGGAACAGACGTGAGGCCGAGAACTGACCAAAGTTGGCAGATAATCTGGCGAAGACTAGTTGTGTGCGCAGGTCATAAATACTGCCGGTATGATTGCCATCAGGTGAGGAACAACAAAGACTCCACCCAGAGGGGAGGAGCCGATGCCGTGGAAAACTACTCAGACGATGACGCCGCCACCCCCCCCCCCCCCCCCCCCCGTCAAGGGTCGACCCCTGGCGACAGAGCCACCCCCGGCCCGCGCTGAGCCCTGTAAAAAGCAGAAAGCAAAGCAGGATCCAAAATCAACGAACGGTATAATCTGAAGACATGCTCGGTTAAAACCTTGGCTGTTTCCGTGGTGGTGGGAAGTTTGTTTTTAGAGCAATGAAGTGTGCCGCTTTGGAGAATCTATCTACTACTGTCAACCATAAGGTCCGGAGGGCAGAATCAACCCAGCGAAGACTCCAATCCAGCCGTCTGGACGACCTTGGAAAATATGAAGGAGGGCATACATTTTTGAATTAACTCTGCTTTATTAGTTTTACAACTTTGCCTAATGATAAAGATCTCCTCCATAGTGATTCATACTACATCAGAGTAGTAAAGTAACAGATAAACAATTCAATGACAGTTGTTACTTTAGAAATTTTTCATCAATCAGCAAAAGAACTTTTTCTAACTATGGGACAGTCTGGGCAGTAAGCTACCAGAATGTTTTCAGTAAATTTACACATTTATGTTTTTTTTTTTCTGGTTAACATTGGTTAACACTGGTTAACATTAGCTAATAACGAGCATAATACTAACTGCAGCCACATCAGAGCTGTTAGCATGTTGAAATGGGGCTGCATAACCTGTTTACGTAGGTAAACAGGTTATTGTAATGTTTGTGTTTTTCTACAAAGAACGCTAAAAAAAAGTCACAGTATATTTTTATGCCTATGTTCATGGAGGGGTTAATTTGTTAAAATGTATGAATTTTAATAATAAGCATAACTAAAAAATCTTAGTTGTTTAATAAGTTTAAATATTATGTCACTATCCTTTCTTTAGGATAGCGTTGCCATATAAGATGTAGAGTTTAAGTTGGCTGCCAGAGTTTAAATATATTAACTATACATATTCATCATCTGTTTATTTAGTTTATTGTGAGGTAATTCATTAAATTAATTATTTAATATTATTTTAGTGGTTTTAATGCAATACGTATGTCTTGCATTTTGCTAAGTGGATTAAAAAATCTTGCAGTCTGTAGGCATTAGCATCTGTCCATAGAATTCCTATAAGGTTGGAATGTGTAAAGACATAATGGAATTCACTTGTTCCCCTTGTTTTCATATGACACAGTTTTCATGTCTTTGAATTCCCCTTGTTTGGATGTGCTGCACAGCATCACTCACACTCATTGACCCAACAAGTGAAAGGTTCAGATCACAAACCAGTCCATCTGCTCAGATCAACGAAAGGTTGTGACCTTCAAATTGGTATTTTACTGACTTTCATGCCACTCTCCTCCAAAATAATCACCGTGTTTTTCACACAGCCACAGGAGATCAGAAAGATATCCCACCAGCATCACTTCTGCAAACAGACTTTATTTCCTGGACAGTGTTATTTATGAAATGGCTTTAGAGAAAAGGCTGTAATTGCAGTGTGATAAGGTGCACAAACTGCGACTGTAATTGTCATTTTCCACTTAGAAACCACCATGCAAAACAAAATCTGACAGATATAATCTAATTTTCATGAAACTACTTACCTGCTTCCTTCTCTGTGCTCCCACATCAGGTATGATCCCTGGGGCTGTCAGTGTTGTGACAGGCTGCAAAGAAATGAGTCTGCCTGCCTCATTTGGTCAGTATGTGGCAACATCACAGCAGGCTGCAGGAAAGATAAAGTCAAAATCTTGACTGGGCATACATGGGCGTTCACTCACACGCACACAAACACACAGATGAGGGAGTTATAATGTATCAATATCAAAGGCATAATTTCCCTTGAGGTCAGATTATCTGTGCTTGCAACAGGACATTAATAACATTAAAAAAGGAATAGTCATAATGCAAAGGTGATCTTTTACAAATCAGTGTATAATGTTGTCAGCAGCTCAGACAAGATGGTTTTCTGACAGAAAGAGTTGATATATAGGTATAGATATATATAGAAAAATACAATGATGGATCAATTTCTTGAAAAACATTTCATGCAAAACAGCAGGATGACTGGCTTTTAGGGATGGGTATCGAAAACCGGTTCTTGTTGAGAACCGGTTCCCACTGTTTCAATTCCTTGGAATTGTTTGCCATTTTTGCAAACGATTCCCTTATCAATTCCAATCGCCCCGAATGACGTCACCACGTTGCGGAGTGTCATTTACCTGGTAGGAAACATGGCAGCTCAAATGCTCAAAAGGTTAGTTATACTTGCAACAGGGCAATTTGAAAAGTAGATATTTCATTTAAGGGAGGAAACACTACGAATACACAAAAGCATTTGCTCACAAAACACGTGATGACCTTAAATGAATGTCATGTTTTTAATTCCGCTCCGGACTCGTGAATCTCAACCCAGCAGCAGCGGTAACAGTAATGCGGCAGGTAAATAATCAACTAACAGTGCATATTATATAAGTGAGATCTGCCTTATTACAAAACCTGCCATTACTGTGCATTTAGGTGACCATGATGAGAGAGACAGACAGAGTCTGGATGGCTCAGATGCTGGCAGTTCTCGCTGCAGCCTACCGTTAGCGTCTCCTTTCAGGCCAGGATAGACGAATGTCACCGAGCAGTGACTAAGTTTGTGGTAAAAGGCTTGCACCCATTTGCCACAGCAGATGCCCCCGATTTTCGGTAAGTGAATGTGTTTAATTGTAGGCAGGGACATTACTGGATATTCTTGTGTAATTGCTACAGAATAATTTATGTTATGCTTTGTTATTGCTACAGAAGAATATTTATTTTATTATTTTACATTTACAGTTTTTTTTCCTGGGGACCCTGTGACACCCCATTGAAGAGCCATAGGCTGGATCTCTTAAGATCTCACTGTTGGGTTTGTAAGGCCATGTTACTCCTAAATTTCTATCTTGTTCAAAGAGAAGATATAAAACAAAGTTCTAAGCTAATCGACCTTAGTGTTCTCCTTTGTTTAAAAAGAATCGATAAGAAAATCGATAAAGAATTGAATCGTTAAACAGAATCAAGAATAGAATCGGAATCGTGAAAATCTTATCAATACCCATCCCTACTGGCTTTACTTTAAGTTTACACAGATCAGGCATAATACCACCTGCCTAGTATTGTGTTGGTTCCCCCATGCAGGCCTGTTTGGAGTCCAAATAGGCCTGCATGGACTCCCCTAGACACCGGAAGGTGTGCTGTTGTAAATAGCACCAAGATGTTAACAGATCAGGTGCTGCAAGTTGTGAGACAGGGACTCCATAGATCAGACTTGGTTGTCATCGGCACACGCACACACAAACACAAACACATCTCTCTCTCTCTCTCTCTCTCTATATATATATATATATATACATGTACATGTATATACTCAATCATTCCTCAACTATTTTTACTTTGTAGCACGGCACATTATCCTACTGAATGAAAGAGACCATCGGGGAATACTGTTTCCATGAAACTGTGTTTCATTTGCCAAAATAGTATATTACTTTCACCAACTTACCTTCTTCCCATAGTGCATCCAGGTGTCAGGTATTTTTCAGTTAAGCGATGCACATGTACCCATCACGTGATGTCAAAAAAAAAACAAACCATTATTCATCAAACCAGTCAGGCAACCTTCCATTTTTACCTACAGGCTACAGCCTGTACAGCCAGGCTACAGGCTACCAATACAAATCCATATCCTAATGAGGACATGCATGATCTTTCTCTTAGTATTTATGTATGAAAACAAAGCCAACAACACAAATCAAGGATGAAAACCAGACTTTAAAGTGATGCCACATTCATTGATTACTGTAGAAACATGAACAGGTAGCAATGGAGACTGCAGCCTGACTGCTCATCAGTTTGCTACCTCGTATTGAAGTTCGTATTGAAGGCAGCTGGATTCATCGCAATGGACAGCTCACTTTATCACGGTGCTGTGTTGGAGTCAGCATTTACTGAGCTTTAACATCACTCTGGGTTCTTGGCTAGCTTAGCATTAGCATGCTGTCTCTGCAGGTCCTTGCGAAGAGCTGAAGTTGTGTTAGCAGTATGATGCAGTGGGATCGATAGGCAGGCAGACTAACGATTTCAAGGAACTGGACTGCTGGACTACTGGGATTCCAATCCCTATCGTTGGGCGTTAAAATGGACTCTAACTCATATGTCTCATAGCAGTTTGATCATTAAATGTTTTGGCAGTTTGAGCCACTCCCCATGTGCATCAGAGAACCTTGCCTGCCCATGATCCTGTGGCTGGTCCACCATTGTTTCTAGTGATGTGTCGGTCACGAACAAAATGGCTCTTAGAGCCGTGACGTGAACGACGTGAGCCGGCTCCTTATCGCGAGCCGTGTTTGTTTTTTTTCTTTCTCTCACCCTCTCTCTCTCTCGCACTTTTTTTCCGCTTCACTCCCCACTAGTGATGGGATTTCCGGCGTTTTTAGAGAACCGGCTCTTTCGGTTCGGCTCACTAAAAAGAGCCGGCTCTTTCGGCTCCGAACTGGCTCTTCAGGTTGTTTTGTTACTTTAATTCATTTATTATTAACAATAATATAAAATTACGCAAAAAAGGAATTACTAATGTAAAAAAAAAAAAGTGGTTTTATTTATATATGTTTATATATAAATATATGCGGTGGCCCCTAGAGACAAAACATGTACAAACTCCAAAAAGCACATACAAACTCCAAAACACATTTCTAGCATGAACTGAACCTCCAAAACAGAGCTACCTAGATCACTTAAATTACACAATTGAAAGCATGAAAGCATATGTGTATTGTTTGTGTATTTATACACAAGCATTCATATATAGTCAAATAATAAAAAAAAAAAAGTTCCTTTACCTGTTATTACCACACACCAAATCCGGTCGTTGGTACTTGCTGGCTTGTGTAGCCACTAGGTAACAAAAGCTCAACACTGCCCCTAGCATCCTGGAGCACTTCTGTTGTCTTTTGTACGCGTTTTGAGTTTTTATGTGCTTCTGAGTTTTTACGTGTTTTGGAGTTTGTACGTGTTTTTACATGTTTTGCAGTTTGTATGTGTTTTTACGTGTCTTGCAGTTTGTACATGCTTCGGAGTTTGTACGTGTTTTTACGTGTTTTGGAGTTTGTACATGTTTTGGAGTTTGTACGTGATTTGAAGTTTGTACGTGCCTTGTCTCTAGGGGCCACCGTAAATATACTTTTATTTATTCACTCCACATAAAATGTAATAAATAAATCATATAATACAAAAATCAACTATTCACATTTCAACTTTTAACTATTTAAATTTTCAGCTTTTTCCTTTTACAAATTTTCTCTGTCTCTCCCTCCTGCTCCGTTCCTGTGCTACTGAGTGTAACTACCGCCCCTCCCCCCTCTTCCCAGCGTAAAGCACAAGGCTCGCGTGCGGAGTGAAGCGGGAAAAAAAGTGCGAGAGAGAGGGTGAGAGAAAGAAAAAGAAAAAAAAACGCGGCTCGTGATAAGGAGCCGGCTCACGTCGTTCACGTCAAAGACCCGGCTCTAAGAGCCATTTCGTTCGCAACCGACCCATCACTACTGTATTCATATAGCAACTGATACATCATTGTGTTTACATATGTAGCTCAGCCCACATGTATTTTTTCATCAGGGTTGCCGATTAGCAGATATCAGTACTTCCAAATGAGCCGTTAATGTCACGGTCCTGAGTCTCCTGACCCAGCATTTTTAGTTCTTTGTGATGTTTGTATTATTGGACTTGTGTGAGTTATTCTATGGTTTCTAGTTTCGATCCCTTGCCCTTCATGTTTCTCTGTGTCCCCTCTGTTCTGTGTAAGTCTGTGTCTGCATGTTTGAGTTCCCCTCTGTGTCTTTCGGTTCTTAGAGTCCTCTGCCTTATGGTTTATGTCTGTGTTTCTTAGTTGTTGTCTCCACTGTGTCAAGTTCGCGTCTCTGTGTGATCCTTCCTGTTTTACTTTGAAGGTCCGTGTCTTATGTGAATGTGTCCTGCTTTGCTTTTCTCGTCAGTCCTGATTTCTCCCAGCTGTGCCCTCCTTCTGTGTCTCATTCCCCTCATTACTCCCCAGTGTATTTAAACCCTGTGTTTCTCTGAGTCAGTGTCGCGTTGTCCCTCATGCTGTGTGGATCTCCCTGTGGGTTTAGTTTGCGAGTTTCCAGTTTAGTTTGCTTTGTATGACTTTCTCCTGCCAGCGAATAAAGCTGAGTTCTTTGTGTTTAAACCTTGTGCCTGAGTGCCTGCATTTTGGGTCCAACTCCTGCCTGCCGCACAGCGTTTCATGACAGTTAAGCGTGATTTGTGTGATCTGCCTTTTGGCAAAGCAATTGTGGGTGAGAAGATTCGACACATTCATGGGACTTATGACTGTGAAGGTTCTCAGTCATCCAGGTTGTCGTAGTCTAAGGAGCTTGTAGTTTTCTTGAAGACGTTTCACCTTACATGCGGGCTACATACCAGTGGATATGTAAACGCAATGATGTATCAGTTTTTATTCATGGGCCTTCATCACAGCATATACAAGATGTTACATGTTGCAGAGTTATCGTTTGGTCACAGCTGTAACTACAAACCTTTTCTCTATTTTCTCACTGACACATGCATGGTATTAGTAATTCTAACTTTTAGAAAGCATCAGGTCCTGTAAAAAGTGTAGCATGTTGTCATTATCTGCAAAAAAACCTATTATTATGCCTTTATAAATGCATTAGCGAAAAAAAAATGCTGATGTCCCTCTTACAAATCCACATATGCACACACTGAACTACTATAGAAGCAATTACACAGCATTTAGCAATCCGATCTTTAAGTGATGACGTGATGAATTCTGCTTCCGGGCCCAAAGTAGTCTGCATTTAATAAGGCTGTTGTGTTTTTAAAATGTTTTAATGCTTTGTATCTTGTTGTCATGGCCGCCGAGGCGAGCCGTGTGGAGTTGGAAGAAGGACCTAAGATGCAAGCAGTGGATGAGATGCTAATGAGGTTTATTTACAAAGGTGTAGTGGCAAACAAGCAGTGGGGCATGACAAATAACTGAAGACACCTAAACTGGGGGAACTAAAAATAACAGACCTGGGAGCATACGACAAAGGGATGAGAAGCAGAGAGACGCAGACGAGGGAAATGTAAAGTGAACACACTCACATCAGACAGAGACCTTCACAATAAAGCAGGAAACTCAAACACGGGGAACCAAACAAGACAGAACTAAACAGACAGCTTCACAAACAGACGGGGTGACACCAAAGACAGACAGAGACACAGACGCAGACTCAAAGGCAGACCGAATATAACACATAGAACTCAAACAATAATAATCATCATCATAATAATAAACTAGAAAATGATAACAAACTAAAAGCGCTGGGGTCACCGACCCAGGACCATGACACTTGTTCTATTTAATCTCAACAAGCCCCTAAAAACAGTCAGTGATCACTGTCGGCTTCTCTCGGTTTTTATTACCACTAATCATTTTAAAGCTCAGTTTTTAAACCCTTACGACGTAACTACAGCCCAGCCCAAGCAGCAGTATATTAATAACTAACCTTGTATTGTGGATGGATTATCTCGGTGGTTCTCCTGACTGACGTTTGGTCCGTTTACAGCAGGGGTCGGCAACCCTAGGCACGTGTGCCACAGTTGGCACGCGAAAGGTTAACTGATGGCACGACCATAGCTGGACTGGCCATTGGGCATACCGGGTATTTGCTCGGTGGCCCGAGGATTATTTTTTTTGTAACGGTATAAACAATAAAAGGTGGTGGATTGGCCAGATGCTGGCCGGTGTGTAAAAATAACTCCGTTGTTTAGTGGTGGCTATGGCGGAGCTTCCACAGATTCAGTAAAATTAACAAGTGAGAGGGGGGGCAGAAGGAGGAGAGACCCGAGGCAGCCGCCGGTCCGAGTGTCAGGTGAACTGAAGTTCAGGTAAGAGGTTATGACTAGGGATGGGTATCATTTAGGTTTTATCCGATACCGGTGCCAAACCGGTACTTTTGAAACGGTGCCGGTGCTTAAACGGTGCTCAAACCGGTGCTTAAAGAATGGAGAACACAAAATTGGTCCAAAAACCTCTCATGTTCAGCTGTTTTTTTTGTAAAAAGATAACAATGTTAGCCTTTTCTGCAGCTATGGGGCATATATGGTATCACTCTTGGCTGGAAGCAGTGCAATGGAAAAACACAAACTTTGTCCAAAAACCTCTCATGTTTAACTGTTTTCCACTTTTTCTTTGGTCATTTTAGCCTTTTTGGCCAGGGTGAAGGGAGTATCTGCCATCAAACAAGAAGACAGCCTCATGTAGCTATGATGATGTTTGCTAGTTCACCTTACATGCATTAATGTAATAACGTGGTTAGCCTACTCAACGTAAATTACACTAGAACAACATTAAGCTACTCACGCATAGAAGAACGGCTGCTGCTGCCATCATCATCCGTCATCATTTCTGCTACACTGGCAGGGCTAGGGGCCAGGACTCTACTCTTCGGGTTTTTGGGGGATGTTGCTAACTCCGGGTCCGATAACAGGCACCACACCCGCAGTAGATGGGTGTGGTGCCAAAGCCTGATGTGGGCCAAAGCCTGGCATAGCCTGTAACATTATTATGATGGACACATTTTATGAGTGAGCTTGACTTTAAGTGACTTACAGGTTTCTTTGAAAAATACTTTCTTATATCCAGGTTCTTCCTTTTTGCCGCCATCCTCCTCTCCTCCTTGCAGGTCTTCGCAGCGCAGGCTTGCCGATGCTAAAACTAAACGAAGCTTCCTGAAAGGCACAGCCAATCACATTGGCCATATTCGTCACATGAGGTAGGACTCCAGTGGAGAACGTAATTTAACTCTTTCAGCACCGCTAGGTGAATAAGACAGATCATTTTTTCATTTCTATCGGATTTGTTTTTCTTTACTCGAAGAGATCAAATTATTGGTGGGGACAATTCAATAATCGCTGGATATTGGTGTGGACATGTCCCTTCTGTCCATGCCAAATCTACGCCCTTGAGCTGGTGTTAGCTGAGGCTAGTTCATAGACTGCTGTCAGAACTGCACATGATTATTTGAAGCTAGCAGATTGTTAATGCTATCCATCAAGTCTAACAGTCTATGAACTAACCTCAGCTAATGCCAGCTAATAATGTTAGCTCTGTGGCGAGTAGCCTTCAGTAATAGTAATAAATCACACAGCAATAGTACATCGGAGATACTGAAGTGGCACATAACCCAGGTAGCTACCACAACTAAAACAAGCTAGTTGCAGTAGGCGAACGTTAGCTTTTTTTAAAAAAGAACTTACTTCCGGATGTTTCTGTAGGTTGGAGTCTTTTGACGCTGAGATCAGCTTGTTTGCTTGCAAACAGAGTTTGCATTGACCGGTCAGATTTCGCCCATCCCTTTCTTCTTTAAATTAGAAGTCGTGTTGGAATTTCCAAGTAAGAAATGCATTGCTGCCCATGCACTGCTGGCTATGTTGTGCTGGCTTCTGGTTCATTGTGTAACTGACACCACCAACATTAACAGGATGCTTACATTAGAGCCTCTTATTTCGTGTTTTGTTTGGGTTTCCGGCAATTTGTGGAATTACCAAAATTAAAGAGGGGATAGAGAGGGGATAGCCTATAGTGATGGGTCGGTTGCGAACGAAATGGCTCTTAGAGCCGGCTCTTTGATGTGAACGACGCGGGCTGTGTTTTTTTTTTTCTTCTTTCTCTCACCCTCTCTCACTTTTTTCCGCTTCACTCAGCATGCCAGCCTTGTGCTTTACGCTGGGAAGAGGGCGGAGGTACGGTGTACATTTTAGGACATCGTCAGGTCTCAGGAAAAAAGTTGTCAGGTATCAGTCTCACATGAAAAAATGTCAGGTCTCAGACTCACATGAAAAAATGTCAGGTCTCAGTCTCACACGAAAAAATGTCAGGTCTCAGACTCACATGAAAAAATGTCAGGTCTCGGTCTCAGATGGAGGCTGCCATCTTGCAAATTTGGAGTAGTGACTTGAGGTGGAGCGACTGTGTAACGCTCCCGCCCACACACCCGCTGGTGACCACAAACACGCCCCCCTACACTTTTTACGTAGCCCGGCTGCTCGAGTTTTTTTTGCTGGTTTACCACGACTGATGACTCGTTTAATTAAGGTAAATACAACCATGTCACTGCTATAAAAAAGACACACAGTTTATCATCTTATAGTTCTAAAATCGCTCTGTTGTTAATTCGTTTGCTAGATTAGCCGCTTGCATACGCACTGTGTTGAAGGCTTGTTGCTAGCTAGTTAGCGAGGCTACACACCTGCTACTCTAATAGTCTGTGTTATTGAAGCATTCAGCACTCCTTAGGTTTTGTTATACATTTTTAGACAGCGATGAGATCATCTGCACACTCTACAGAAGCCCAGAGTTACTGTTAATATCAAAAATATAATGCTGTCCTTTGAGATTTTAACATAAGACTGTGAGTGTAATGGATCTGTCATGGATCGCTGTGTGGCAAGCAGGAGGAGGACCCAAATGCAAAACTCACAGACACGGGGATGAACTCGAGAAACACAGCTTTAATGCTGGCACGGCAGAACACAGGAAATACAAAACTAAACTGGGGAAAAGTAAACTAACACTCGCAGGTAGACACAGGAAGATCCACACAACATGAGGGAGAACGCGACACAGAACTGAGGGAGACGCAGACATAAATACACAGAGGGTTAACGAGGGAAGTGGGAGCACACGGGGAACACAGGTGACACTGATAATCATAACAAGACATGGCAGGAGTGAACACAACACTAACGGGAGATGGGCAAAGTAAAACAGGAAGTACAGAGGTTCAGACAGGAGGAGAGAGAGCACGGGGAGAACACAGACATAACGGGCTGGGGAAAACATAGAATAAAACACAAAGAGAGACGAGGGCTCATAAATACACAGAGGGGCACACAGGGGGTAAAAGCCACGAAGGGAAAACACTTAGGGAACAACACAACAGGGCAACTCAGGAAACATGGCCTAAATAGGGAACAAAATACAAACATACAAGAAAACTAAGAACACTGGGCCAACATGGCCCAGGACCATGACAGGATCTAAAACGGTTTAAATCTTCAGAGCGCTCTACATCCTGGTAACATGGACACTTTAAAAACATCAGCAGAACGTTTCAGTAGTGTAGTCTAATTTGTTCTTTTCATTTAATAATAGAGTCCATATTATATCAACAGCTACATTCACCCTGGAGAGAAACTAGTGAGGGAGACCATCAGGACCAAGCTGGGTTTCCTGGGTCCAGAGGTTTGGAGAAACTTCTTCCCTTTCTTTCATCACAGCTGTCCTGTGCCAGAAGTTCTGTTGACCCACTCAAAAAGGCATTTAAGAAACAACAGGAAGACTGAAGCTCATCGCATTGATCAAGCAGGACTCGTGATCTTCACCAGCAGCTCCCTCACAGGGAAATCTTCAGCACTCCTCCGTAGGCCCGCCCCAGGAGATGGATAAATGCAGCATTTCATCAACACTGTGATGAGACCTTTGGTTTGTGTAATGTTATAAATACTCGGATACTCCCCAAAGGCTCCAGACTTTTATATAAATATATTATATTCAGTCCTGTATAAAGTTATATATTTAAAAATATATGATCCTCTCTTGTTACTCTGGTATGAATAACTCTGAATCACTTTATGGTAAATAACACACTATCTGCAAAAATCTGTGAAAGAATTACAGATGACAAGTTTGTAGTTCAACATGCTACAACATTCAACATGATGACCTTTGACCTTCATCAGGTTTTATTTAATTGTGTTAGACAAAATCTCATGCTCTTCATGCAGCTGAGTACATCAAGTGTTTAAAACGGAAGGTGTGCAGGTCTGAGATACAAACTGAGGTCCTGTTAATGCTGATATATAGTGACACAGTTACATGAGTGATTAATCCTTTTGACTTTTTGTCTTTAACTTTATCAATAAAACAGCTGCAGCTTTCACTACAGCACATGTGGTACTTTAACCTTTGTACTGTTTTCATCAGTTCATTTTGCAGTTAACATGTGAACATGTTGGATGATTTGTCTGCTGTCACTTGGTGGGGCTGAGGTCTGAATCTGAGGGCAGCTCCTGTAATCACAAAGACAACAGAACCACCAAACTCAGATATAAATTTTATCCCTCAAAATTGAAATAAAGCTGATTTCTTCTGTCCTCACACACTCAGGATCTGAAGTTCTTCTCTTACATTTTTTTTCAGTATTACAGTACACTATAGTACTTTAATCCATAGTTCCTGATTAATGAGGAGTTACTGAAGTACAAGCTTTTAAAAAAAATGTTACTGTCTTTACAGATGTGGCAAGAGACTGAAAACATGCTGTTGTTTGCACATCTTTAATATTCAGCTCTGTCAGGGGCTGAAGCAGGATGCAGCCTGACATTTTTTCATGTGAGTCTGAGACCTGACATTTTTTCATGTGATTCTGAGACCTGACATTTTTTCATGTGAGTCTGAGACCTGACATTTTTTCAAGTGATTCTGAGACCTGACATTTTTTCGTGTGATTCTGAAACCTGACATTTTTTCAAGTGATTCTGAGACCTGACATTTTTTCGTGTGAGTCTGAGACCTGACATTTTTTCGTGTGATTCTGAAACCTGACATTTTTTCATGTGAGTCTGAGACCTGACATTTTTTCGTGTGATTCTGAAACCTGACATTTTTTCATGTGAGTCTGAGACCTGACATTTTTTCGTGTGATTCTGAGACCTGACATTTTTTCACGTGAGACTGATACCTGACAACTTTTTTCCTGAGACCTGACGATGTCCTAAAATGTACACCGTACGGAGGGGCGGTAGTTACACTCAGTAGCACAGGAACAGAGTGGGAGGGAGAGACAGAGAAAGAGCCAGGGATAACAACGTCACATTAGAAAGGTATAGTAATCATCCACAACTATTTTCAGTTGCAGTTGATAAAGGATTCAGAAAGTTTATTCATGCAGGCCCATATGACAGAGAATATGCATGTTCTTTTTGTTTTCATATTATAATTTATATTTAATTGTGTTGTGGTTTGCAGTGTTTTGTGTTGTTTCACTTAAAATTTGTAAAAGGAAAAAGCTGAAAATTTAAATAGTTAAAAGTTGAAATGTGAATAGTTGATTTTTGTATTATATGATTTATTTATTACATTTTATGTGGAGTGAATAAATAAAAGTATATTAACGGTGGCCCCTAGAGACAAAGCACATACACACTTCAAATCACATACGAACTCTGAAGCACGTACAAACCCTGAAGCATGTACAAACCCCAAAACACGTAAAAACACGTACAAACTGCAAAACACGTAAAAACTCAAAAACACGTACAAAAGACAACAGAAGTGCTAGCCAGCAATTACCAATGACCGGATTTGGTGTGTGGTAATAACAGGTAAATGAACTTTTTTTTTTTTTAATTATTTAACTAGATATGAATGCTTGTGTATAAATACACAAACAATACACATATGCTTTCATGCTTTCAATTGTGTAATTTAAGTGATCTAGGTAGCTCTGTTTTGGAGGTTCAGTTCATGCTAGAAATGTGTTTTGGAGTTTGTATGTGCTTTTTGGAGTTTGTACATGTTTTGTCTCTAGGGGCCACCGCATATATTTATTTATATATAAACGTATATAAATAAAACCACTAATTTTTTTTTACATTAGTAATTCCTTTTCTGCATAATTTTATATTATTGTTCATAATAAATGAATTAAAGTAACAAAACAACCTGAAGAGCCGGTTCGGAGCCGAAAGAGCCGGCTCGTTTTAGTGAGCCGAACCGAAAGAGCCGGTTCTCTAAAAAGAGCCGGAAATCCCATCAGTTATAGCCTAACATATGAAACAGGAAAAGATTGCAGTGTAATCTATTTATTTCAACAAAGTAACTGTATTCTAATTATCACCTTTTAAAACAGTAACTGTAAAGGAATATAGTTACTCATATTTTGTATTTTAAATACGTAATGCCGGTACACGTATTCATTGTATAACACTGCACAGGTGGCATCCTATCACAGTACCCCACTGGAATTCATTGAGCTCCTGAGAGCAACCCGTTTTTTCCACAGTTGTTTGTACAGGCAGTCTGAATGTCTAGATGCCTGATTTTATAGTCCTGTGGCTCTGAAAGTGATTGGAACACCTGAGTTTGATGATTTGGTTGGGTGAGTGAATACTTTTGTCAATGTAATGTAGATACTGACATGTTTAAAGGTGCATATCCCTAGGTTTATTAGTTTTTCTGGTTCAAACCCAGTTAACTCAACTATAAAGTGAATTACCTAAGTTACCTTAGTTTAATGGCGTTGTGGAAGTTTTCCATTTAAATAAAGCCTGCAGACGAGCGGTAGCTAACATTCTTTAATCCAAACACACAAAGAACAGAAAACCAAGCTTGTGGAGAGCCTACATGACCGCGGGGCAGGGTCAGCAGAGTCTCCCTGAGCCTAGCATGGCTCTCAGTTAAATACCTGCAGGAACAAAAGGCAGTACACAGTTGTTTCACACCTTAAGGTTCACACTCCCTTGTGGAGTGGTCTGCTTCCCCGAACTTCCTTACTACACCCCCACCATTTGTCTTACAGTATGGGTGTCAGACATGTTAAAATCCAGTGGCACCAAGGCATTATACAATAAAATAATGTGATTAATACATAAGTAAAAGAAATTCCTATACAATGGTGAAATTACACTATTGTATTGTATTGTCTAGTCAATCCCAAAAGGTTGATTCTATTAATCTGGACGTAGTGTTTTCACTGGGAGAAACGTTTCGTCACTCATTCAAGTGACTTCTTCAGTCTCAGCTGACTGCAGGTTTACCCAACCTTATAAACAGTACATTTGCACAATGACTGAAACCAGCCCACTGAAGGAACAATGGGCTGTGAGGTCAGTTCTTTGATCATTAACATGCAAACTGTCATGACCATTGATCAACAACCACTGAGCAAAGCCTATTGATCAAAGACAAGAATGGCTGCAATAACAGCATTGTAAGATGGTGAAAGATGTACCCGTAGGCCCCTTCCTCGATTCAGAGATGGTCTTTGCCTTTTCATGGCCTCCTTGACTCCCTCAAACCAGCGTTCCTACCTGTCCAGGATGTGTACATCCTCATCATTGAAAGAGTGTCCACTGGCCAGTAGGTGTAAGTAGACTGTGGAGTCCTGGCCTGGTGAGTTAGCTCTTCTGTGTTGTGCCATCCGCTTTGCCAGAGGTTGTTTGGTTTCCCCGATGTATAAATCCTGGCAATCCTCCTGGCACTTAACAACGTACACTATATTACTCTGTTTGTGTCGGGAGACCTGATACTTGGGGTGGACCAATTTTTGGTGTAGCGTGTTTTGGGGTTTAAAAGCCACCGAGACACGGTGTTTAGAAAAAATGCATCTCAACTGCTCTGATACTCCTGACACATACGGGATCACTAAGGGTTTTTGCTTAGGCAGTGGTTGTCCTTCTCTCCTGGATCATCTGGAGCTTTCTTTAGGTGCCTTCCCAGCTTTGAAAAATGTCCAGCTGGGATAACCACATTTACTCAGGTCCTTCTTGATGTGATGTTCTTTTTCTTCCCTGGCCTCTGTGGCTTACAAATATGGTCTCTAACCAGATATTACTTCTAGGCTAGGCTGGACTACTGTAATTCGTTATTATCAGGATGTCCTAAAAACTCCCTGAAAAGCCTTCAGTTAATCCAAAATGCTACAGCAAGAGTACTGGCAGGGAGAGCATATATCTCCTGTATTGGCTTCCCTTCATTGGCTCCCCTGTTAAATCCAGAATTGAATTCAAAATCCTGCTCCTCACATACAAGGTCTTGAATAATCAGTTTTCATCTAATCTTAATGACCTTATAGAACTGTATGACCCCATTAGAGCATTTCGCTCTTCGACTGCAGGCTTACTTGTTGTTCCTAGAGTATTTAGAGTAGAATAGGAGGCAGAACCTTCAGCTTTAGGGCCCCTCTCAAATGAGGCTACAAAAATGAAAGTACTACTCCAACTTAAGACACAAACAATAGGTATTTGTGTAAAGGAGGAAAGAAGCATGCAGTTTATGCAGCAACCATAACCTATTCTAATTGGAAAGTGTGATACTTTCTTAAAATATACCTTCAGCAGAGTTGGCTATCACTATTATGGAGAGAGTGAGCTACTGAGTATCAGAATGATGCCTGATAATGTCAACGGCTGGGTCTCTGGTTTAGAGTCTGTAACTAAACAGCCATGCCTTTGTGCCCTTTTGGCTCATGTAGAGGATCAGGCAGGGTGGGAGATTGCCCTTTGGAGGGCTCACCCACCTTTTCTATCAATTTACAGACCTTTTGTGTGGAGGCAGCTTTGCTCTCATTACTGCAGCACTGGGTTCACACAAAATCTTTTAGATTCAATTAGCTCAGATGCACAGCGAAATATCGAAGGGTATTTTACTCTAGCAAATCCTTGAGGAAACTAGAAAAGGTCACACCTCTGACTACCTCACTGAGAGGTACAGGGAGGTAGATCGAAGAAAAAAAACCTGTCACCTTCAGTGGGCTAAAATGGCATTCTATTCCCTATACCAGCAGTGACCAAACTTCAGTAGGCTGCCCACAGTGAGCAGCTCTTTCAATGTAATATTTAGAACAGCAGGCTTTTAGTATCTCAAATATATTGTTTGAAGTTTAGCACTTCATTAATATTCACACCTGAGGTCCTGTCACTTCCTTACTGCAATGAAAAAGCCTGTCACTGCCCTGGATCTAGTAAAAACACTAAAACTGAGAGGAGCCACACTCTGCATAGCACTGCAGTATATGGAACATACCCAGCTGTGCCACTGAAAATGATGGCATTTTTTTCTTGAGGAAAGTGTTCCCGTTTGACAAGGCATTTAACATAAAACTGGCAAATTATGCATGCAAATCAGGCAACTCTCTGGTTCTGTGTGCAGGGCTTTATTGTGGATGACCTTGGTGGACAACAGGTGTAAGAGGGGGAATAATATGCCTCCTGTCTCCTGCAGGTGACATAAAAATCCCAATTAAACTTTAAGATGTCTAGATTCATGTGAACTAAACAAAACGTGTGTGGCATTTGTGATAAGCTTCATCTTGTGTGTGCGTGTGTGTGTGCGTGTGACTCAAAGAGGGTAATCACATTTACTGTGTTACAGTTCATGTGAAGGACTAAAGGAAAAACTTTACATAGAGGTTTCAAAGACATGTAAACACTATGGGCTTTACATAAAAAGAACCTAACATGCATGTTTTTGGACTGCATATGCCAAATACACAAATTCTGTTATGATATGGTACATCAGCTGGTACAAGCTCAATCTAGGATTCTGTAGATTCAAAATACTGACTGTCAGAGAACAACAAGCAGTATGTTATTATCAACGTGAGGTCAGTGTTTTAGAAATACTTCCAATGAACCAAAAGTACAGGTCTCATGCTTCTCAGACTTCTTCAAACAGAGGATATGCCTAATAGGGTCAAGTCTGTTGATGCTATATGGTTACAAAGATCAGTCCATTTAGCACTAACTGAAAGCTGGGGGACTTCAATGCTCACGTGGGTAACAACAGCGAGACCTGGAGGGGCGTGATTGGGAGGAAAAGTCTCCCTGATCTGAACCTGAGTGGTGTTTTGTTATTGGACTTCTGTGCAAATCACAGTTTGGCTATAACGAACACCTTGTTCGAACATAAGAGTGTCCATAAGTGCACGTGGCACCAGGACGCTCTAGGCCACAGGTCGATGATCAATTTTGTAATCGTATCACCAGACCTGCGACCATATGTTCTGGAAACTCGGGTAAAGAGAGGGGCTGAGCTGTCAACTGATCACCCACCTGGTAGTGAGTTGGATCAAGTGGCGGGGGAGGACGCTGGACAGACCCGGTGCAACTAAAAGCGTAGTGAGGGTGTGCTGGTAACGCCTAGCAGAGGCCCCAGTCCGCAAGATCTTCAACGCACACCTCCGGCAGAGCTTCAACAGCATTCCGAGGGAGACTGGGGACATTGAGTCCGAATGGACCATGTTCAGCATCTCCATTGCCGAAGCTGCTGCATTGAGCTGTGGCCGCAAGGTGGTTGGTGCCTGTCGTGGTGGCAATCCCCAAACCAAATGGTGGACACCAGAGGTGAAGGGAGCCACCAGGCTGAAGAAGGAGTCCTATCGGGCTTGGTTAGCCTGTGGAACTTCAGAGGCAGCTGACAGGTACCGACAGGCCAAGCGGAATGCAGCTCGGGCAGTGGCTGAAGCAAAAACTCGGGTGTGGGAGGAGTTCGGAGAGGCCATGGAAAAAGACTTTCGGACTGCCTCGAAGAGATTCTGGCAAAGTGGTGCTCTACCTGCACTGTGCATCACGGTATGACCAGATCCTTTTACTTGGTGATTTTAATATACACGTCTGCTGCCCGGGGAAGCCCCTGGCTAAGGACTTTCTGGACTTAGTGAACTCTTTAATTTTGTTCAGTCTGTTAAAGGTGCCACTCAAGAACGTGGTCACACACTGGACTTGGTTTTATCACATGGTTTATCTGTCCATAACATACTCGTCGAGGATGCAGTGTTCTTTGACCATATGCCTATTTTATGTGACATTGTTCTTTTTAATCCTGTTGTTAAGCGGGCTGTACCTGCTCGATGTTATCGTGCTTTTGGCTCAGATACTGCCCAGCGGTTTTCCATATTGTTTGACCAACTTATTTCTTATCCTCCTGAGTTGTCCACCTCAGATGGATTAGTTTCTTATTTGGATTCTGCTTGTAAATCTGTCCTTGACGCTGTCGCTCCTTTTAGATTCAGACAATGCAAGCCAAAGGCTAGTCATTGGCTAACTGATTTTACCAGAGCCGCTAGAAAAGGATGTAGAAGATGTGAAAGACGGTGGAAAAAAGATAGGCTGTATGTCTCTATGGAAGCTCTTAAGACTAGCTGGAAAGTCTATCAGAGAGCAGTTAAGGCTGCCAAGCACTCCTATTTTTCCCAACTTATTGCTGCCAGCTTGCATAACCCTCGTGTTCTATATAACACTATAAATTCTGTACTTAATCTGGAAGGCTATATTCTTTTGCACTCTTCTGCGGTTATGTGCAATAAGTTTCTTAATTATTTTGTGGACAAGGTTGCTAGTTTGAGACCTCCGACTCTACCTGTTGCCGACCCAGCCATGCATGGTTCTTGCTCAAGTTTGTTCTCTGCCTTTCTACCAATTGTTTTAGCTGATTTAGAGAAACTTGTGTTGAATGCTAAACCGTGTGGCTCTCCAAATGACGTTGTTCCTCCCCGTTTTCTTAAAAAGGTATTTCCTATCATCGGACCACACATTCTGAACATTATTAATACTAGTCTTTTGTCTGGTCAAGTACCTAGGGAATTTAAGCATGCAGTCATACATCCTTTACTTAAGAAACCGGGCTTAGACAGTTCAGTCATATCAAATTTTAGACCCATCTCTAAGCTTCGCTTTCTTAGTAAGATTCTGGAAAGAATTGTTTATACTCAGTTGATGGACTACTTGAATGACTCTAAATTGTCAAAAATCTTTCAGTCCGGCTTTAAGCCATTTCACAGTATGGAGACAGCCCTCGTAAAAGTTATGAATGACAACCTGATAGCAACAAACTGTGGTAAATATACAGTGCTGGTCCCATTGGACATGACCGCTGCATTTGACACAGTGGATCACGATTTGCTGATCTCCCGCTTACAGCACTGTGTGGAAATTTCTGGTTCGGCACTTTTGTGGTTAAAGTCCTATCTCTTAAATAGGACCTTTTGTGTTAAGTTGGGGTCGGCTTCATCCTCTGTGGCCCCTCTGCTTTAGGGTGTGCCACAGGGATCTATTCTTGGGCCGTTATTGTTTTCACTGTACCTTTTGCCTCTTGGCGCGATTTTCCAAAAACATAAAGTGCCTTTCCATCTATATGCAGATGACTGCCAGCTCTATTTACCTTTTAGTCATTCTGATAGTCTCCCAAGTCGACCTCTGCTTGACTGCCTTACTGATGTCAAAGCATGGATGGCAAAATTTTTTTAAAATTTTAATGATCGGAAGACAGAAGCGATTTTATCTGGCCCAAATCGTTTTTCTCATACTCCAGATGTTGATCTTGCAGCTTTGACTTCCCAACTAAAGAGTTCGATCACAAATATCGGAGTTAAAATTGATTCTGCACTTACCTTTGATGACCATGTAAATGGGGTGGTAAAATCAGCATTCTATCACCTCAGACGTTTATCGAAGGTTAAGCCCTTTCTTTCCAAGCGTGACTTGGAAAGTGTTATTCATGCCTTTATTACCTCACGTTTAGATTATTGCAATTCTCTTTTAATAGGGGTTGGGCAGGGCACTTTGTCACGCTTGCAATTAGTGCAAAATGCTGCGGCACAATTTTTAACTGGCAGAAGGAAATTTGATCACATCACTCCGATTTTGGCCTCTCTACACTGGCTTCCACTTGAATTTAGGACCCATTTTAAAGTCCTTTTATTGGTTTTTAAATCTTTAAATGGTCTGGCACCTGTTTATTTGTCTGACTTGTTGAAGCCTCACGTCCCCACTCGTTCCCTTCGGTCAGCTGAGCAGTTGCTGCTTTCGGTGCCAAAGTCACGGCTGAAACGTAGAGGAGACCGAGCGTTCTCTGTTGCAGCGCCGATGCTTTGGAATAACCTTCCTCTCCATATTAGACAGGCTACATCAGTGCCAGTTTTTAAGTTGTTATTAAAAACCTATTTTTATTCCCTGGCTTTTAACTCTGTGGGTAACTGATTATTATTATTATTATTTTTATTTTATTTTATTGCTATGTCTGGTTGTATTACTATGTGCATATTAGAGCTGGGCGATATAAGATTTTTTCATATCACGATATGTTTTTTTCATTTCAGGCGATAACGATATATATCACGATATAAGCCAAATAACTATATTTGTAAGATTTAAATGTGCCGTTGCTCACAAGTAAAATGTGAAATAATCAGCAGCTTGTTTTTATTTAAATATTTATTTCCCATAATAAGTTCAACAGGGTAGATGTACTTAAGGAACATGAGACTTTTTCAGATAAATAAAGGCAAATATTGCAAACTACACAAAAGGCAGCCGCTAAAGCGTTTAAGTTTCAAAATAGAACAAACAGACTACTAAATTGTCAATTCCACTTAGAAACAAAATATTAATTCTAAAAATAAATCTTAGTTTGTTTTACAGAAGAACAGACAAAATTGACTAACTTTTGTCAATATCAAATAAACTGAGAACTAAAAGGAAATTCTCAATCTCTCCTTGTTGTATAGCTTAGCTTTTCAAACAGTTTTAACAGTTACTTTAGTCTGACAAAAGCCGAATGACGAATTAGCGCTTACAGTCAGAGACTGAGGCTACGTCCACACGTACACGGGTATTTTTGAAAACTGAGATTTTCCGTTTTCGTTTTAAAAAATAATTCCGTCCACACATAAAGGCAGAAATGAAGGAAAACGCTGCTATGAACATGCCAAAGCAGCAGGTGTTAGCTAGATTCCTAACCATGCAGAAATGTTGGCCAATCAGAAGTCTAGAAGCCTCGGTGGGAAAAAGTAAACAAAGCTGGGGCATAGAAGCAGAACAGAGTCGTATGTATATGTAAGCATTTAAACACTGCAGAGAGTAGAATTAACAGTAACAGTATTGTAGAAATCATTTCACCGAAACAATAACGCGGCGCACAGTGTGACGTCAAAAAATGCGCACACCTTTGACGCTGCGTTTTCTCCGTTTTTCTAGTCCACACGTAAATGCAAAAACGGAGTTTTCAGAAATATCCACCCTGGCCGGAGTTTTTAAAAATCTTTGTTTTCAGTGACCAAAAACGCTGTTTAATGTGGACGAAAGGTGCAAACGCATAGAAAAATCTGCGTTTTCAAAAATACCCGGGTACGTGTGGACGTAGCCTGAGCATGCACCAGTTTATTGTATTTCCAGACTTGCTTTCGGCACAATTTACAGTGAACGCTACTCTGTTTTTTGTCAGACTTGAAATAGCCGAAATACCTTCACACTACGGAACTTCTATGGCTCTTCCGTTCGACAATCTCTCCGGCATTGGAACCATCATCTGTTTTCTCTTCGGTAACCTTCGGTCACGCTCGGTTGATTTTTTTTTTTTTTTTTTTTTTTACTTTATTTACAAACAACAGTATAACATACAAGGCACCGTCATTAATCCGATTATTAATCCGGTTGATTTTTCTAGTCGGCACACTCATTTCCTCCATTACCCGGGCGGTACGGTGGCTGGCTGCTTCCCAAACAAATACACATGTGCGGCTTGGCACTTGTGCTTTACGTAACAAGTCACGTGACGTGACGCTGCGGCTGTGATTGGTTCGGCTCTGCGCTACTTAATTTGGATTGGCTGTTCTTTTTTTTTTTTTTCTTTTTTTTTAAGAGGACAAGAGCGGCGAGGTCTATCGCAATAGTTTAATTTTTCTATCGAGAAAAAGTTATATCGCAATACATATCGTTATCGTTCTATCGCCCAGCTCTAGTGCGTATTAGTAATGTACAGCACTTTGGTCTACCAGGTGTGTTTTTAAAGTGCTATATAAATAAATGATGATGATGATGTATAGCGCTGGCGGAGCGCTGCTGACTTCGACTGAGAAAATTTTCGGGCAGTGGAATGAATACTTCGAGGACCTCCTTAATCCCACTGACACATCTTCCGTGGAGAAAGCAAAGTCTGGGGATGAGGGGGATGACCCGCCAATTTCCGGGGGCAAGGTCACTGAGGCAGTTAAACAACTCCTTGGTGGCAGAGCCCCTGGTGTGGATGAGGGCTGCCCCGAGTTCCTGAAGGCTCTGGACGTTGTAGGGCTGTCCTGGTTGACATGTCTCTACAATTGTTGCTTGGAGATCAGGGGCAGTACCCCTGGACTGGCAGACCAGGGTGGTGGTCCCTATATTTAAGAAGGGGGACCGGAGGGTGTGTTCCAAGTACAGGGGGATCACACTCTATTCTGGAAAGGAGAGTTCGTCCAATAGTCGAACCTCAGATACAGGAGGAACAATGCGGTTTTCGTCCTGGTCGCGGAACACTGGACCAACGCTTTATCCTCTCAAGGATACTTGACGGTGCATGGGAGTTTGCCCAACCACTCTACATGCGTTTTGTGGAAGGCATTTGACCGTGTACTCGGGGTGTCCTGTGGGAGGTGCTACGGGAGTATGGGGTGTCTGGCCCATTGCTACAGGCCATTCGATCCCTATACAACCGTTGCAAGAGCTTGGTTCGCATTGCCGGAAATCGTTCCCGGTGGGTGACGGGCTCCACTAGGGCTGCTGTTTGTCACCGATTCTGTTCATAATTTTTATGGACAGGATTTCTAGGTGCAGCCCAGTGGCGGAGGGCTTTCACTTCGGTGGCCTCAGAATCTCATCTCTACTCTTTGCGGATGATGTGGTTCTGTTGGCTTCATTGGGTGAGGGCCTCCAGCTCACACTGGAACAGTTCGCAGCCAAGTGTGAAGCAGTGGGAATGAGGATCAGCACCTCCAAATCTGAGGCCATGGTTCTCAGCCAGAAAAGGGTGGACTGCTCAGTCCGGGTTGGGGATGAGTTCCTGCCCCAAGTGGAGGAATTCAAGTATCTCGGGGTCTTGTTCGCGAGTGATGGGAGAAGGGAGCCGGAGATCAACAGACAGATTGGTTCGGGCATCTGACAAGGATGCCTCCTGGGTGCCTCCTGGGTGAGGTGTTCCAGGCATGTCCCACCTGGAGGAGGCCCCGGGGCAGACCCAGGACACGCTGGAGAGATTATATCTCTCAGCTGGCCTGGGAATGCCTTGGTGTTCCCCCGGATAAGCTAGAGGAGGTGGCTGGGGAGAGGGAGGTCTGGGCTTCTCTGCTTAGGCTGCTGCCCCTGCGACCCGGCCCCGGATAAAGCGGAAGAAGATGGATGGATGGACTGATGAAAGCAAAAAAACTCAACCTAAAGATTTTTTTTCTTGCAAGAGGATTACCTGTCTCAAGGACCCATATGGAGGTGGAAATTAACCAAAAATGTGTCACTTACAATATTATGTAATTATTTAATTATTAATCTAATTATTAATATGCATTCATTCTCTTCTGCTTGTCTTTAAAGGGGTGGTTGGGGGGGTTGCACTTAGGAGTAGGAGCTTGGAAGAATCTTAACATGTCTCCTTGTCACCAGGCCTGAGTGAGGTTTATTTAAGATCTCAGATTTACAACTACATTTCCACCTTGTGGTGAAGAGAGAGCGGAGTGTAAAAGCAAAGGTCTCAATTTACCAGTTGATCTACGCCACTACCCTCACCCATGGTCACAAGCTGTGGGTAGTGACCGAAAGAACGAGATCACGGATACAAGCAGCAGAAATGAGAAGGGTGGCTGGCCTCTCCCTTAGAGATAGGGTGAGAAGTTCAGCCTTCCAGGAGGGGCTTAGAGTAGAGCTGCTGCTCCTCCACATTGAAAGGAGCCAGTTGAGGTGGTTCGGGCATCTGACAAGGATGCCTCCTGGGTGCGGTGTTCCGGGCAGGTCCCACTGGGAGGAGGCCTCGGGGCAGACCCAGGAAACACTGGAGAGTTTATGTCTCTCTCCTGGCCTGGGAACACCAAGGTGTTCTCCCGGACAAGCTGGAGGAGGTGGCTGGGGAGAGGTAGGTCTGGGCTTCTCTGCTTAGGCTGCTGCCCTCCAAGACCCGGACCCAGATAAGCAGAAGAAAATGGATGGATAGATGGATTTCCACCTAATCAAGATAATAGCACTGTCTCTGGAGCATGAAGATGATGTAAGTAAGTAAACGTTATTTTTACTGCACAGGTCACAAACCACAATATGCTTTTAAAAAGAAACAGGCAATAAAAAAATGTATAAGATCTAAACAGCATACATATAACATCATGCAGCCTAAAACTGGTTAAAGGTCAATCTGAATAAGTGAGTGTTCTTAAAGTGTTTATTCTTAAAAGAATAAACAGAATCAAGACGGCGCAAGGAATTTAACAATCGGGGGCCACAGCTCTAAGTTCGTAGGACTATTAACAGCCTTTGACTGGAAGATCTCAGACTGCAAGAAGAGGTGTAGGGTTCTAGAAGGTCGGAATAAAGGCTGTGTCTGTAATGAACCTCCTCTCAATATTCTCAACTCAAACCTAACTAAACCATTCTCAAACCATCCTTCAGTTATGTTTTCTAGCCACCTGAATTTAAGTCCAGCTTTCACTTTTTCTGATCTTTATCTGTTTTGGTTTCAACCAACAGCTAAATTTTAGCTGGTAGTTTGTCTATTAAAGAATGGGATTATTCAACAAAAAACAAGTGCTCAAACTGAGGGAAACAAAATATTATAGTCCATTTTCAGAAATTAGATTACATTTTTACATACCACACATTATCATTATTGGGATTAAGGATCATATTTGTTGTTTTTATTTTAAAAAAATATAAATAAATAGGATGATTTCTGTTCTTTCTTATTTATTTATTGCTCAGTCATTTTGTTTTTAATTTATATATTTTTATTTTTTTATTCATTGTTTAACCCATAACAGGATCAGTCTGAAGTTTTCTCCTTAAAATTAACCCTTGTGTGGTGTTCATATTTTTATTACTCAGCCAGTGTTCATGGGTCTGGTGGACCCGCTAGAGTTTTGGCTTTCCAAATTAACACTATCAAACAATTTTATGTTAAATTACTCAACAGATGTTTATTTCATCCCAATTACAAGCCATATGAACAGCAAACATGGTTAATTTTTTCCCTTTACCTTTGTTAGATCACATTTATGAATTAATGTGCTTCTCGTTTTTTTTTTTTGTTTTGTTTTTTTCATAAAATGTTATAAAAAAATAAATCAGTTATAATCAAGTGGAGTGAGTGGAAAGACACAACACATTTACACGTGAAGCAATATGTTTCACAACTAAATGGGATCAGCTGCTCATCAATGGTGACATTAGGCCCAGGGTTGTAAAACAGGGGGGAGGTGGTCACACACTTATCCCACACTGTCCTGATGGCAGCTAGCTTGTCTCTCTGCCGTCGAGCTGGTCTGTCGTCTCCGTTATCAAAACAGATAATCCTGGAAATTTTGTGGAAATTTTCCAGAGACATTGATGCACGGAAAGGTTCTTGCCGGTTTCTGCATCCCACAGGGATTCTGTGGATTCCCCTTTGGACCTGAAAACTCCTGCAAGGATAAGAACCCCAAAGTAGGCCTTTGGGGTTCTTAGATGAATTTGGTCTCCTTCCACCTCTCTCCAAAAACACACCTTCCTTCTAGATTACTGCAATCCAGAATAATTTTCTGGATGGAATCTGGGATGAAAAGCTCAAATGAAGACTTGATGTCCTGCACATGAGTAACTGTCAGCCGTGTTGGCCCTGGCTTATCACAGTAACAGCTCTGCAGGGTGGCTCATTTCTTGGACAAGAAGACCATTCAATTTCACCAGTTATTGACATCCATATTTCTTCACTTGCTGTCTGGTGGGCTTGTTCTGGTCCTGGAGCTGGCTGCAGATGGGGTACTCGTCTTCATTTTGTTACTAAATGGTGCTCAACCTCATCCTCTTCTTCAAAGTCCCTGTCAGACTCTGAATTTTCAGAAATGCGAAATATTCTGAAACCTCTTTGTCAACATCATCATCTGAAGCCCCTCTCTCTTCCAAAATCAATTGGATGGCCCTCACAGCAGATAATCTTTTGTCATCTTGATCAGTTGTGATAAAGAACCACACCGGCAAAGTCTTATTTATAGTATTATGCCCCTAATTTGCAGGTGGGACAGGGTATGAGAAAATAAAATTTGGATCCCTCAAGAAAGAGGGTAAAATGGGAATGTCAGAGCAGATGGTGTTGATAGTTGAATTTTCAACAATGTTGCAACTTTGTGCAGGAGGGGAAGAAAACACTATCAGCAGCACCAGAAAGGAGGAAGACAGAGTGTGGGAACACAGGACCTACACTTTCAACACTTTTATTAGACCTGGGTCCAGTGGACCCGAACACCTTGTATGTAATGTAAATGCGTGGGGGGAGGTACAGTATGAGGTCACTGAAAATTAGTTTGGATTTATGTTCTTCACAGAAAATAAGCCAAAGTCAATGAATTTCAGGTTGAAAAAATAATTCATTGTTTAATTTTTCTTTTGAAAAAAACTGAAAACGGGTCTCACAGACCCGAACACCATACAAGGGTTAAAAAAAGAACTACAGAAAAGTGGCACATTTGAGCTATTGAGCATTGTTGTGTGATCTGTCCTTTCCCCAGATAATCTTCCGGTATTGCCCAGTTTCAGCTCTGGTGGGTCTGCTCTTGTGCTATTATTCCCTTGTAGCTGACAGTGCACTGTGGAGAGATCTTTGTAGAACCAGACATTTATTCTGTTGGTCTTTAACTAATTATTATGTTTTACTTATTTGTAGTTTTGCTTCCTTATACCACCTGATTGGATTTTACATAACAATCAAGATGAAAAAGGGACCACATATAAAAATAACAAGTGTCTTTGTCCAATTATGGGCCTAACTTTATGTTTTGAGAATAAGCTTTAAGCCAATTCATGCAGCACAGCCCCTCTTCCTGACTAATTACCCCCAGATTAAAAGGTGGGAAGAAACATCTGCATGAGTCAAGGAGAGTCAGATAAAGCAACATGAATTGCCAGAGAACAGTGATGGAGAGCTATTTGAAAAACCATTCACCCTCTGTTTCAGTTTAGCAGGCTGTACCTGGACAGCATACCAATCTTATTTCTCATTACAGGTTTTGTCGCTGAATACAGAATGAACAGAGAAGAAGATATCATTATAATTTTAATTGGTTCCCATATGGAAAAGATATATATAAATCTTATAAAGTTTGTATCTGTCTTGTGTGAAACTTGTATGAAAAGCATACAAGAGTGAAAACAAATATAAGATCCCTTGAAAAATTATATAATGAAACTTGTATGTTTTGGATACTTACTAAAACAATATATGAAAGTAATGAGAAAGTGGCCACTTTCATGAGTAAATCATGTAAGCCTTATATGATTTACTCATGAAAGTGGCCACTTTCATGAGTTAAATCATATAAGTTTTTACTATTTCTTTTCCATATGGGTTGTTACACTGTTAAACCACTAAACTACCACTAAATTTGTCTCAACTTCACTTTTTATCCTTAAAGATTATTAGTTGCAGAGTCAACACTGTATATTTTGATTAACTTGATTATCAACCTGCATTCATAAACTGGACAGGTATAACACAGACACCGATCCTTGCATCACCACACTTGCCAATTTGAAAAAGCTACATCCTGAATTTTAAGCCTTACAAGTATCAAAATGACTTGTAATAAAATGAATGTAATAAATATGACATATGAATGTATTTTCATGAGATTAGAATTCAATTTGTGCTGCCAATATAAAAGCGAAGCTCTCGATTTACTGGTCAATTTATGTCCCCACCCTCACCTATAGTAGCAAGCTTTGGGTAGTGACCAAAAGAAAGAGACTGTGAATACAAGCGGCAGAAATCAGCTTTCTCAGAAGGATGGCTGGCCTCTCCCTTAGGTGTGGAGATTCAGCATCTGGGAGTAGAGCCGTTACGCCATATCGAAAGGAGCAAGTTCATTTGGTCCGGGCATCTGACAAGAATGCCTCCTGGCCCCTCCTGTTCTCTGCATGTCCCATGGGGAGGGGGCCCCGGGGCAGATCCAGGAAATGCTGGAGAGATTATATCTCTCAGCTGGCCTGGGAACGACTTGGAGTTCCTGCGGCCAAGGATAAGGGGAAGAGGATGGATCGATGGATTGCTGATTTTTTTTTAATCGCTTTATAATCTATTATAAAACCTTCTTTTACTGCTCCAAGTAATGTAGGAGGAAGCGTAAGCTTGAGAAACAGATTAGTGTTGCATGCAACATGTGGAAAAGAATCAATAAAAATTTGTCACATAATAATTGCACTGCAAACTCTATTGCAATTTTCTTTCTGTCATGGATATGACCAGCTGACTTGTGCTACTGGTCTGGAATTAAAAGCACTTTGTGGATTAGCTAATTCAACATGGTATAACCAGATGTCACACAATCTCTATCGGTGATTTCCAACCCTATAGACACCAAAAAGTTAGTATAAAAGACAAAATCTGGTTAATTGGTATCGTCACATTAGATATACATTGATATAAACTCACACAGCCAGTTCTGTACCTGCTTACCATGATGCATCACTCTAAGTTTGTAATAATAATTCTTACAATAATTTGTAATAAATAATCTCCTATCTTTCTCTCATGTTCTCTCTGTAACCCACTCCTGGGTAAATACACCTCACTCTAGGAATAATCATAACCAGAGATGGGCAGTAACGCGTTACTGTAATCTGATTACTTTTTTCAAGTAAAGTAAGGGATTACTATTGCAAAAATGGTAATTAGATTACCATTACTTTCCCGTAGGAACGCTGCGTTACTGCGTTACTAAAACCGTGATTTTTTTGCAAGAATGTCTCATGACAGTGACGTAAGCGAGTGCAACGTTTGTGACAACAGCTGTGTGCAGATCAACAATGGATCATATATCGAGTGCAGGAGAGAGTATGAGCATGCAGCGTTTAAAGCGTGGAAGTACTGACCTTACTTTGAGTTTGATTCCATAAAAAGTGACAAAAACATTAGCGTCCGTTGTGCGTGGGAAGAAAACTTCTTTTTACTCCGAAAAAAACCCTAAACAAGCTCAGAGTGCGCAACGACGTAATGGGAAATTCACAGAGAAACTCACGGATTCTTCCACTGACCGCTGCGCCACACCTTCACCAGAGCACACCTCCGCCTGCCTCACTCCTACTTTACAGGTGAAAATAGAGCAACAGGACTGCTAGTCTTTAATTTTATTTACTTTCTGCTGTGTTTTACTTGCATCTATTTGAAAGACTGAGTGTAAACACAAAAAATATTTTATTTTATGTGCTGGAATGTGCAGAATATTTTCTGCACATTCCAGCACATAAAATAAAATGTTAAACTAATTTCTTCAAGCCAGAGAATGGTCCATATAATTTAATTTTTGCTTGATGCATAAAGTTAAAAGATTAAAACGGATAAAACAAGTTTAAAAAAAAGAGACTTTTCCATTTGATTACATTTTGTATGATGGATTATGCAGAAAAAGTAGAATTGGGTTGACAGATCTATTGCTTTATACCTATTCAGGTTGTAAATCGTGTTTTTAAAAGTAACTAAGTAACTAAGTAATTAATTACTTTTGAAAATAAGTAATCAGTAAAGTAACGGGATTACTCTTTTGGGGAAGTAATCAGTAATTAGTTACTGATTACTTTTTTGACCAACACTGATCATAACACACAGAAATTTCAGTTAACTGTGACTTTAGTTTCAACAATAACAGTTTCACAGCAAAACAACAACTAGGGCCCTTAAAATAAAAATAGAAATAAAATGCATTGTCCTTAATCATTGAAATTGTCCCTTTGAAAGTATTTGTTAGGTTGCAACCTTATAGTTCAGTTTGTTCCTTAGAGTTTATAGAGTAGAGGGTCAGTCAAGTCAAAACACAGATCGAATGAGGGAATGATCTGTCAGTCAGCAAAAAAGGGGTCCAGTGAAGTTTCACACTTAGTGTTTTTATAGTCTGGAGTGCACTCTTTTTATCCGTTCACTGTTGCCAGTTGGGGTGACTGGTGGAATCCTACCAGAAACCAGATAAACCATTGGCCGTCTGACTGGTTGGGCAGATCTGGATCCTGGAAATCACACTGGGAGGCTCGCCATCAATTGGAATCACTGGTCTTCTGTCGTGGAGCTCAAAGCTCACTAAAAGACCTGACTGACACATGTGGAACACTATTAACTTAGCGGCCACCTCTGCTGATTTCGGCAGCTCTGTCTAACATTCAACTCACTATTGAAATGTTAGCCAATAACATCTGAACACTTTTTGACAACTTTTATGAATCCTTGCTTCCGTAACTGCGGCAGTTGCTGCTGCTAATCAAGATAGCTGCGGATTTTTCTTTTCCTTGAATTGCTGGTATCAATACGCCATGTAAAAACACTTCACTTCCTGTTAACCTTCAAAATAAAAGCTCCTGCTAGGCACAGCAGGAAGTGTGGAAATAAACACATTTTTTCCACATTATCACTTCTTCTGACAATAAAATAAAACAAATAAAAGAATGATTCTGAAACTAAACAAATACCTTATAAAGCTCATCTTATTTTTACCCATTTCTCCAGCTGGGTTACAGCTCTTTAAATCTTTTTCCATCTCTGAGAATGTTGCACATTAAAGTATTCTGTCTCATGTTTCAGGGACAAGCTGAGCTGAGGAGAAACTGACAAAATATAATAATATATATAATATATAATATTATATTTAAAATATAATAAAAATAAACTAATTATTTTGACCTGTGAATGATAAAAAGTTGCTTTAGTCCAAGAATAAAAATGTGATACTTAATAAGAGGTCCCCTATAGACCACGATAGGTCCATTTTAAGGATAAAAATGCTGAGAAAGTGTCCTTACTTAAAATCCAGACCAGAATAATATTTGTAGAACATTTGCTGCTCAACCAACTCCAGTTTCCATTAAAAAAAGAGGGGGGAAAATCAATCAATTTAGTGGAAGCTAATCAATCAAGGATTAGTTTCCACTAATGATGTCCCTGCAACCAGCAGTCTGACTTAGCTTGATTTTGATTTAGTGTTAATTATCATAAGAAAAAGTACTAATGAACTTGTCTTTTTTTACTCATCAAGATATTTTTAAGCACTCCTAACAGATTTATTATCATGTGCTGGGTCAACTGACAGTTCAAGTCTGTATGTCTGCACTCGATTAGGTTCTCTCTGGAATGATTCAAAGCAGCACTGCAATCCATGTATCTTGGAAGCTTTCATTTTTGTGCCATTTATGTGTATGAATTATTCTTTGTTCCCAGTAGTTTCTTTATCACCCAGTGGTTATCAGAGGGGCTAAAATGCACCGTAGACTCTTGCACATTCAAGAGTTGTAATGGGATTTCCACACTGAGATGCTTGGTAAGCTTAAAAGTGGGTGAACTAATTAAACTAATTGTATCCATGTGTATAAAAAAAGAATTCCGTTCTTCCCTGTGCTGCAAAGGGCAGAACAAAATATAGTGCTGTCATGTTGCATGAGTTGAAATATAATGAGCACCTTGTTGCACAGGCTGCCGCACTGAGCCACTGAGCACGAAGTCTGTGTCCTCATCACAGCTAAGGGTTGACTCACCATATGGTGTTTTTTCTCACCTAAACAGCTTCAAAATGTTTTAGTATAAATTAATCAGTAAACCGTATTCCTGCAAGCTTTTACTTTAACCCTCTCAAGGCAGGCATTGCAGATTTGCAACAAGTAAAAGCTAACAACCTGATTACCCCACATACATATTTTGAGGGTTTTTTTTACTCAGAAGTACCACTGCAGGTATTCTTTTGTGCATTAGCAACAAAAACTTAATTTGAGCCTGAGAGGGTTAATGTGATAAATAACAGTAACGGTAAAGTCAGACAGGTCAAAGTGAGGGAGCTGGAAAAAGAAAATGTACAGTGGGGCAAAAAAGTATTTAGTCAGCCACCGATTGTGCAAGTTCCCCCACCTAAAATGATGACAGGTCAGTAATTTGCACCAGAGGTACACTTCAACTGTGAGAGACAGAATGTGAAAAAAAAATCCATGAATCCACATGGTAGGATTTGTAAGGAATTTATTCGTAAATCAGGGTGGAAAATAAGTATTTGGTCAATAACAAAAATACAACTCAATACTTTGTAACATAACCTTTGTTGGCAATAACAGAGGTCAAACGTTTACTATAGGTCTTTACCAGGTTTGCACACACAGTAGCTGGTATTTTGGCCCATTCCTCCATGCAGATCTTCTCGAGAGCAGTGATGTTTTGGGGCTGTCGCCGAGCAACACGGACTTTCAACTCCCGCCACAGATTTTCTATGGGGTTGAGGTCTGGAGACTGGCTAGGCCACTCCAGGACTTTCAAATGCTTCTTAAGGAGCCACTCCTTTGTTGCCCGGGCGGTGTGTTTTGGATCATTGTCATGTGGGAAGACCCAGCCTTGTTTCATCTTCAAAGTTCTCACTGATGGAAGGAGGTTTTGGCTCAAAATCTCACGATACATGGCCCCATTCATTCTGTCCTTAACACGGATCAGTCGTCCTGTCCCCTTGGCAGAAAAACAGCCCCATAGCATGATGTTTCCACCCCCATGCTTCACAGTAGGTATGGTGTTCTTGGGATGCAACTCAGTATTCTTCTTCCTCCAAACACGACGAGTTGAGTTTATACCAAAAAGTTCTACTTTGGTTTCATCTGACCACATGACATTCTCCCAATCCTCTGCTGTATCATCCATGTGCTCTCTGGCAAACTTCAGACGGGCCTGGGCATGCACTGGCTTCAGCAGCGGAACACGTCTGGCACTGGATCGTTCGGTTCTCCGAAGCTCATCCGGGACTTGCTGTCATAGCAACAGATCCGTAAGCGTAAACCTGCTCGGGAGCAGGTTTACTTTATGTAAACAGAATTAGATCGCGGCCACTCAGGTATGTCCGCTTCATTTATACGAAAGCAACAGCGATATTTTTCCACTGTTTTTCCATAAATCAATGTAACTAAAGATAATGCAGCACTTGATTCTTTTATTGATTTCATACAGATACATACAGGTCATTTCCTTAAAAAAGGGAAATGTACTATTAATCATTCTATTTCATGTATTTGATTATTTCAGATGTAATTCATATTTTAGAGTAGTAATAGTAAATTACTTCGTGTAATCAAGATGAGAGACCACGGCTATAAAAGCGAAGGTGGATTTGGGAAGTCTGTCGCAGCCATGTCCTGTCCGTTTGTACGCGAGCAACCCATTGCGGAAGGTGCAAGATTGATAAGGAGAGTTTTCAGAATTCAGCGTATATTGCGGGATAGACAGGATCCTTTGGCTCAGCGCGACAGTGTGCTCATAGAGAGATATCGATTTGCTCTGCCCTTTTCTTGGTTGCTGTTATAAACAAACAAACAGATTATTTCAGGGTCTCTTTCCAAGAGACTAAAAGCAAGTGGGTCCTGTTGTGGCTCTAATGTGAAAGAGGTTATAATGTAATATAATATAATATGATATAATATAATATAATATGATATAATGTAATATAATATAATATAATAAATTTTCCCTACTGCCTACTGGTGTTGACCAGAGGGGCCGATGGCGGGATATGGCAGCCTCGCTTCTGTCAGTCTGCCCCAGGGCAGCTGTGGCTACAACTGTAGCTTACCTCCACCAGTGTGTGAATGTGAGAGTGACTGAATAGTGGCATTGTAAAGCGCTTTGGGTGCCTTGAAAAGCGCTATATAAATCCAATCCATTATTATTATTATTATTATTATTAAATTACTTACGAGTTTAATTTGTCAGCAACTTTCTGCCAGCCCTCTCTCCTTGCTTTTGCAGCCTTTGCAGTGTTCCCTTGCATTTTAATTAAACTCTGAAACTCCTGAAATCCCTCAATCAAGAGTTCTTGCTCTGCTGCCGAAAAATACTGAGCATGCTCCTTCGACATTTTCGCCGACCAATCAAAGGGTTGCCGATCAATGTTTCTACTATCGATGCGTAGCCCCTGTTAAGCCACCCAGTGATCTCACATTACTTCGTCCAGCTATACTAATCGTCAACAACAGGTGTGTTCGGAGAACCGGAATAGCGAGCTCAAAGTTGGCGCGATGATTTGATCTTGGATGTGTCATTTGATCTTGGATGTAGTAAGCGAGGTATGAAGAACGGACCCCTGGCTTCTGTGACTATGTTTTGCTCCTGTTATTCTCGCCTCTAAATTTTATTTTAATGTTGTTCTCCTTTCTCTGTTCAGCCCTCTCTTGATATTCCCCTCCCCTGGTATGACAGTTTGACTGTGAGTGTGCAGAAGTATGTTGATGACTGGATGCCTGCTCCCTTTCTCCTGGAGCCCAAATCCCCAATCAACAGTTGTGTAAATAAAGCTTTGTTGTGATTTCACTGTAAATAAATGTGCACTGACTGTGAAAACCTTCAGTTCTGCATTTGAGACCACTTCAGTGTACATGACATTAAGAAGAATTTTGTGTTTCAACTAGCACAGTATACTGGGTGCAAATGTTGATTGTGAAGACGTTATGTGATTGTAAACTGAGCTGTTTTGTGTTACAACTCTCAGATTTTTTTTTTATCATTTAGCTACAAATATGTGATTCAACCCAAATTAATCAGGATAAGTCCCACAAATGTGTCCGTCCATATACTGTTTTTGGTCAGATATAGAGGAGTGATTGGTTTATGCCCTCCAGTCCTCCAATATTCTGACTGAGTGTCCCTAGAAGCAGATGGAATATGGACCACCACCATGGGCAGGCCCTGGAGTTTAGTGGACAGCAACCATAAATTCCACTTTATTTGTGTGTAAATGTATGTTTAATTAGTTTGAAGTCATTTATAATTCATAATTTTTCACTTGTTAAATGTTTTAGTTTATTATGATTTACACTCTGTGCAGGTTAAGCATTGGCTGAATGGATTATTTGTAGCTCAAAAACCAGCTTTGGCTAGAGTAAGATGCTTATTTTGGTCTCTTATCTGTTAATCCACTTTTTTATAGGATTGGTGTTCCCTAGATTGTGTGCCAGTTGCTGCTATGTCTGAAACCGGTAACACCACAGTCTGTTTACCTCAGCTGTCAAGTGAGGAAGTGAGGAAGAGGATGAAAAAGAGGAGAGAACAGTGGCGATGAAGAGATACTGAGAAAGAGATAATAAAATATAAATGCATAAGAGGTCACATACAGTTTGAAAGATTTGTCTGTGATCTTTACATTTAAACTAACGCAGAATTAATACTTTGAAACAGTTTGCAAACACCTCAATTAATACTTTTATGTGTTCCCCTTTTTTTCTGAATTCTGAATCAGCAATCTTCAAATATCATTCTGTTGTAACGTAGAGGATTTAATTGGATTAAAAGAAAATCTCTTCTCTAACGACTTGTTTTATGTGTCTATTCCAGTAACACAGGATGACTGGCAACCACTTGGGAACTATGGATCACTAGGGAAAAGTTAGTGATACCTGATCACTGTAAAATAGATTGCTAAGCCCAATTATACAGGCCAGGTTACCTAGCCTCTGCTTGCTAGGGAAAAAGGGTATTCTCCAACCTGTAGATAAAAGGTTGATGGGGATTGCTTGCTGTCACTAGGTGAATTTGACTGCATAGAGGTACACAATGCTGTAACTCTAACACCTAATATTACCCTTTGGGTAGTAATTATTTATTCATTGATTGCATGGTATCCAACATACAGTATTGGGAGCCTTGGGATATGCTAGTTGGTGAATTACTCTCAACTCTGTCACTAACCCTGTCAAACCATTTTAAGCAAGTGGACTAAAATAGAAATGATCAGCCAAATGTTTTTTACTTTTCTAAACCTAAACTGGCTAAATTGGTCACTTTTGATTTTTAAGAGTTAATGTTTTTTCTTTCTTTTTTTTTTCTTTTTTTTTTTAAGATTGTAAAGAAAACTTTAATCTTTATGTCCTTTGAACAACTCTTCTGTGGTGTTATGTAGATGCATCAAGTCTGAAAAGCAACTAAGAAATAAATGAAATCGAGATGCAGCAAGCAGCTCGCGGGGAGAGGAACTTTTCTCTGCTGGAATTCATAATCCATTTTTAAATAATATATTCAAAGAATACATGATTTGAATGGATGGAACTGTTGACTAAAAAAATAGAAATGAGCTGAGTCCAAGGTGCAACTTTTGAATAGATACAAGAGCATATTATTACTATTGTTGTTCTGTGAAAATGTCATAGTGAGTGTAGGGGAAACTTGCAGAGGAAGGAAAGCTAATGCTGCAATAGCTCTTAAAGGTTAGGTTATATTCAACATTGGGCATAGCTACCATTTATAAAGGTTAAAACACTTACATTACGAACTAACATGAGTGCCACAGTCAAGGTACATTGATAGCAAAAATAGCCACAAAAATATTAAACAACTTTTGGAATGAATGCTTTAGGGATTCAGACAAACAATATAATACCACAGTAACTGTCACGGCTGGGCAGCAGTCGTGTGGTGGAATGAAAGAGGACCCAAGATGCAGATGGCAGTGGAGATGCAGGTGGAGATTTATTTACAGTGAAAAACCCAAGGTGAGGGCAGAACTAAACATAAACCTAAACTGGGGAAACTAACACAAACAGAGGTAAACACAAACAAAGTAAAACAGGAAACTCACAGACTGTTTCACAATACCAACTCGGGGACACGAACAGAACACAGAGGAAGGACACAGGTAGGGATGATAGAAACACTAAACACACAACAAACACAACACAACCATAAGAACGAATACAAAACAGCAGAAAATGGAAAATAATAACAATAAACTCAAAACACTGGGTCAACGACCCAGGACCATGACAGTAACACTCTGCATGGGTTTACTTTTCACAGGGCTACCAAGAGTCCTGGGAAACGTCCTGTCCTTTTTTTCCACATGACTTTGTTGCAAATAAAATATAAAAGTCTGATGTACATTCATTAGAAAACAATAACATACCTCAGGACAACCAAAAGCCTCTATTAGACACTAACTGTTTAATCCTTTGATTCAAATTACTTATAGCAATGTTTAAACGATTTGTCTGCAACATTTTGCTGATATCCAAATGTGGAGCTATGTTTGGATGTTAGCATTGGTATTTTGGTGGCAGTCTGGATTTTTGGAGCCAAAATTCTTGTTTTTGGATGAGAAGGTTGAGCACCAGGGCCCTGTTTCAGGAAGCCGGTTTGGAAAACTCAGAGTGAAAAACGACACTCACGGTTGAGTAACCCCGAACTGTCCAACTCGGAATATTCGGTTTCAGAAAGGCTGATAACAATTAGTTCAGTCAACGCGGAGTTGCTTTAACCCCAAGTGAAGCGCGCGGACGAGGATACATAAAGCCCTGATAAGCGGAGCACAGATTAAGCGAGTCACCATGGAGACGGAGGGAAAGAAGGCGCGGTCAATGTATTTCACAGCGCTTGAGGCCGAAATTCTGATGGCAGCATATGCCGATAACATGCAAATTCCGCGGAAAAAAGTAACACAGCCACAGCTGCAAAAGCATGCATGGCAAAACGTAGCCGACAGAGTCAATGCGTGAGTGTTAATATAAACATTGATCGAGGGATTTCCACCCATTTAACACGTTATTTTATCATATGTTATTTTATTTGTTATTTTATACATTTTATTTTGTGACGTGATGTGAGCGCAGGTGCAACCCAACAGGCCCCAAACGTTCCTGGCAGCAAGTAAAAATGAAATATAAAAATATAGTCCAAACAGGTAAGGTGTAATTGTATTATGAGCCATAGTGCTTGGTCTGTTTGTCCCATGTAAATCAATTGCACTTAGAGGCTACATTAATTTTCTTTCTGTAAGCACTTATTGAAATTATCTGAGCACATTACAAGTACATATTTGCTTACTCTGTATGCTCAAATGTGGCCCGTTATAGCCAACAGAAAAGAAGCGGAGGCCTGAAAAACAGGTGGGGGTCCTCCACCACCACCACTCACAGAGGCTGAGCAGTTGGCCCTCAGCCAAAACAGTGGGCGCCCTGTGGCCGAAGGCATCTCTGCGGGGACATCCTCTGAGTCAATAACCCCGCAAGACACAAGTGCCTACATAGGGGGTAAATCCAAAATAATACATGATGTGCATACATCCTTTCTTCACAGTCACCTTTGCAGTGCTGCTCATTCATTTGATAAACTCTTTACCATAATGAATTATTTTGTAGTGAAGTTATTTTCCTACTGATTTTGCCTTCCCTCAGCCTTGGTTGTCTTTGAGAGCATAATGACAATGACGTGTAAGGTGATTGGCATGTTTGTTAATTGCCATTTGGTCCCTTGTAAGTTATAAGTGACCTGTATAAACCTCATATTCTATCAGTTGATGGTGATGGTGTACTGCATCTGGTGCAGCCTCCTGTTGAGCCAGACCAACATGCAGTTGTGAGTAATACTCCACAGATTATATGAGTTTACAGTAGAACAGCAATGTTGTTTATTTCTTTACTACAGGAAAATAATGAAGAAACATTGACAGCTGTTACAGAGGAGGAAGCAACAGAGACACTTTATGAGGTTTACATCTTTTAATACTTTGTGTACAGGAAATACAGGCGACCAATAAAGCCAGTTGAACAAAAAATCTGTTTATTCTTCTTTCAACATGTTGAGGTGATGGGTCAAAGGAAATGATTGTGACATATGGTGTCTCTGACTGCGCTTCCATCTTGTATGTCCGTGGGAGGGTCAGGATGTTCATGGTTTGGATCACTGCTGATGTTTGGTTCAGAAGGACAGTGTTCTCCTCTAATTGTGGCAATGTTGTGAAGAATCACACATGCCACAATAATGTCACATGCCCTTTCTGGGGTGACCCTGAGTCTTTGCAGGCACTGGAACCGGGCCTTAAGCATTCCGATAGTCATTTCAATTCTGGCTCTTGTCCTGCAATTAGCCAGATTATATCGCTGCTGTGGGCCCGGTTCAGGGTCAGGGTAAGGGGTGAGCAAATAGGGTAAACATGGATACCCCCTATCACCAAGCAAGTAGCCAGTGAACTCTCCTAAGACAGAAGGATACACTTCAGTTCAAATGTCCCTGAAGCAATTGGTCTTTATATATTTTAAAGTATTCTCAACTCACCATGTCCAAATTTTGTGCTCAGTGTACATTCACGGAATATTTGTGAGTCATGGACAGAGCCTGGCCACTTGGCTTCCACATTTGTGATAATGTTGGCAGCATCACATATGATCTTCACAGTGCAGAGAACACAAATTAGCATCCATTACTATGATGAAATAATTTGTTAGTTTGACATGCTACAGGGAACTATGTACCTGTACTTTAATGCTGTGGAAAGACTTCCTGTTCACATAGTCTCCTTCATTTACTGAAGGAGCAATGATTGGAATGTGATTGCCATCTGTACAGCCAATCACGCCTGGGAACCCTGAAAATAAATGTGCAATTTAAGTAGTAGTCCAAGTATCACCACATCATACATTAAGTTTTGGTCATCCTGATACCTGCAATTTTGTGGCATCCCTCTTTGATAAATCTTGTGGGTCTATGACCGGGGAACACCACAAATGAGTACAGGAGACGTTTCAGTGCAACTGTAACATTCCTGACTGCCCGACAGACGGTAGCCTTGGAAACGTGCTCAGCGTCACCAATATTCTACAGAAAGCTCCCGTTTGCAAGAAACCGAAGTGCAATACAAATAATATGCAATGAACTGAGAGCATGTCCGCGATGTGTCACATGCGTAATATATGGCCTGAGGATGTTATCCAAATAACTTATAGATTGTGCTGAGAAACGGTAACGTTCACACAGAAAATCATCAGGAAATGATAAAATGTCCAAACGCGCTCTGATCACTCTCTCCCGGCGGAGAGCTCTGCGGAGAATTTGGGCTTCACGATCTACTGGCTCTTCAAGGAAGTGGTACGCCATGTCCGACACTTCCTACTGTCAGGTTTCCGACAAAGGGGCGGAGACAGTCAGGGTTAGTTGTAGTAAACCTGCTAGGGGGCAGGTTAGCTTCACGGCGTGTGTCGTCATAGTGACTCACTCAGGCTGCAGCTGAACTCGCTTTGTGAAACCGAAAACCCAGAGTTTTCGTTAACTCAGGCTATACTTACTCAGTTTTTCCACTAAACCGGCTTCCTGAAACAGGGCCCAGGTTATCAGCAAATGTCAGCAAGCTGTATCCAAAAACTGCATGGGCACACAGATAATAATAATAATAATGATAGTTTTTTTTCTCTGCTACATACAGATGGATCACTGGATAGATAACAGTAACATTTTTATTAACACAACAAACAAATGAATAAAATCTACAGGTTAAAGGTATTGTTGAATAGTTGAGTTTTGAGGAGCTTTTTAAATGAGTTCAGTGTTGGCGCATTGTGCAGCTCAAATGGAAGAAAATTCAGAGGGTGGTGGATGCTACACTGAAATCTCTTTTCACAAGTATATGGAGGTTGGTGCAAGGGATAGAAAGTAAACCCATGACTGGGGGAGTGGGGAGTTCTGTGGATTTTGTCAAATCTTTTAGGGTTGACAAGCAGAGGCGGAGGCAGACATTTGATACACCCGGGGCTTAGCCCTAAAGGGTAGTATGCATGTGGGATTTGGGGTGGGGGGTTAGAAATGACTGAAAGATTAATTGGCTCTGTTTTGAGTTTTGTTCAAAAAAGAATGACTTTCATATAGGGAAAAATATATATCACATCTGCAGGACACCTTAAACTAGTTTTTTAATTAAGCAGCACGGCAGAACAAAGTCGGGGCTGTATCAAGACACACAGACTAAACCCCAATTCAACCAGACCCAGAACCAGGGGCGATTTTAGCCCATTTTTGGGGGGAGCTTCAAAATGAATCAAAGCACCCCCAAAGATTTCTTACTTTTTTTCCCCACAATATTTGCTGTTTGTGTGACACACTACTAAAAATATAAAAAGATTACAGTACTTGGTTTAAATGTAACATTTCAACAACAAAAGTATAGATATCCCCCCCTCCCAAAATGGTTTGTTCCAGCTCGCCTCTCCCCTACTCTGGCTCTAGTGCTCTTGCTGCCAGAGCGATAGTGGCTGAGACGCAGCAGAGCGGAGGTGTAAGAGCCTGGCTTAAAACAGGACATATTAGCTGCATTTAACCTTCAGTTACTCTTTATATAGTTAGGTAGGAGTCAGACCAGGTTTCTTTTCAGCTGAAAAACATTACACCCAGGTAACCTGCAGTGTTGAAAACGTGTTTTCCGACGATGTTTGCTACCCTACAATCCGTCCTGCTCTGTAGTAAAATCAGCTACATTTGACCGTCCTGTTGCTCCCATTGAAATTTATATAACCTATTTAAAATCTAAAAATTTAAATTGTCCGTAGCCTACTGTTGTTACCACTTTCCTGTTTGAAATGGATACTAACTAGCTAACTGACTGGATGCCCATTAACCTTATAACTCCTGGTGTGTGTGTGTGTGTGTGTGTGTGTGTGTGTGTGTGTGTGTGTGTGTGTGTGTGTGTGTGTGTGCGCGCGTGTGTGTGTGTGTGTGTAATCGATATATGAGTAATGGATATAAGGAAGTTTTTTCAAAAAAAGGAGCCACATTCAGGTAAAAGTGTAAGATCAAATGATCCATCAATAAAGGATAATGTTGGATCAGTGTTTCAATATTTATATCTTTTATTAGATGTTCATGTGGTTTGGTTATTTGCCTTTTGGTTGAAAGTACACTGAGAGAGGACTTTTTGCTAGTGATCTTAATAGTATTTTTTTCATATTAATGTGATTTTTCATCTAATTTAATACAATCTATTTGTGTATGATTGTCAGTCCGAACAGGGAGAGAGGAAAGAGGGAATGTCAGGAGAAAGTACAAGATCAGGAAGAACCAGGTAAGAAAACAGAGAGGGAAAAGTGACAGACAAAACAGAAACTGTTAAACTGACAAAGAAAAAAACAACTAATTTTACTCACACAATCTGGAAGTTGTGTTCTCCCTATATTAAAGCTGCTATACAGAATCTGCTAAACAAACTGGGTTGAAACATTTTTGACCCTCTTTAACAACATTCCAACATTATAATTGATTGGGGAGAATAAAATGAATTATATATTTTTATGTAGTTCAGCCACAACTCTACTAAAACCTCAGCCAGTAGGTAGGCCAACTTTTGGACCGTACAGTTGTCTGTATGACTGCCACAGTACGTACGTGAGGAGCTGTAAAGAGAAGCAGGAGTGCTCTGTTTATATTCTAAAAATGTTTTAAGCTAGCTTGTTTCAAAGATTCTGTACAGCAGCTTTAAATGTTTTCCAAAAGCACACATACACTTACCTTATCAGTGTTCCTCAAACTTTTTACAGTGTGTACCACCTGATAAAAAATGCCAAGCTCTGCTAAGTACCACTATGAAAGCATGAAAGTCACAAATCTTACAACACAAAATTAGTATTATTAAATTAGTCAAATTAGTATCTGCAGTAAAGATTTTTTCATTCAATTCAATTCAATTCAATTTTATTTATATAGCGCCAAATCACAACAAAAGTCGCCTCAAGGCGCTTCATAGATACAGAGAAAAACCCAACAATCATATGACCCCCTATGAGCAAGCACTTTGGCGACAGTGGGAAGGAAAAACTCCCTTTTAACAGGAAGAAACCTCCGGCAGAACCAGGCTCAGGGAGGGGCGGCCATCTGCTGCGACCGGTTGGGGTGAGAGAAGGAAGACAGGATAAAGACATGCTGTGGAAGAGAGACAGAGGTTAATAACAGATATGATTCAATGCAGAGAGGTCTATTAATACATAGTGAGTGAGAAAGGTGACTGGAAAGGAAAAACTCAATGCATCATGGGAATCCCCCGGCAGCCTACATCTATTGCAGCATAACAAAGGGAGGATTCAGGGTCACCTGGTCCAGCCCTAACTATATGCTTTAGAAAAAAGGAAAGTTTTAAGCCTAATCTTAAAAGTAGAGATAGTGTCTGTCTCCCGAATCCAAACTGGAAGCTGGTTCCACAGAAGAGGGGCCTGAAAACTGAAGGCTCTCCCTCCCATTCTACTTTTAAATACTCTAGGAACAACAAGTAGGCCTGCAGAGCGAGAGCGGAGCGCTCTAATAGGGTGATATGGTACTACAAGGTCATTAAGATAAGATGGGGCCTGATTATTTAAGACCTTGTATGTGAGGAGCAGGATTTTGAATTCAATTCTGGATTTAACAGGAAGCCAATGAAGGGAAGCCAAAACAGGAGAAATATGCTCTCTCTTTCTAGTCCCTGTCAGGACTCTTGCTGCAGCATTTTGGATCAGCTGAAGGCTTTTCAGTGAGTTTTTTGGACATCCTGATAATAATGAATTACAGTAGTCCAGCCTGGAAGTAATAAATGCATGAACTAGTTTTTCAGCGTCACTCTGAGACAGGATATTTCTAATTTTAGAGATGTTGCGCAAATGGAAGAAAGCAGTCTTACATATTTGTTTAATATGTGCGTTGAAGGACATGTCCTGGTCAAAAATGACTCCAAGGTTCCTCACCACGTTACTGGAGGCCAAGGTAATGCCATCCAGAGTAAGAATCTGATTAGATACCATATTTCTAAGATTTTCAGGGCCGAGTACAATAACCTCAGTTTTATCTGAATTAAGAAGCAGAAAGTTAGCGGCCATCCAGGTCTTTATGTCTTTAAGACATTCCTGCAGTTTAACTAATTGGTGTGTGTTATCTGGCTTCATGGACAGATAGAGCTGGGTGTCATCTGCATAGCAGTGAAAATGTATGCTATGTCTTCTAATGATACTGCCTAAGGGAAGCATGTATAATGTAAACAGAATTGGTCCTAGCACTGAACCCTGTGGAACTCCATAATTAACCTCAGTGTGTGAAAAGGACTCTCCATTTACATGCACGAATTGGAGTCTATTAGATAGATATGATACAAACCACTGCAGCGCAGTACTTGTAATACCTACAGCATGTTCTAATCGCTCTAATAGGATATTATGATCAACAGTATCGAACGCTGCACTGAGGTCTAGCAGGACAAGCACAGAGATGAGTCCACTGTCAGAGGCCATAAGAAGATCATTTGTAACCTTCACTAAAGCTGTTTCTGTGCTGTGCTGAGCTCTGAAACCTGACTGAAACTCTTCAAATAAACCATTCCTCTGCAGATGATCTGTTAGCTGTTTGACAACTACTCTTTCAAGGATGTTTGATATGAAAGGAAGGTTGGAGATTGGCCTATAATTAGCTAAGACTGCTGGGTCTAGAGATGGCTTTTTGAGTAAAGGTTTAACTACAGCCAGCTTGAAGGCCTGTGGTACATAGCCGATTATTAGAGATAGGTTGATCATATTTAAGATCGAAGAATTAATTAATGGCAGGACTTCTTTGAGCAGTTTTGTAGGAATGGGGTCTAAAAGACACGTTGATGGTTTGGAGGAAGTAATTATTGAAGTTAACTCAGAAAGATCAATTGGAGAAAAAGAGTCTAACTTAATATCAATGGTACTAAGAGTAGCTGTAGATAATATTACATCTGTGGGATGATTATTGGTAATTTTTTCTCTAATGATAAAAATTTTATTTGTGAAGAAGGTCATGAAGTCATTACTAGTTAACGTTAAAGGGATGGTTGGCTCAAAAGAGCTCTGACTTTTTGTCAGCCTGGCTACAGTGCTGAAGAGAAACCTAGGGTTGTTCTTATTTTCTTCAATCAGTGATGAATAGTAAGATGTTCTGGCTTTGCGGAGGGCTTTCTTATAAAGCAGCAAACTATTTCTCCAGGCTAAATGATGATCCTCTAGATTTGTGACACGCCATTTCCTCTCCAGATTACGAGTCATCTGCTTTAGGGTACGTGTTTCAGAATTATACCACGGAGTCAGGTACTTCTGATTTGAGGCCTTAGTTTTCACAGGAGCTACAGTATCCAGAGTCGTACGTAGTGAGGAGGTGAAATTATTAACAAGATAATCGACCTCTGTTGGGGTAGCGTTCAGATAGCTGCTTTGCTCTGTGTTGGTACAGGGCATTGGAGATGATAACAGTGGGTGGATTATATTCTTAAACTTAGTTACAGTGCTTTCAGAAAGACATCTACTTTGATAAAGTCTACTCTTCACCGCTGTGTAATCAATTATTGTAAAAGTAAATGTTATCAGGAAATGATCAGACAGGAGAGGGTTTTCAGGAAACACTGTTAAATGTTCAGGTTCGATGCCATATGTTAAAACAAGATCTAGAGTGTGATTAAAGTGGTGGGTGCATTGTATACATTCCACCACAGGCAAAGCCTCCATTTATATATATATATATATTTTTTAATATTTTGTAATAATTTATTTGTAATAATTTAAGTCTCATTTAGGGCTGGGTATCCTCACTGTTTTCTAGAATCGATTCGATTCCGATTCACAAGGTCCCGAATCGATTCGATCCACGATTCAATTCAATTCGATTCGATTCAATTTGATTTAAATCTGGGAAAATTTGCCTCAGACAGTCAGGAATATTATAATTCAGATCAGTACATTTACATATTTTTGCATCTATAAAAAGGAAGCTGACACTTGCAAGACTTTATCAAAGGTGTAAGCATCACAGCAGATGCCTCTGTGTCAAAGTAGCTGAAGATAAAACACAGAAAAACATGAAGGTGATTTTCCTGGCCTGGGATTTTATAAAAATATTCTGCAGTACATCAAAAATGAAAGAAAACCATTAATCAACATATGAACATTACCTCTGATGTTACAGCGGTTTTATTAGAGACACGTTTTGCATTTTGCATAATTTAAAAAACTTTACATTTGTTCAGAAGCCTATTGAACAGCAGAAATGAGGCTACAGTTGTAGCCACAGCTGCCCTGGGGTAGACTGACAGAAGCGAGGCTGCCATGTCGCGCCATCGGCCCTTCTGGCCATCACCAGTAGGCGGTAGGTGAAGGACACAATGACCGAGACTGTCCGAGCCGGGGCTCGAACCGGCAACCTTCCGATTACAAGGTGAACGCCCAACTCATGAGCCACGGTCGCTCATTGTGGCTGATTTTAGACAGGATGGGATGGCTGCATGATCCAGTGAGAGGTTGAAGAGTCTGGTGAAGATGAGGGTGAGCTGGTGTGCGCATGCTCTTAGTACCTTGCCAGGTACTCCGTCTGGACCGGCCGCCTTCCTGGGGTTCACTGCTAGGAGCACAAGTCTGACATTGTGCTCAGGTTTTCTGTTTTCGCAGTGCTGCCTCTGTGGTTGATGATGTCTTGCATTCCCTGCCACACCTCCCGTGTGTTGTTGCTGGACAGGTGGGACTCAATGTTTCTTTTGAGGTCTGGCTCGGCTTTTTTAATCCCCCTTTTCAGGTCAGCTCGAGCAGCCCTGTACAGAGCTCTGTCACCTGACCTGAAGGCGGCATCGCAAGCTTTGAGGAGTGAGCGGGCCTCGCTGGTCATCCAAGGTTTACATATGCAGGTTTACATGGGTGTATTTCCTTTGTTGCTGAGATTTATTGACAAAAACAGTACAAAAAACCAACCATTTGTACACATATTTACAAATAATAATAAAAAGTGAGTGAGTACATTTCAACATTTTCAGCAATCACTCACAATCCTGGCACTGCCATGGTATCTGTAGTCTGCATTTACCACATGTGTATCTGTAGCAGTGAACACATCGCACAGTGGCATGATTGTTCTTGCATTTGTGTTTGACCTGACACATGATTCTTTTTCCAGGGCTTCAGTGGTCCATTGTGGTATCAATCAGACCACTGGTATGATAAAAGCATAATTATCATGCCACTGTGCGATGTGTTGATGGTGGTGGTGTGCGTGTCTGTGTGAGTGAAAGACAGAGAGGGAGAGCAATCGACAGATTTTCTGTTATAACCTTCATTTTTATGGACGCACAGTGTGAGCACTCAGGTCGCATCAGAGCATAGTGTGAGACCCTGCATCGTGACCTACGAACTTCTAACCCCTGCGAGTCAATCGTACAGTTTGAGCAGGAGCTGAATCGCGCGACTGAAGAAAATCGCACAGTGTATGCCCAGCTTAAGACCTGGTAAATAACCATCTTCCTTGGCTGCCAAAAGCTCCATCAGTAGGTCACTCGATTCCCTTAGTCTTATGTTTTCTTTCAATGTGAGGTGAGGGAAGCCGTCCAGCTGTTTAAAGGGAGCACACTCTATCACTTCTGGGGTTGCATAACATTCTTAAAGTCTCAGCCATGACAACTGAAGTGCAGCTTTATGATATGAGTGATGTGAGCAGCACGGATCCTTTTTACATGTTCCCATGATTCCCTACCAAGCCATTTTACCAGTACATCTAACTCTTCACTGGCTGTCAGCTCCAAGTCCTTAATGGCACTACGGAAGGATGCTAAGCCTACAGAGCTTAGTTTTTAGTGGTTACTAATTCCCTGTGTGCCAGATACTTTGCAAAGTCTAACATGCCTGTAGATGGATTCTGGGAATGTTGGTGTATGCTGATCCTTTGAATAGGATCTGAATGCCTCATGGGTAGACTGCATTCTGAAGATACCTTAAAAAGTAGTGAGGGCACAACGTGGTTAACTGAGGCAGTCCTGCAGTTGGCTGATATTCACTTACCGTATTTTCACGACCATAAGGCGCACTTAAAAGTCTTAGATTTTCTTCAAAAAGTACGGCGCGCCCTATAGCGCAGTGCGCCCTGTGTGTTGTAAGGAGGACGTAGTAGAGAACACCATGAGAACGCTAAAGGGTGAAGTGTGGGCGTTGATCGTATATACCGGACAATCGCACATACCTGTCTAAAAGGACAGGTATGTGCATTATGTGGAACATCATTGTTTTAACAACCCTGAAAATGGCAAAGAGACACGCTTATGAAGCACAGTTTAAACTGAAGGCCATCAGCTATGTGGAGGAACGTGGAAATCGAGCAGCGGCGAGAGAATTTAAGATTAACGAATGGATGGTTCGCAAATGGAGGAAGCTAGAAAACAAGCTCCGGCAGGTCAAGAAAACGCAGCTGAGTTTCCGCGGACATAAGGCGAGGTGGCCTGAGTTGGAGGAAAGACTCGAGCGGTGGATCATCGAGCAAAGAACGAGCGGGAGAAGCGTTTCGACGGTCACCATTCGGCTAAAAGCAGTTTCACTAGCTGAAGAGATGAACATTGAACATTTCCAAGGAGGTCCGTCTTGGTGCTTTCGTTTTATGAAACAGTGCCATTTTTCCATCCGGACCAGGACTATGGTAGCGCAGCAACTTCCAGCGGATTATAAGGAAAAGCTGGCCATCTTCCGCTCCTACTGCAGCAAACACATCGGTGACAAAAACATCCAGCCCAGCCACATCACAAACATGGACGAGGTCCTGCTCACTTTTGACATCCCGGTGAGTCACACTGTGGAGAAGAAGGGGACCAGCACGGTAGCGATACGCACAACGGGGTATGAAAAGTCTTCTTTTACTGTTGTGCTTGGCTGCCATGCTAATGGACAGAAACTGCCGCCTATGGTGATTTTTAAGCGAAAGACTTTGCCTAAAGAGAAGTTTCCAGCAGGAATCATCATTAAGGCAAATGAAAAGGGCTGGATGGATGAGGAAATGATGAAAGAGTGGCTGAGGGAGGTGTATGTAAGGAGACCAGGTGGTTTTTTCCACGCATCACCATTGCTCTTAATCTGTGACTCTATGTGTGCCCATCTCACAGCCGATGTGAAAAAACTAGTGAAACAAATGATGTGAGCTTGCTGTCATTCCGGGAGGCCTGACAAAGGAACTCCAACCGCTGGACATCGGTGTGAACCGCCTGTTCAAAGTAAGGCTGCGAGCGGCCTGGGAGCGATGGATGACCGATGGAGACCACAGTTTCACCAAGAGTGGAAGGCAGCGCCGGGCGAGTTACGCCACAATTTGCCAATGGATTGTAGATGCTTGGGCTAACATGTCTGCTGGCACTGTTGTTCGAGCTTTCGCAAAAGCCAGCATCATTTCCGAGGAGCCGCACGGCGCGGAAAGTGACTCTGACAGTGAAGAAAGTGAACTTGGCATGTTTGATGGAGATTTAGCGCAGCTGTTCAATTCAGACACAGAGAATGAGGACTTCGATGGGTTTGATTGATGATAAAAATGTGAGTACCAAACTTCGTTTTGCTCCTGCTTTATTTTTAAATACGCACACTTGTATGCTTGTGTTGACGATTACCGGTAATAGAAATGTGAGTAAGGTACCGAACTCAGGTTTGCTCCCGCTTTATTTTTAAATACGCATACGGTACTTGTATGCGCCCTATAATCCAGTGCGCCTTATGTGTGTGTTAAATACAGTAATGGCACACATAACTGAGACTGCGCCTTTTAGTATAGTGCGTCTTATGGTCGTGAAAATACGATAGCTTGAGTAACCTGGTTTTGAGGGTGAAGTGTGATATTCTACACTAGATTCTGGGGGGTTTTTTTTGTTGACATCGATGCTTTCCTAACATAGACAGGGCTCAGTGTGTCTTGAGAGTCTATGGCAGGTTTGAAACTGATCCGAGCTTGATCTTCATCTTCCTTGGTTTGCTGTTTGATGAACAAGTGTGAGATGCTGCTCCTGTTGCTGTGTATATCATCACATTCTATGGCTGCTGCTGCTTCTTCTTCTTCTTCTTCCTTAGCAACAGCAGCTGCTTTTCCAAGCTCCAGTGCTTCCAGATCTGCCTCAAGTGTAGCTTTTTCCAAATTGATAGCTCTGGCTTTTGCAGTGGCACTGGCTACTGAATGCTTCGAGGAAGACGTGCTGAATACTGTTGACACTTTGTCGTCCATTTCTGCGTCCATAACTGTGCTGGACGAAAATGGCTTTTCACTGTACTGTTCTCTCTATGTGTTGAACTCCCTGAGCGTGGTAAGAAGAATTTATTTATTTTGAGACAAAAAAGATAAAATGAATAATTTCGTGGCTTTAAATTCACAGATATCATCCACGCTACATACTTTAAGCTTGAGTTAATCTCATCTCAGTTTTCATGTTTTCATTTCTTGACAATAGTACACCCAGTATCATTTTTATTTATGTGGTGCTATTCATAACAATCGATAATGAGATTCACTTGCTGTTTTCGTAGCAGTTGGAGTTTTTACAGGGTGGGGTTGCTAGCCCCACACCCAACCCTCCTCCCTTTTCATCCGGGCTTGGGACCGGCAATGGCGGAGTCCAAAATGCTGAAGCATGGCGGACCCCATCTTGAAGCCGCCCTTACAAGACTCTTAAACGCCTGCTGGTCATCATCACATGTACCCGATGATTGGACAAAAGGCACCATCATCAAACTTCCAAAGAAAGGTCATTTGGGTGACTGTAACAACTGGCGGGGCATCACGTTGCTGTCGGTACCCGGGAAAGTGTTTTGCCTCGCTCTTTTGAATCAGCTACGACACGCAGTGAACGAACGATTGCGAGAAGAGCAGGCTGGGTTTCGGAGTGGCCGGTCATGCGTCGAGCAAATCTTCACCCTCCGCATGATTGATTGATTGATTGATTGATTGGTAATTTATTTCAACATGTGAACAATATACAAGTACATTTAGAAAAGAAATAAGAGAGAAAGAAATACTATACAAATTACATACAAAAAAACATTCTGATTAATTTACATGTTGAAAGGGAGTGGGAAGAAGTATACACTTATTTAATCCCACCCCTTTGCCATAAATTATCAGTGAATATTTAGTCAGCTTCCTTACTGATATAATTTGTAATAAAAATAGTGAACAGATTTCTGATATACTATATACTATAATATCACATCATGAATTTTTTGTTTGTTTGTTTGTTTTTAAATAGAGACATTCACTTAATTTAAATATTTTCCTTTTCTTTATATATCGAGAAGATCATATTTTTATAACTCTTTTTGAACAGTTTTATGATCATTGAACAAACACTGGAATACCAAAGGAAGATTTCTATTAATTTCATTGACTCCAAGAAGGCTTTTGACAGCGTCCACCGGCCAACTCTATGGGCTATCCTACGTCACTATGGAGTCCCTCAGCAGTTTGTAGATGCCTTTTGTTGTCTCTACTCCAACTCCCGTTGCTGCGTCCAGACGGATGACGGCTGCACAGATTTCTTCAAGATCAATACTGGCGTCCGACAAGGATGCGTACTATTTCCTCTTCCTGTTGGTAATTGACTTCATCATGCGACGATCAGTTGACGAAGCTGGCATCGGTGTGCCTTGGCACGAAGCACGTAATCTCACTGACTTGGACTTCGCAGATGACATCGCCCTGCTGGGCTCGACTCAGGAAGACCTCCAAAAGTTGACCGTGGCCCTGCAGAGGGAGGCGACGAAAGTTGGATTAAGAATCAGCGCCAAAAAAACCAAGGTACTCTGAGTTGGCTATGCACGTACCCGCATTCCGGTCATGATCAACCAACAACGTGCTGAAGAGGTGGAGAATTTTACATATCTTGGCAGCATCATCTCAAATGACGGGGTCTGTGATCGGGATGTCGACGCCAGAGTAGGGAAGGCAGTTGGTGTCCTGCGATGTCTCCAACCTATTTGGAACTCGACCTCCCTGAATGTAAGGGTCAAGATCAGACTATTGAACTCTATCGTCTTCCCTACTGCACTTTACGCTAGTGAAACCTGGTGCTCCACAAGTGCAATTATTCAACACCTGAACATGCTTCAACAACGTGGCTTGCGGCGAATCCTGAGAATTTCCTACCGGGACAGAATAGCAGTTGCTGCTGACCGACATCGATGGAGATCACTAGCTGCCCGATGCACCACCCGGCGTAGGAGGAACTAAGTGCTAAGTGCTCAAAAAGTAATTCATAACAATCATCTCATACAGCCTAAGATTAAGATTTCTTAAGATTTTTTCATTTATACATGTGTGTATATATATTTATATAAATTTAGTCTCTTAATATTGGTAATATTTTTATCATACTATACTGCTGAGTGACTTATCTTCTGCTTGTCAAACACATTTCATTGCAATGCTGACCCTGAGCTAACTTGCATATGTCAAATAAAACTGAAACTGAACTGAACTGAAATCCTGCTCCTCACATACAAGGTCTTAAATAATCAGGCCCCATCTTATCTTACTGATCTTGTAGTACCATATCACCGTATTAGAGCACTTCGCTCTCGCACGGCAGGCCTACTTGTTGTTCCTGGAGTATTCAAAAGTAGAGATGGACCGATCCGATATTACGTATCGGTATCGGTCCGATACTGACCTAAATTACTGGATCAGATATCGGAGAGAAATAAAAAATGTAATCCGATCCATTAAATATCAAAAAAGCACCTCACAAAACTTGTGACATGGCATAACTCGGCTCATAACCGTAGCGCATCGGAGCAGTGTGCGTCACGTGATAGAGCGGCTGTGTGTATTTGTAGCCTCGCTACCGAACCAGCATTTTAGAATTTATTTAAGATTACTTTCTAGATCAGGATCCTTTTCTACGCAGCTGACGGCTGGTAACTGTGCAGGGGCAGATCTAGCAAAGTTTAGCCAGGGGGGGCCGATGGGCATTAACTCATTCACTGCCAGCCATTGGCAGTGAATGAGTTAAACCCATTGACTCATTCACTGCAATTGACGGCTATAGACGTCAATGGCAGTGAATGAGTTAACAGGGAAAGGGGGGCACAAAGACATACTTTTCTTTCTTATTCTCATTTAAAATGTCTAGCTTTTAATAAATAATTATCTGAATCTTACACCCAAAGTTTTAATCTTATGTAAAATATATAGAAGTCCATTACTGTATATAGTAACTGTTAAGTCTAAAATACCCTAGTAAGCTATACTACTTTTTCGATTGGGAAGGTACCATCTTGCAGTCTGCAATTCTGTCGAAGAAAGATGTTGAATCTATTTAATTATTCTTGAAAAATAATTTATTTCTGTGCATTTTTTTTCCACACTGCATCAAATTAAAGTTGATTACGTCGATTAAGCATCATGAGGTGGAGGGTGGTTCCCTATTTTTTTTTGTTGGGAGTTTGCAACCCTATTAGTTAGGTTGCCTAATATTTCTGCTAAGTACTCTTTAAAATACCAGAATAGGAAGGATTGAGTAGGTTTAAGTTTATTAGATTGATCAGTATTGCTGAACTATGAATTATTTTGGGTACAGTGTATTTTTTGCATACAGGTATAACAGAATAGCTTTAGTGTTGTTGTTTATTTAAACTTGAGTATGAACTTATACAAAATGCAGCAATATATTAAAAAAACAGTTTTATTGATTAAAAAACACACTATATCGGATCCATATCGGTATCGGCAGATATCCAAATTTACGATATCGGTATCGGTATTGGACATAAAAAAGTGGTATCGTGCCATCTCTATTTAAAAGTAGAATGGGAGGGAGAGCCTTCAGTTTTCAGGCCCATCTTCTGTGGAACCAGCTTCCAGTTTGGATTCGGGAGACAGAAACTATCTCTACTTTCAGGATTAAGCTTAAAACTTTCTTTTTTGCTAAAGCATATAGTTAGGGTTGGACCAGGTGACCCTGAATCCGCCCTTAGTTATGCTGCAATAGACGTAGGCTGCCGGGGATTCCCATGGTGCATTGAGTTTTTCCTTTCCAGTCACCTTTCTCACTCACTATGTGTTAATAGACCTCTCTGCATTGAATCATATCTGTTATTAACCTCTGTCTCTCTTCCACAGCATGTCTTTTATCCTGTCTTCCTTCTCTCACGCCAACCGGTCGCAGCAGATGGCCGCCCCTCCCTGAGCCTGGTTCTGCCGGAGGTTTCTTCCTGTTAAAAGGGAGTTTTTTCTTCCCACTGTCACCAAAGTGCTTGCTCATAGGGGGTCATATGATTGTTGGGTTTTTCTCTGTATCTATGAAGCACCTTGAGGCGACTTTTGTTGTGATTTGGCGCTATATAAATTTAATTTAATTTAATTTAATTTAATTGAACTGAGCCTTTAACTGCAGACCCTACATTATTCCCACATAGGAGGTCTGGCCCGGATCTGGTATCAAGCCGGCACTGCTGGTTGACTTCTGGCATGATAAGACGTATTCCATCCAGATATGGGCCAGGCCTGGCATAGATGGCAATGTCTATGTGATGGCATGCCATATCTGGCTCAGTTGTGGTTTGGTTTATGTGACCCAGGCCCACAGAAAACAGGTCTGGCCCGGATCTGACATCAAGATGGTACTTCTGACTGACCGGTGTCATTGCAGAGTGTATGTCAACCAGATGTAGGCCAGGTCTGGCAATGATGGCACTATTTATGGTCCTTTTTTCCTATTTTAGTTAGAAGACCCAAATGCCATGTTGCAATACTATACTGCTATAGTAGCCAACGTTTCAAATGCACATTTGACAGGTTTGTGAGTGTACACTTTATCCAAAACCTCATCTTTGGCAGTGGGTGGCTGTAGCTCAGAAGGTAGAGCAGGTCACCGATTGATCGGAAGGTTAGTAGTTTGATACCTGGCTCCTCCAGTTCGCATGTCAAGAGTGTGAATATGTATGAATGCAGGTAGGAAGAACTCAGTTTAGTGAAAGTGTGTTTGCAACTGGCCCGTGGCTGCACACACATGGCCCACATACTGCAAAGAATGAAGGCCCTTTGGTGGACCAGATCAGGTTTGCTAGAGGTAATCCACACATGGGCCAGCACAGGACCACCAGTGTGTCTGCAACTGGCCTTGTGCTGGCCCATGTGTAGGCCACCTCTGGCAAACCAGATCTGGGCCACCAAAGGGCCATCATTCTTTGCAGTATGTGGGCCATGTGTAAGCACATTGTGTGGGCCAGATCAGGGCCATACCAATGTTGCTATGTGGGTTAGAGAGAGAAGCTCAGTTATCAGACAGTCCTCTACAGCAGCGGTCCCCAACCTTTTTTGCACCGGTTTATGTCCAACAATATTTTCACGGACCGGTACCAGTACTAAAACAAAGAAGACTTATTCATAACAAATGGGAAAAGACCCAGGGAAACCGAGTTAACGAAAACAATAAATTTCACACCCGAGCCTGAACTCTCGCGGCCCAGTACCAAACGACTCGGTCCGTGGCCCAGGGGTTGGGGACAAACACTTGGTGAAGGAAGAATTCCTTTATGAAAGGAAAAAGGGCCTCCGGCAGATCCATTGGTCAGGGAAGGGCAGGCACTTTTCTGGAAAAAAAAATTCTTACCAATGATGACTGCAGAGATGAAAATCTGATGGAATTTTACTTTGGAAACGAAAGACTTTAAATACAGTTCTGAATGGGTGGAGCCAATGGAAAGAAGCTAATATGGGAGAAATATGATCTAGTTTCTCTCCAGCTAATACTTTCGTAGAATAACCTCATAATAGGGAATCACAATAGTCCAGCCTTGAAGTAAGAAATTAATGGACTAATTTATGAACATCACTCTGAGACAGGAAGTCCAAGTTATTTATTTGATGCAAGTTAAAAGACATATTCTGATAGAAAGTTATTATATACCAAAGTAGTATGAAATATCCCAAATAGTATCCCAAATTAACTTTCATTTTAATAGGGGTGTTATTAGTTTTTATTTGACTTTTGATAATGTCAGACAACATGGTACTTACAATGTGCCTTGTTGATTTATCTACTGGAGTGGGTTTTCTCAATGCTACTTCTTGTGTTTGTTCTTCTGCTATGCAGTCTTTGCTAAATGAATGAATAAGTTAAAAACAGCTGTTAAAAAAACAAAATTATTAAAATCACTGCAGTAATTTAAATCTAATGCTAAAATGACCAAAAGTGGAAATAAGTGTAACTGGCTCTAGTTTAGGCACTTTGACTTTGGTGGAAATGTACCATACCGCCCAAAATGTGCAGTAGTTCTCAAAAGCATGAAATTTACCTTGTTACATAAAAAGTAGATTTATGCAGAGGCTAACACTTAGAGATGATATATACACCTGACACGGTATTTAATCAATGCTGATCATCTCAGCTACAAAGCCCAGCTACTGCAGTATCACAGCCATCTCAGTGGCTGTACAGCTACCCTGAAACTGACTGATCAAATCCCATCAATGAGTTACTGCTACACACACACACACACACACACACACACACACACACACACAGAACATATAAACACCCTGTGGGGAGAAACAGTGACATTATCTCCTCTACCAACCACCCCACATCAGTACTGACCTCTACAGATTCCCTGGGGGAGAGCTCTGCCATAGTTGTCATTGATCTTCCAACACACACCATGCATTTGACTGCAGGTTAGGGGAGGGAATTTGTAATCAATACAGTGCAGTTTCTGTGGCACACTGAAATCAAAGGTAACAATGTCCTGAAAATCAACAGACCTTTTCAAACATCAAATGGGTGAAATGGCAGCTTTCTTGAGCAGTTAATGTGACATTTTGTGTTGTTCACACAAACTTTATTAACCTGGATGAGAGAGAGAAAGAACATTTTGTAAAAATATTATCACAATAATCAATAACATCAATAGCGATGTCCCATATTTTGATCAGCACCGTGGAAGGTGTTGAAATCTCCCAATTCTTTGAATCTTTGGGCTGAAGGAAGGACAATACTCGGTGTATAAATGCTCAATCAACAATCATTTATTTCCATATAATTCAACAGTCAGAGCATTACAACGTCCGGACGGGAGAGATGCTTGCAGAGGTTCGACAGCGTGTCTCAAAATGGTGACGGGTTGCTCAGCTTTTTATAGTCTCTAGTGGCCCCCATCTAGTCGTAAAAGCCAAAACATCACATTCTTTCTCTGTTACAGCGCCTAAGTTATGACCTCGGCAGTTGTTTCTCTGCTTTCTGTAAGGTGGGGGTATGGAATGTGGTCTGTCTATCTCCCCTGTCTTAGACACAGAGTCTCCTGCTTACAATCTTCTCTTCATGATTCAACAATTAAGCATGTAACACATTCACAGCAGATCAAGGATACAGAGTGATGCACACTTGTCTAATAAACTAATAAGTGAATATGTTCTTTTAACTCAAAAGTATAATGAGAACTAAACTACATACAGCTCACACACTCTATATTAAAGGGTATAATATGATCTACAGCAGTATTCTAATTCAACTACTTTGATTACATATATAAGGTAACATATGATAACAGAATAATATCACAATTCCCCCTTTGATCTCTTTTCTTCAAAGAGATCACTTACAACATACACTCCAGCATTGCAAGGTCCAGTTCTTCTTGGTCCTGAGGCCCTCTGTCCCCCTTTAACGGGTGGACCATATGTGGGATGACCTCTGTGTTCACGCAGTTCAGATGCAAGCAAAGTTAGATTTACGACCATAACAGCAGTTACAGATGACACTCCCATCACTCCCCAATTCTCCCACAGCTTTATTTTGGTGCTCCAGTTTTCCACCCCCTTTTTAATGCCCCCTTATACCTTTCAAATGTACTTAGACTAGAACCTCTGTCTAAGGAGCTTTTAACCTTTATTTTTATTGCTGCAGCTACCAGTGTCTTCCAGTTGGGTGATTCTCAGCTTCTTTCTTCGACCTCCGGGGTTAGACCACCCTTTAGTCATTGCACAGTTCTGGGAATTATTCTGCCCCGATTTCAAACAAGGATCTGTGTGTTTTGGGATCACCGCCGTGTCCCCCTTTTTGCCAAGAGTCTCTCGAACCTCGTTGGTCTGGTGTTCCTGGTTTTCGCCAACCCCTTCATGGTTATTGCTGTGTTTGTGGGATCCATGTTCTCCAGGAGCCCAAACGCCATGACACTTGACCCCAGTTGCTGTCTCGGCAGTCCCTACATCTGTCTCTGCTGTGAAGGGTCCTCACATCTCCGTGTCCCCGTCTGGTGTCTGTTCCTTTCTCTGCAAGAGACAGAAAACCAAAACACCTCTCTCCCTAGCCTTGATAATCTAATATTGTTATCCATTGTTGTTCTAATGATTCAAATTTGGTTTAAAATATTATGTTCAGGACTCTTTGACCCAGGGACTTATTCTAATCATAATCTATGTGTATGTAAAAGAAATCAAAAATTAGTGAACCCTTTCTAAGTCTAACACATTATAAGCTTAAGTTTTACCATAGCTAAATTATTAAACACAGAAATAACGTCATAAGATGTTCATAAAACCATTGTTTGCTGTTTGGACTCAACTCCCCCTTTTTGACACACTCCCATGTGTCAATTCATTGGAGCTAGACAATTAAAAGAGAAGGTTAGTGACATCATATCTCAGAAAGTATCAGAAATTCTTCTCTCGAGTACCGTTGCTCCAGCCTTGTTATCCCAGAGGATCCTCAATCCCAGAAATTTCCCTTCTCCTCATGTAATGAAGTCTGTCATCCTTCCATGCCCTGGTAACTGGTCCATCCAGAGCTGTAACATTTTGACAACAAGCCAAACCACAGCTTGGTCACACCAACCCTTTTCTGCCCTGAAGATGTCCAACGCCATCTTAGTCTGGACCAGGGTTGTAATAGTTTTGCAATTTTCATTAGATTTTCAATTTTATATCAGTATAAATCAGTTTTTACCAATTGTTTGCTAGTATAGTTTAGTTTTGATTAGTTTCAGTTATAGTTTTAGTTGTGTCTGCAATAATTAAGTGTAGCAAAATCCCAGTCCCATCATATCAGTCATGCTCTTGTGCTTATCCTTGGGTATTGTGACTATTAACTCTTGCAGCACCGGGTGCTCCCAATTTTGGTTCAAGTGAATTTACAAGCTTTATGAAGGGAATTGACTCCTCTGCACACTGGAATAAACATAATCAACATGATCCACATTTTACTGCGTGTTATTTCACCATCTTATTGATTCAAATGCTCCATCCTTATGTGGTTTGCGACATTATGTTTATCCACTCTGTCTCTAAATGTTTGAAGAATTTTCAAGTTTGGGGTCAAATTTTAAGAATTTGACCATAAGTGAAAGTTATGGTGTCATCACCCCCTTCGGGGCTTACCTTTCCCAGTTTTGATGATATTCCTCCCTATTCTTTGCAAATACCCCCTGTTGGTGGCGAGAAACTGTTGGTGTGGTCAAGTGGGTGCTATAGAAACAAAAGCTCAGGACAGAACAGTTATCAGTCATGTACTTCATACAAATTTTGCATATGTTTTATTTCATATTGATCCTCTGAGTGTAATGGTACATTTTAATCTGAATTTATCCAAACCAAACACAATATTTTTCTTTATTTACTTTGCTCTTGTTCTTTTGCAGTACCACATCCTATCAAATGTCCCTGTCAATTATATTCTACATTTAATAACTTACTATTTCAAATGAGAACCTAAATCACGTGGACCAATGTTTGTTATTGCATATCTCTATTCTGAATGTGGCAAGCCATTCATAGGTATTGTTAAAGTTTTGGCGATTTTCCTCTATAAAATTTAATTGACTTTTTTACAGTGGCCTGCTATGGTTAATAATAACATATTCCAGTCATGAGTGGTATCAAAAGTCTTCTCCACTGTAGCATTTGGCATTCCCAATAATATAACATGATACCTTACTCAAAACACAGCTAATATAGCACAGTTTTCTTAATGCAAACATCAGTAACTCAAAATCAGCAACCACAGTGTTAAGTCTGCAGTTCATACTTATGTGAAGCTAGAGTCTCCTCCTCCAGTCTCTCTTATCCTCCTGCTCCTGAAAAAACAAAACAAAACAAAGCGAAGCATCCACCCTTCTCTTGCCGGCTGGGTGAATTGTTTATGAATTGTTTATTGGCATTTACTAATCCTAAAGTGGGTGCAGTCATTGTCTCAGTATCAAGTCAGTCAAAACTTTTAGTCGTCAGTCCATCACAGTCCATTCACATGCATACCTCCACACACATTCATACCAGATGTTGCTGATAATGGAGTCTCCCGCGCAACCTATTCGAGCCTCCATCACCAGCAAGATGACGTCATCATTTTAAAAGGAAACAATTCTTTGTTCTTTTGTTCTGGATTGACTCGCTGCAATCCTTTTAGACTCAGGACTTCTCATGTGATCAGTGTCCCTTATAAGTGAATTTCTCCCAAGCCAATTACAATCATGGAGAAGCACACTTTGCAACTGTTTTTATAAGAATATTTCATAGCGCTTTAAATTTCAATCTTTCAGGCCTGGTTTAAAGAGCTGATTGTTAAATCATAAACTCACAAAATATCAACATATCACCACCGGTGGATCACACCTCTCAGATTTTCTTATCTCAGTGCACTGTAACAAAAACGAAAACAGACATAACCACCAAAATACTACTAAAATAACACAAACTAGGGCCCGTTGCAGACATGTCCAGCATAAAACTATCCCTCTCTCGCTTACGAGAAAGAACACAAGCCAAAGCTCACTGATAACATCAAGCTAGCGCTAAGCAAAGCCACAAAATCAACCAGAAATTCACAGGAACGTTTTTGCTTCCTGCCGGGACAATATTGTGTGGGAATGAGAAGCTCAGGTGCCGTAACACCTTTTGTTCCTCCTTGAATTAAATCTCAATCACAGAAAATGCCGTACTCCAACCTAAAACTTACACTATTAATTCGTCATTTTCACTCTGTGCCACTGTTCCTCATCAGGGCTGTGTGAAGCACAGCAAAGAATTCAGTCAAGGCCTTGAGCCATAAACAGACATCACGCACAGACATTATTTTCATAACCAAACCGTTTTAGACCTTATTTCTAAAATCTACATAAATGCCCTCTGGGTGACATATAACACATTCTAAGTAATCAATGGCTCCTCATAAAAATTATGCACTGGGATGTCTGTGTGCAGCATTTTGCATATCAGCATAAGCAAAGCATTCTTCATTGCATCAGCGTGTGTGTGTGTGTGTGTGTGTATGTGGATCACTTCTCAGTGAATCAGCATTCCAATGTGTGTGTGTGTGTGTGTGTGTGTGTATATGTGTGTGTGTGTCATTTCTCACTCACTCAACGAGTGCACGTGTTCATGTGTGTATTTCACTTCATTCTGAATCTGTGTGTTTGTAGACGTGTGTGTGTGTGTGTGTGTGTGTGTGTGTGTGTGTGTGTGTGTGTGTGTGTGTGTGTGATCATCACTTTCCTGTTCTGGTGTTCTGGGTAAACCACTGCCTGAAGCGTGCCCTGGGGTCCTGCCCCCCTCCTTTTCAGTTTGTTTGCGACCATTGCTGCTGCTGCTGCCCAAAGTTCTGTCCGTCCTGGTTCTGACCCCAATTGGGGCAGTCCTTTCTCCAGTGTCGATGTTCACCGCAGGTGAAACCTGCATCTTCTTCTGTGTTTTTTGTCCATTCTGAGGTGCCTTCTGTCCTCAGTTACTCCTCCTGTCTCGGTCACGCCCTTTTCGCCGCCCGATCATCCGTGTTGGTCCATCACTGTCCTGCACAGTGTGAATGCAAAGTTATCAAGGTCAGCATTCTTTCGCTCGGCCTTACTTTTCATTCGGGCTTGGCGGGCGTCTCGTCACAGCTCTGTCAGCTGAAGCTGTCTGAGAATTTTCCCCCATGTAGTGAAACGGGCCTTAGGTTTAGTGCTCTCCGTCTCTGCTGGATGAGATCACATTCCTGCAGGTCTGTTGACATTCTCAGGTCGTTGTTGTGGGTCCAGCTGTTGCAGCATTTGGTCAGTGTCACGTATGGGGGAGAGCAGGAGTCCAGTCAGCCTCGGCTTTCAGGGCGGCAAAGCAGCCTGTAATTAAATATGTATAGAAAAAACAAAAACAAAACAAAACAAAAACAAACGAAAAACAAAAACAAACGAACAGGAAAATGATGTTGTGTTGGCTGTGTTATTCAGAGGGGAGACAACGGGGCCAGGCCCTGTGTCAGCCTTCTCTCCCCCTTTTTTTTGTTTTTTCTCTCCCGATATAATCAACTCCTAACCCACCAAGTTGACAGGACAACATGCACCTGTTAAAATTCTTAAGATCATGTTTAAAAGCCCAAACAGAAATTTTCTTTCATTCAGTAATCACTTGTATCAATCAATCAGCAGAAAACATGTCACAATTTGAATCTTTTAACCCCTAAATTTGTCATGTCTTCACTGGTTGGTCAGACCAGTGTCTTTTTCTTTGAAGTTAAATTGTTGTCCTGCAACCCAGAGAGTTTATTTGTCAGTAATGTATTTATCCTTTAATAACAGATGTATGTTAAGTTTCGCTGCTTTAGCCTTGCTGGAAAATCTTCACGTGTTCATGAGTGTAAGCTGTTTCTTCATTGCGTGTATGTGCATTTGTAGGCAAGCAGGTTAATTTGATCTTTTTCTCAAACTAGGCGTTACCTTAAAAGGAGCCTTTCTCTCAGATTTCTCTGCTTGTGTGTGTTTTTGTTTCACCTTTTTGTTGTGATGCTCCGGACGCCTTCCCAACCTCCACAAGTCCGTTGGCCCCAATTTTATGTGTTAAAACTTCTCTTAATTTCTCCTCTAATTCTCTCCTCGCTGCTGTCTGTTTCACAGCTGCTGATTCGTGCTGGGTGTGGTTCCCATTACCTATAATTTTGCTTCGGCCGCTGTGCTTGTGGGGGCAGTTGGTCCAGGTCCGCAGCTTCCTGTATTAACACACTAAGAGATTTATTTAATTTCATTTTCATCACTGTTAAACAGATAAGCAGGCAACACGCCTACCTTGACAGCGTCATCATTCTCCACTACACACCTCTTACTATCTCTTTTTTATTTTTATTTTATTACACCACAGAGTAATACACCCAATTAAGCCCGTCTATCTCTATGTGGCTCCAAATTCCCTCTTTATTTAATTTCACACTCGTCAGGGGACAGGCACACAACAATTTCAACCACTGAAACGAGGAATTTAACCTTTTTATATTTCTTTACTAATCTAGACTCAACCTTTGTTCGCAAAATGTGTCTTGTTCTAGTCCGGAATAAATGTGAACCCGCGATTACGCTGCGGTCCCAGTGTTATCCCGTAGCTATGCGGGGGCCCTCACCTCCCCAAGTCACCACCTCGGCATCCGGACGCCGCCGGTCCTGGCCGCGCGTCCACGAACAGGAGGGTCGCAACTCCTAGGGCAAAATTATTTCCACAGGTACACTAGGCATCAACCTTTGATCCTAAAATGTGTCTTTGCTCTAATGTCCTCCTAATCAAACACATCAACCGTCACTGTCACTGTGTTCAGACTTCACACACAGAAACACACTCAGCGTGCCTCACACACAGCCAGAGCGCGCCTTACACACACAGCGCGTTACACCATCAGTGAGACACACAGAGAGCGCCTCTCATCAGCAGAAATTTGCACAGAAACCTCTGAGCTCAACTATTAGATCTTCTTAAAGCACACTGCACCATAGACCAAAATACCCCTTTCTCTGCGCTTATGACCGCCACAACGGGGCAAAGTCGCATCATAAAAGTGATGCTTGCATCCCCGAAGTTATACCCGACATCATAAACCAGGTTTTGCTCTATGTACTTCTTGGCAAGTAAAATTTTACTTTGTTTTATGACCGCAGCCCTTAAAAAAAAACTCGACTGACGCCACAAACCACCGTCAAACCTCTGTTCAATGTACTAAAACTAGCACCAACCACTACTGCACTTCACGGCCGCACCACCGGAACACGGCCGTATCATAAACCAAACCTACGGACGTGTTTCGCTCTCGCGTTGCCAGCGTTCAACCGCACCGTGAAGCCAGCATCTGCTTTTCCTTAAATCAACTTCTATTTCATAGCCGGCAAGAGCCAGGACGTAACCGACACCATAAACAAACTTCAAACCTTGACTTCAATGTACTGAACTAATGGCCGCGTCTTCAGAAGAAATTCTAATGTATTATTGCTACAGAAGCCAGTCTTAGACAAAATTAAATGTGGAAGGTAAAGTGGCTGCAACTAGCTCAACGTAGTGTCTTATTAGTTTCTCGGTAGAAGCAGTTTATTTAACACACTGGAATTCAGCCTCAACTTATGTTGTTAGTATCTTGCGCCAAAAACCAGACACCAACAAATTTACTGTGAAACTACGTGCAACTCAGTGAACAGATTAATTTGGAAAGCCCAATATGCACATTTGGTATTTATAATACAACAGGCTGTGCTTACCTTTCTGTTTTAGGCCGGCCTTCTGTTAACCTTGCCCCACGATCTCACCAAAAAGCCAAATCTGCACCTCCTCAGCACACCAAAGATCCGGGTCACACGGCACCAAGTTGTTGAAATCTCCCAATTCTTTGAATCTTTGGGCTGAAGGAAGGACAATACTCGGTGTATAAATGCTCAATCAACAATCATTTATTTCCATATAATTCAACAGTCAGAGCATTACAACGTCCGGACGGGAGAGATGCTTGCAGAGGTTCGACAGCATGTCTCAAAATGGTGACGGGTTGCTCAGCTTTTTATAGTCTCTAGTGGCCCCCATCTAGTCGTAAAAGCCAAAACATCACATTCTTTCTCTGTTACAGCGCCTAAGTTATGACCTCGGCAGTTGTTTCTCTGCTTTCTGTAAGGTGGGGGTATGGAATGTGGTCTGTCTATCTCCCCTGTCTTAGACACAGAGTCTCCTGCTTACAATCTTCTCTTCATGATTCAACAATTAAGCATGTAACACATTCACAGCAGATCAAGGATACAGAGTGATGCACACTTGTCTAATAAACTAATAAGTGAATATGTTCTTTTAACTCAAAAGTATAATGAGAACTAAACTACATACAGCTCACACACTCTATATTAAAGGGTATAATATGATCTACAGCAGTATTCTAATTCAACTACTTTGATTACATATATAAGGTAACATATGATAACAGAATAATATCACAAAGGAAAGACCAGTCAAAGGTTGGAAAAATGGATACATTTTTTAAGCTCAAACTGAAAATTTAAAACATTTTCTTAAACTAGGCTACCACAAGCCCACAACAGATTTAGCTTCGTGAAAGTAACAGTAATGTCTATAAGAACAGAAGTCCGCTAACCACTGACTACACGTGTCACAGTACAAAAACACGTACACTCATTTATCAAATTCCTCATTCAACAGTCATTTCTAGTGGACCAGCTTCTATATTATACACACACATTAAAGTATGAGTTCATATAAGACATACTTTTCAGAGGCTTAAACGCACTCACTTGCTTTTCATAATTTCTTTCAGGTGTGTTTTTACGAGGGTAGAATGGTTTTACAGCATATACATCCTTAATGACTTCAAAAAACGAAAATTTGGTCCACTACACTGAAAAAAATGCAATAGGGTGGTTGTTGAATTTGCATAGAATTACTTCATATATCCAGCATGACTAATTTAAATTTCACATCTAAACATATTTTTGTCTTAATTTTTACATATTCTTTAAGAATATTCATTCTTTTAGAACAAATCATGTTGAAAAGAAACAAGTTAGTCGTGTTGCCAGGACAACCACCTCCAGCTGAACGTCAGCAAGACCAAGGAGCTGGTTGTGGACTTCAGAAGGGGTCAGCACAGAGACTACAAGCCCATTATCATCAATGGAACGCCAGTGGAGAGGGTGCAGTCCTTCAAGTATCTTGGTGTCCACATCTCCTCAGACCTGACATGGGCTGCCCACATTCAGGTCCAGACCAAAAAGGCTAGGCAGCGCCTGTATCACCTTCGACACCTGAGGAAGTTCAGGGTCTCTCCAAAGATCCTCAGGATTTTCTATACAGGCGCTGTGGAGAGCATCCTCACACAGAACATGACATCGTGGTTTGGGAGCAGCTGTGTGAAGGACCAAAAAGTTCTCCAGAGAGTGATCCGTACAGCAGAACGCTGCTGCAGGATTGCTCTCCCCCCGCTTCAGGACACCTACACCAGGAGATGCCGGACTAGAGCAGCGCAGATACTGAAGGACCCGTCCCATCCTGGCAACAAACTGTTCCAACTTCTGCAATCTGGTAGAAGGTTCCGCATCTTCCGGGCAAGGACAGAGAGACTCAAGAGGAGCTTCTATCCCCAAGCCATCCGTGCCCTAAACACACACACCCGCCCTCTCACATCATCTATAATTGACTGAGACAGGACTCTTCCAGACACTAAACCAAGGCACAATGTACATTTCAATTCCTTTAATTTTAAATATGTTTATATTGTCTATCCTGTAAAATAGTCAGATGTCTATTCATATTAATGTACAGAATTCACCTGCTTGCTGCTACTACTGCACATTCACCCAATGTATATACTATATATATATATATATATATATAATCTTCTTCCTCTACACCCCCCCCCCCCCCCACAAATTTTTTGCACATGTCGAGGAGCGTGTCAGGCTACATTTCACTGTGTGTTATACTTGTATAACTATGCATGTGACAAATAAAGAACCTTGAACCTTGAACCTTTTATCCTCAAGCTCCGCCCCCTGGAAAGGAAAAATCTGCTGCACTGTCCGCCATTTTTGTCTCTCGCTTTGGAAAATCTACTACCATCTGGAGTTTTACACTTGAAGGTAAATAAGATTTTAAAGCTAACACACCAGTGAGAAAGAGTGTAGGCCCTTTATATATGTGGACTTTTACTGGGGTGTTGTTATTTTACAGGTATGTGGGCTGTTTATCGAAAACCATGAAAGGCCAATGTTAGGCTCCAGTTAGCTAATGGTAACCGAAATTATGCGATAAGCAAATTAGTAATTAACATATATAATGTGAGTTAATATTGTTTGTGTATTCTTTCAGTCTACATTAACAGACTATTACAAACTTGCATCGGTGTCTGTAGTAAGTGGTGGTACCTGCAGTGTCTTAACCATTAAACAAGCTAATGTAGGGCCGGGATATGACTAGTTTGTTGAAACATGTCTGCTGCCAATGTGACTACTCACACACGGTAACATTACCAGCACATAGCCACAGCCGCTATAAACATGCTGAAAGGTCAATCTAGCTTCTGTAGTCAGCAGCTGGAAGACTCAACACAGACCCAAGATTCAGTGTAACGGTTATCTAAATGTTGTGTATCCTGTTTGTAAGCCCAGAAAAAGAAATTAAATAAAAAGACGACCTTGAGCTTCAAGCTAATGTAAGCGTAATGCTATAGCATAAAGCGACTAATGTAATGATGAAGTTGTTAAATTAGTAAAAATACAGTAAATATATCCAACATGAATCATTTATATTTTTGGTCTAAACATAATTAAGTCTCATGCCTTTCACTTGTTTTAGAAGGATGTTCAGTCTTTTAAAACCAGTCATATCAAAATAACAGAAAATAGTTATGTTTTCTGTTGAAACTCCACCCCCCAGGGCGTGTTCTGCGAGGGAAAATTCACTGTGGCGGTCCGCCATTTTTTGTCTTTGCTTCGTTTACGTTTGGTGCTGAGCTTTACTTTGTCGAGGTAAACTGAAAACTACATGTTTGAGAGGAAACGAAGAGAACATCATTAGATGGGGAAGTTTTTCTCATGAATTGCTGTTGAGCAACATAATGGAAAAAACAAGTCATTCCTTAAGTTAACCAACGATAATGCTAGCTTAAGCTGCGGGACAATATTATGTGCATTCGCTTTTTTTCAGTGTGTGCCCAGTTACATTCGCTTGTTTTTTCTCAGTGAATACAGACTAAAAAACTTGTGCCCATTTAGTTAACTGGTTGTACCTAAAATGTTTTAGTTAAACATTTCAATAAGCTAGTTTGCCATGGGGTGGGCTCTGTGTGTGTGTGTGTTCGGGGGGTGTCTTCACTAAAGTCGGTTTATTTAGGGCATGACACCTATGCAGTACTCATTAGGAGAGGAAGTGCATGACGTGGGGCTTTATTTCATGTTCTGGGGCAGTGAATGTAATGTACTGATAACATGTTAAAGACACACAAAAACCCAACAAATTAGTTTTAACTGATTTATAGAGAGACTGAGAGGAGGGCTGAAAGAGATAAAAAATAATGACAATATAAATATGTTAAATTTATTTTTTCTGTATCGATATATGGTGCTTATCCCTGCTGAAGGGCAGATTGGTGTTGCTTCAGAACAATTTTTTAGCGCTGTTACGTAGAGGTGTTACAGTTAAGGTTTTAATAACATTATTTTATTTACTAGTGAAGATTTGCATATGTTATCTCACATTCTGTAAGGTAAATTTTCTGGAAAGGTCAAATTAACTAATTTAACTAAGTATTAATGAAAGACCTTGATCAGGGCAACTATGGAACTGTTCAGCAACATGGGACCCATAGCTAATAAATAGTAATATGACAAAAAATAACAACTTTGTGTGGATGTAACCTTGTGAGATTTGAGATTTTGACAGCATTTTTATGTGACAACTTCTCTTTTTAGATAAATGCAGAGTTTAAGCGCATTCCAGTCCAGATTACTCTCGCAGATAGATGTGCTATCTGACAAACTAATAAAAGTCTTCAAAAGGCGAGGAGGACAGATAGGAAGAAGACTGCAGAACATTCTGGAGCCCACGGCCCAGGTAAGAAAAAAAATTAATTTGTGTATACACTTTAGGGAAAATACTAATTTTAACAAAATGCTGCTTGTCACTCTATGCCAGGAGTATGTTGAAAATCACCTGGGATTTTCACAATTTACCATGGGTGCGTTTTTTTTTTTCTTTTAACTGCATTAGAACTATGTGTGGAGTTCATAGTTGAACACCTCTCTATGCTCTGATAGTATTCTGCTTCTTTGCATGGAGATTTCACTTCAGAAATGCATTACCTTTTTAAGCATTCTGAGGACTCAAATCACATGCTGTAATGAATCCATTTTTGTTCACCTAATGTGTTAATGTTAACATTTTTTGGAATAGTGACACAGATTAAAATAAGATTTGGTATAATGTTCTTTGACCAGTGTTCTGTTTAATTAAATTTTGGAATTCTGCATTTTCTAGGCCACAGATGAAGCCATTATCCAACGATCTAATAAGGAAACAACCATGGGAATTTACACCATAAAGTCAAAAGATGGCAATGGCAGCCCTGAGGACATCGGGATAGTCCTTGAAGGCCAGAGAGTCTGGCAGGATTTGGATAACTATACCCTAGCAGCTGCAATGCTGTTTGGACTAATGTACACTTTGAACCTCACCTACCCACTGGAAAAGTATACCTTCGAGGTATTATATAAACTGGTTATGGAGCTCAAAAGGAACAGCCTTTCAAAGAAGTGTGTGAATGTGTGTGTGAATGGGTGGATGACTGGGTGTGTAAAGCGCTTTGGGGTCCTTAGGGACTAGTAAAGCGCTATATAAATACAGGCCATTTACCATTTCAAAGAAGGCCCAGGTTTTCAGGACCAGACTGTACGATTGAACGGTTTTCCAGTTATGATGTGGGAACAACATGTTTACCTCTTCGAATATGTACCATCCTTTCTTTTAACCCAGCACTGGTAAAGTTGCAGTACATAGTGAAACTTATTTTTCTGGCACTTTTCAACTTGGGGCCTTTATTACTGCAGTTTTCACTTTTCAAGCCATGGCTTTTTTTTAAAAAAAAATTAAAACTTTGAATGTCCATTACTCTCATGCCTTGCACCAATTTCACCAGTTTGCAATTTTTTTCCCAAGGTGCACCACTACAAACAGATTGCATCGTCTAGTATTAGTGATTGTGATGTTTAGTGATAGAAGCAAGCCAATACTAATCAGTTTAGGTCTCTTTGTTTTGTGCCTGTGGGTTATAATGTTATTTTAAGTCTCTTCTTTGTGTCATTTTAATAATTACACCCCTGTTGCTATATTACCTTATGGCTCTTACCTTTAAAAAACTATTTTTTACATAAGCGCGATGTCATAAGACCCCACAATGTTGAATTCAGGTTACAGCAGATAACTTTGAGGAATGTTGTGGAATGTTTTTCAAGAGATGCATTGTACAAATATGACTCATGTATATTTTGGAAGCCTGAATTGAAAGTCCATTGTTACAAATGTGTAGTATTTTCAAAAATACAGGTCATTGTTCAAAAATGTTTTGCTTATTTCTTTGATTGAAGAGAAAGTGTACAGCACATACAGTAAGATCAGCCTTAATTTAGTTTTATTTATTGAGCACTCAATTATATATTAGATTATATATTATATATTAGAAATTTGTTATAAAATAAAATAAGCTTACCATAAAATAATCTTGTCAATATAACACATAGTAGTCCAATACAATTAACACAAAAAGTTCATGTCTGATAAACAAGTGGTTTCTATAAATATTTGACCGGAATGAAAAACATAACAACAACATAACAAAGTCATGTTCATGTTACCAGAAAAATGTGTGCAGGGGCGACTGTGGCTCAGGGGGTTGGGAAGCGTATCTGTAACCAGAAGGTTGCCGGTTCGATCCCCGGGCTCTCTGTCCTGGTCGTTGTGTCCTTGGGCAAGACAATTTACCCTACCGCCTACTGGTGTTGGGCAGAGGGGCCGATGGCGCGATATGGCAGCCTCGCTTCTGTCAGTCTGCCCCAGGGCAGCTGTGGCTACAACCGTAGCTTGTCTCCACCAGTGTGTGAATGTGAGAGTGAATGAATAGTGGCATTGTAAAGCGCTTTGGGTGCCTTGAAAAGCGCTATATAAATCCAATCCATTATTATTATTATTAGAAGCAACAGTGTTGATCCGTGGCACAAGGACTGTTACAGATGAACCTGCATACTGGGTTTATCTAGGGGGTCTAGATTTATGCCAGAAGTGCATTGCCATGTAAATAATTGGCATTTATTGAATATGTGCTTACTAAGTACCACTGTTAGAAGTTGAATAAAGAAACAAACAAATGTTTGCCTTTTTTTAAAATGAAAACCACTTTATAATTACAAAGGGCGGGTCGTTGGGATTTTATCAAATCTCCTTCAGTAAATCCATGGGGGAATAAAAGAATTTTAATTGGAGGGACACCGGTTGACTGGTTACAGTGGCGTAAGGCAGGCATCCTCTATGTACCAGATTTCTTTGACTGTGGGACCAAATGTTTTTTAAGCTTTGATCAAGTTGTGGAGTTATATAAGTTGCAGTGTAATCAATTCTGGAGATATGTTCAAATACATAGTTCATTATCGAAGTGGCTGGGAACCCCCTTGAGTTGTCCAGCGGGCAGCCCTGTGGAAGTCCTGTTCTCAAGCTCAGCCTTGTGTGGCAGGATGAATGTTATCCCTCGGTCCAACCCACTTTCAGCCTGGCCCATTAGGGGGCGCTGGTATAAATAGTGGCCATTTGAGTGTCTCTGCATCGATTGCCTGTGAGCTCCTTTTTGGTCACCTGACTTCCCCTCGGTGTGGTAGAGATCATTTGTGGGTTACTCCTCTGAAGTCTCCATCGCGGCTGGTCGTAGCTATAGAAGCCTCCTCTGAGCTATTCTGCTTACGTTCTATGACACAGCTTACTTGGTACGTAATCAACTTTTGTTACGCTCTCTGCCTTCTATTGTTCTTTTATAGTAATTATTTATTATGTTTCGCAGGAAGTGTGGGCCTTAGTTTTGCGCCAAGCTACGCGAACTGAAGTGCTGCTGTTTTGCCTTGCTGTGCTTTTATTGTCTGTTCCCGTTGTGAGATTTCTTTCCCTGCTGCTGTCAGCTTTTACAGTGGACGTCGGCGTGGACAACGGCCATATGCATGCCGGTTATCGGAGTCAGCTGGCGTGCATATTGATTGACTGTTAACTTGTCGTCGTGTGACGGCAAGTTGGAGCAGTACGGTGATTCCGTTTGCTCCAGATTTTAGAGTTTTATCCAGATTGTATGTTGTTTTATTGCTTTTGATTTGTAGTTTGGATTTTTGTTACACCACTGGTGGGAGGCCCTTTTTCTAGCTGTAGATCACCAGTGTGGTCCTGCAGTTGGGTTATCCCCCGGTGCTACACATTAGTTTGTTGTAATATATTAAAATTTTCTTTGTTTCTTTTATTCAGATGCGGAGTGCCGACGTGGAGGAGACTAGGGTGCCTTGGTGGTGGGATCCCTTGAGTGTACACACCTGCCTTGTTTAGTTTATTAGTGTGAGTGTGTGATAGTGTGCTGCACTTGTGTTTTGGGTGTGTTTTCTTTCTTTAGTTTGTGTGTGGCATCCCTGCCCCTCCACTGGTAAGCCTCAGCTCTGAATACCTTTTTAAGCATATTTGTACTTGAATATTTATGATTGTGCCTTTATATGGTGTTTTAAATAATTATTAATAAATTGTCAATTTGTTTATTGTCGAACCTCGTCTCTGGATTGAGTATAGCGAACCTAAGTGCCTTTTCGGTGATTTAGTGTTATTTCCAGTATTCTCTGGGTGAAATTCCCAGGGTGGCGTTGTCATTCCTTAAAACTGTGAAGAGTAATTACTTTATATCCCATCCTCGTCTCGCCACACTTGGGTAAAGGTATCACTTCTAAGATTTATCATTTATTGCAAGATTTCACTTGCTAAATATGGGACAGACTTGACTGGGGAAAAGAAAGGGGAGAAAGAAAGAGGGGAAAGAAAAACAGTGGGGAAGAGGGATGGGGATAAAGGGCAAAAAACAAAAGCCAACAAAATAAGCAGACAAAAAAACAAAAAGAATTACTACTGTAAAAAAAAACGTAGTTTTATTTCTATATGTTTATATATACATATATACGGTGGAACAGAGCAAGAAGGAGAGCCAGGGACAACAACAAGAGACAACATCGTCACATTAGAAAGGTATAGTAATCATCATTGTGGATGATTACTATACTATACCTATTTTCACTTGCGGATGATAAAGGATTCAGAAAGTTCATTCATGCAGTGAATCCTGTGTATGCAATTCCAAGCAGTAACACTCTCATCCCAGGCTTATGTGACAGAGAATGTGCATCTTCTTTTTGTTTTGCATATTTTAATTTATATTTTATTGTGTTATGGTTTGCAGTTCTTTGCGTTTTTTCACTTTAAATTTGTTTAAAAGGAGAAAGCTGAAATTTTAAATAGTTAAAAGTTGAAATGAAAATTGTTGGTTTTGTATTTTATAATTTATTTATTACATTTTATGTGGAGTGAATAATTAAAAGTATATTTACGTTGGCCCCTAGAGACAAAGCACGTACAAACTCCAAAATGCGTACAAACTCTGAAACGCGTACAAACTCCAAAACAACACAAAACACTGCAAACCACAAAATATAAATTAAAATATGCAAACCGAAAAAGAAGATGTACATTCTCTGTCATATAGGCCTGGGATGATTTTTTGGGAGAGTGTATTCCTGCTTGGAATTGCATACATAGAATTCACTGCATGAATAAACTTTCTGAATCCTTTATCATCTGCTACTGAAAATAATTGTGGATGATTACTATACCTTTCTAATGTGATGATGTTGTTTCTTGTTGTTGTCCCTGGCTCTCTTTCTCTCTCTTTCCCTTTCCGTTCTGTTTCTGTGCTACTGCGAGTGTAACTACCACCCCTCCCCCCTCTGCTCAGCGCAAGCACAAGACTCACGTGTGGCGTGAAGTGAAAAAAAAAATGTGCGAGAGAGAGAGAGGGTGAGAGAAAGAAAAAAAAAACACGGCTCCCAATAAGAAGCCGGCTTGCGTCGTTCACTTCAAAGAGTTGGCTCTAAGAGCAATTTCATTTGCGACCGACACATCTCTATTTTTCACAGCATAGTTTATATCTGGATGACAATGCATAATATGGTAAAAATATTTCAGGTAGGAAAGAAACACACTGAGGCAACTGTTGTTGTGATTTGGCACTGTATAAATAAAACTGAATTGAATTATGAGGCTGCATAGCTGAAGACCAGTCAGATTGCCTATGATGACCCCAGTCAACTGCCAAAAGTGCCAACATTGCAGACTTCAGCACCAGAACTGGACCACGAGCAATCAGAGAAGGTAGCCTGGTCTGATTCATTTCGTTTACATTATGTGGGTGGCCATATGTATGTGCACCATTTGCCTGGCACCAGGATACCCTATAGGTAAAAGGCAACCCTCCAGAGACAGTGCAGTGCTTTGGGCAATGTTCTACTGGGAAACCTTGGGTTCTGCCATCTGTATGTGAGTGTTACTTTGACGAGTGCCACCTACCTAAGCAATGTTGCAGACCATGTACAATGTATATCCTTTTATGGAAAGGGTGTTCCCTGATGACTGTGGTCTCTTTCAGTAAGATAATGTGCCATGCCACAAACGTGGTTTGAGGAGGACAACAAATTTTTAGGTATTAACTTGGCCTCCAAATTCTCTAGATCTAAATCAAATCAAGCGTCTGTGGAATGTGCTGATCATGTCCCATCCATGGATGCCCTAGTTCGGAACTAGAGGACTTAATTGATCTGCTGCTATCATCTTAGAGTCAAATGCTAGTGGAATCCATGCTTTCATGGGTCTGGGCTGTTCTTGCAGCAAAAAGGGAACAAATGCAAAATTAGGCAGATGGTTATTTTTGCCTTATTGGTGAATATACCTATAAGTTATATGGTTTTTATATACCTATATAGTTTTTGTGTTTTTTCTGAATTATGTGTTGAACTTGAAGTTGTAATTGTAATTGACACCAAATCTAAGCACCAACAAACTCTTAAATAGTTGCCAATTGTTGGACTCAGGTCAGATTTACTCCTTTTTCTTTTTAAATATTTATCTATTGCTATTATGCGCTGCGTCGTCTCACAGGATGACTAGTATGCAATTTCTTCTTCGTCTTCTTCCGTTTTACTGGCAACCCATTTATTTATTTATTTTAAAAAAAATTTTGTGTCCCGTTTGGATCTTTAGCCATCAGAATTGTTGTCTTAAGGCCAAGAAAGATGCCAAGCGGATTTATTTTACCAAGTGGATCATCATGGCCTTGCCATATTAGTCCATTTGATTGACCTTTATTATAATTATGAATTTATTTTATTTTCAGTTGCTACAAATGGGACAGACATGACTGGGGGATAGGACAGGGAGAAAGAATGAAAGAAAGAGAGGGAGAGAAAGAAAACCAAAGTGGAGAAGAGATGGTGAGAAGGGGGGGAAGAAAGAAAAAAACAAAACAAAAAAAACCAAACAAACAAACAAACAAAACACCTGGATCACCTGTATGGAGAAAAAAAAAACAGAAGAGAAAGCAAACAACAAAGAGCAACATAATAAAAAAAACAGCACCATCACAATAAACTAGCTAGCAGTAGATAACAGTAGATACTAAATAATAAACGATATTGTGCAGCACGCAAGATAGACAGCGCACAACGTGCTTTGAGGCAGCAGCCAAGAAAGGTGTAGTCCGCATCTGTGAACACCCGTGTGTACACCTGTGTGCATACCTGTGTGGATCTGTCATGGTCCCTGTGCCTGCCCAGCCGGCCTCACAAGGCTACACTTGTGTTTTTGCTTTTTCTCTTTCTCCCCTACCTCTCTGCCTGGGCGGAGCTCACAGCTGGCTCCCGCCCTTGGCTCACACAGCTGTTGGCGATCAGCTGATTACCCATCTACTATTTGAAGCTGGGTCACAGATCCTCTCATCGCTGGATGATTGAGCTACTGACGTTAGTCTTTCTTTTGGTCTTATACCTTTACGCCCTACCTTCGTGATTTGTGAGTGATTTCTCCCTTTCCTGTTCCAGTTTATTTTCCCGCGGTACGGACGTGTGTGAGTCGGATGTGAGGACGTGAGCGAGCGTGAGAGAGAGAGAGAGCCTTCCCCTATCCCCTGGAACCCTGGACTTTCCCCGTCACTGTATATATTATTGCACTGGTGTGTAAATAAATCGTGTTCTGAGACGTCAACCTGCTCTGCGCTTGAGTCCCTGCTTTCAGTTTGTGACAGGATCAGCATGCTTGTATTCCAAAGGTTTCTCCATGTAACGATCTGCTAGGGAGTGTGGGGAGCCATAGCCCCGTCCACCAGGGTACGAAGCAGGTATGGAGGAGATCCAGGCCCCAGATATCCAGAGGCCCCAGAGTACAAGGACCCGAGGAGGACCACCAAAAGGGGGGGGGGAACTGTGCCACCCTCCTGGGAAGAGCTGAGTAAAGCCCCAAAGGAGAGGTCACCCCGCAGCTACGGTGCAGAGGTCAGAGGGGGTTGCAGTGGCGTGCCCGCGGGCTCTGCCGGCAGCCAGCTGTGCCAGAGAGGACCGAGCTTCAGGCCCAGAGGCCTGAGGGCATCCCACCCCCCAGAAGGAGCCCAGCCGGGCCACAGGCACCCGGCCCCGCCAATCGGCCACCAGGAGTGAGCCGGTACATACATGAGCGCCCAGCCCCAGACGACAAGGACCACCAACACACCAACGTCTGAGGGCATCAGCCACCGGCAGGGAGTGTGGTGAGGGGAGATAGGCCTCCGTACTTTAGAGGGCCTGAGATGTACCCAGAGAGGTTGAGTCTAAGACCCAACCTGACATATAGACACAGACGAACAGGCACACGCGGACCAAGACGTGCATTCCCACCTCATATGCACAACCAAATACTCGGCACTCACCCAACGTGTAGACAGACACAAATAGACACTGCACAGACAGTCGCACTCCCCAAACATACTCTATATCCCAGGTCCAGGTACCCCTGCCCTCAGAGGGGCAAGCCGCACCTAGACCCAGGAGATGTAACCCTTCTCTCTGGGGTGGAGGCAAGTGAACCACCTCCTTATCTGCAGTAGCAGGGAGGCCCCGCATCCCAGACCCCAGTCTGACAGCCAGCACCTCCTCCTAGCCCCCCAGCCCTGACGGCTAACAGAACCGGGGTGAGTGAAGACCTCAAACCTCCCTACGCCCGCTCATATTGCTGTGTGTTGTTCTAAAGTGCATTTAAAACTCAGGAGAGCATGATACTAGCTTCCTCTCAGAGAGCAGCACCAACTCTTCCCGAAAACCCTTAGTGTCTAAATGCATTTAAAATTGAGGGTAGGGCACCAGTGCCAGAGGTGGGTTGGAGTACACCGACCATCCTCTGGATGCTGTAAAACGTGCCCACCCCCAAGGCCCTATATGTATGTGTTATGTGAAAGTGTGAGTAATGTGGATGTCTAGGTTGCAGAATAAAATTGAGGCACAGGCGGCCAGAAGGGGACAGAGGGGGAGTGCCTCCCCTGCACCCTGGTGACATACCTGCACCCCAAGCCCTGCGTGTGTGGGTGGGTGTGGTAGAGCGGGAATAGGGAGGCAGCTGAGGATGGGGAGGGAAGAAAGGGAGGGGCAAGCGGCCCCTCCCTGGGGCCAGCTCCCCCGCTGACCCCAGTAGGCACCCCCACACTCTGGAAGCAACATGTGCAGAAGATCCATGACTTAGTACAAACAGTGCACACGCTAGACATGGAACTGGAGGACTGAGGAACAAGTTGCTACATTTGCCAAAAAGCGTAGTGCGTTTTATTTGTAAACTCAACATCTGATGTAACAGAGCCCCCCTGCACCCACCCGCCCACTGCTCCGGCGACACAACAGCCAGGCACAACAGCCAGGACCCAAGCCCCCCACTGGCAACCCATTTAATTAGAGCAGGAAGTTGTACTTCCCTCTAATGGAAGAGAATGTAATTTTTCTGCCTGTTAGTCATGCCGATCACTTAGAGCAGGGGTAGGGAACTCCAGGCCTTGAGAGCCGGTGTCCTGCAGGTTTTAGATGTGTCCTTGATCCAACACAGCTGATCTAAATGGCTAAATTACCTCTTCAACATGTCTTGAAGTTCTCCAGAGGCCTGGTAATGAACTAATTTGATTATATTTGATTCAGGCGTGTTGACCCAGGGTGAGATCTAAAATCTGCAGGACACCGGCTATCGAGGCCTGGAGTTCCCTACCCCTGGCTTAGAGTACTAATCAGGTGGAACCAGATGATATTCGATGTCACAACTGATTATTTCTCATGGCACACCTATGTGCTTCGGCACAGTGGTTGGGAAACACTGCTTGAAAGAATAAACTGCCATTCTTCCAAGAGGTGATTGGTCTTTAAGATCTGAGATCTACCCGATAGAAAGTACTCATATTGCACTCCTTCATTGCACGTGAAGCAACATGTGCAGAAGATCCATGACTTAGTACAAACAGTGCACACGCTAGACATGGAACTGGAGGACTGAGGAACAAGTTGCTACATTTGCCAAAAAGCGTAGTGCGTTTTATTTGTAAACTCAACATCTGATGTAACAAAGAAGTTAAATACAACAGTAAGGTGTCATTTTTAGGTATGGTGAGAGGAAGATGGCAAATGGGATCACAGCAGGTGGAGGATAGTCATGCTATCAACCATTCCCTAGGTCCCATGAAAATGCAAAAGTTTAGAGAATGTTTCAAGAATAATACCCCCCCCCCCCCTTCATGTTTCATAGAGCTACACATTCTCATCAACTGCTGGCTGAAGTGTTGTCATATATCAATCTGTCATATTGTTTGTCAAGCCTTTGGTATTTCAGACTACTGAGTACCAGGAGTCTGAAAAATTCGGAGCGTTTTTGTCTGCAGTACATCTGCTAGCTCAATTTGAACCAGTTAGGGCCTTTTGGTCATACACAGACAGAACAGCAGGTCACTCAGGAATGGTCACATTAAATAACACATACGTGAAAGCAATTGAACTCAGGTTTTTGCACCCAACAAAACTTACAACAGAAGATCTTGCATATTAGTAATATAAGGATGAACATTTCCTTTTTCATTTTCAGTAGGCCAGAGTATACTACTATGGCCTCCTAACAGGCAATCAGAAAGACCATAAAAGATCACTGAACTAGATTAATATTTTGGCTTGCTTAAAATACTCAAGTACTTTACTTAATTATTCACCCAAAAAGGGATTTGTTACTCTACATGTTGCATTACTTTTTTGTTACTCCATAAATTCACCTGAAACACATTTTCATGTAATGACCAATTAAATGGTCAACACAGTAAAAGTGGAAATTGAGACTATGCTACAATTCCGAGTGCTCATCATTCCCTTTGTTACCTCCTGTTCATAGAAATAAATAGAATAAAAATGTTGGGAAAAGAACAGAATATAATGTAATAGAAAAGAATCATGCTTTGGTGCTAAGCCCCTCACACATCGTTCAGTGTCAGGTCAGCTTTAGGGTTGCCCCCCAAATGTCATCCTTTGTCCAGATTCACAGCCAAAAACCTACTTTCTTGCATCGTCTCCTAGCTCCATAACAGCTTTCCTCAGGCATGCAACTATTGCTCCAGCACCACCAGTAGCTGGACAATTGTTTTGCCCACAGAACCCCTGACACCCAACTTCCCCAGGGCAAAGTACAAAATCCTTACAATAAGGGTGAAGATGGAGATTTTTTCAGTGTCCCTTTAGATTTAAACATATCTTAATTGTCCAATAGAAAATTATAATCTTTCTTAACATCTCTGCAGATTGAATAGCTGTGGCAATACAATTTTAGTTAACTGTTAAGAATAATGAACAGTTGCCTACAAGATGGAACCAATTTTAAACTGTGAGAATCAGATCACAGAATATGGATACAGGTATATTTATAACATGACATTTACCGTTAACAAAGGAAAAAAAAACTTTACCAAGGAGGAGAATAATTATAATTAATTTTATATATCTGAGATGGACTAATAAATATTTTTGGTTTCAAAGACATGAAGCATAATGTTGCCATGGATACATTGAGACAGACTACTCACACCCATTTTGTAGCCATTTGTTCCTTTTGTGAAAAGTTTAGTTTGCCAAATTCCCCATAATCCTGTATTGATACACTGTACTGTGTGTATTATTGCACATGCTGGTAAGTATCACTAGATTAGACTAATAATAAAGATACTTTAAAAACGAACTGATTCTTGAGCAAGTTCTCATTATTGCTGCCTCATACTGTACACATAAGCAGTCAGAGGTTTTTAAGATCCACCCAATTTTTTGAAGAAGACCTAACATGTTATTTACTGCTAGAGGTCACTTAGTTTGTATTAGTTGTAAAACAAGCCCATGCAAACTGCCAATGAGATCAGAAAGACATCATTCACATAATGCAATAACTCTATGGATTCCTTTTTCTTTAAGTTTCGATATACAGACTTGACTGCTCTTAGTAGATCACATTATGTCCTAAACATAATGAACTATGAAAGGTGGACAGTACGGTAGTATTGGTAGTATAAGGCCTCAGCTTGAACAGAGCACAGAGTGCTGAGAATAGCTAAATGTTATTTAGATCTTATTATAATGAACAAAAGTGATCAGCCAGCACAGAAGCACAGCGACTCATATCATTTCTGGGATTTCTAATCAGCATTATTATAATGTAAACTTTTCAGGAACACTCCAAAGCGAAACCGCCCAAGTGCAGACACACATCAGTATGGATGGCAGCATGCCAGAGCAGTGGACATGTCACTGGTGGAAGGATCTGTATCTCGTTTTTAACATGTGCCACTTAAACAGCTATCTTTAGTTTGTATGAACCCTAATTAATCTTTGATTAAATCAACTGCACACCAATTTATCAAGGTTAAGAAAAACAATTGTTATGTGGGGAGCTTCTTTGAACTGATACTACAAGTGCAGTCTGAATCCCACCAGTACGTATTGTAATTTCCTGCCCTGCTAAAGAGACATGCTCATTTTTCATGTCTGTGACATGCTTTTTTGTAGGGTAAACTTTTCTGTATCTTGGCAGCCATCATGTCTCGAATGAATGGGCAACTGATGGCTGAGCTATTATGACTGTAGAGCTAAGCACAATTGTTGATTTATTTTTAATGCGTTTTCCAATTATGCAAGCAATAATACCCATTAGAAGTTACCCTTGAGAGTCAGCTCTGGAGCACGCCAGCACTGTGCAACTTCTGCTTTCAGCTGCAGGATAGTGAGACTCCTGGGCCACACTTTAAAATGGGGAGTCCCAACTCAAAAAAATTGATTCAGGTGCAGACGAAAGTACTTTATGTTCTACTATTAGCATGGCATCTTCCTTTGTATCCAAAGAAAAGTTCAGTGTTGCTTCACACAACCAGTTCTTTTAACGTTTTAATGAAAAAGTAGGACAGTTTGTGTGTTTGTGTCAAAGACAGATCCAGACAGGAACATTAATCATTGACTGTGAGCAGACAGAGATCAATGTGGAAGGGTTGCTGTCCAGCCCCTGCTGGGAACAGTTCTCAGTCAAGACTCCTGGGGTGACAGGCTATAAATCAGGGTTTGTTTGTCGAATCAGTGACATAAAAATGTAAATCCTGTCGGGGGAATCCCCAAAACATACAATACAAACTCTAATCACGGCTTGATTTTACTTTCACTGGTATACTCTATAGGCCATGGCTATTATTAAGTGTGCCTATGCCAAAAGGCACACTTATTACTATTGCTCGGATTTATTATTATTAAGTGTGCCTATGCCAAAAGGCACACTTATTACTATTGCTCGGATTTATTGTGTGGATGCTTTAACCCTTCAAGACCTACCATAGAACCAAGTTCGCCAGAGCTTATATTATATTTTTACATGCTGTGGAGCCATTTTTGGGAGCATTTCAAGTTGCTATACATCAATACAACCATTATAGCCCAAACTTTAATAATATGTCTGCATTAGGTGCATAGTAATTACATAAATTGCAAAAAAGTGCAATAAACTACAAAAAAATTGAAAATCGTTTTTGTTTTTTTAACATATATTTCTAGTTAGAGAAATTTAAGAGGCTTATCCCTCAAAACTGTAAATACAAAAAAGTTACACAAACTAGTTTCCCACCACAGGAAATTTATTTTGAGTGTCTTCATAGTTTTATTTTTGAGATACACCAATTTTTATATACTGCAGGAAAAACGAAAATAAATATTATAGTGCAAATTTGCAAAATAACAGCATGTGCATCAAAATAAACTATTTCCAGCAGTGCAATATGAGTCTTAAGCATCCCAGAAACGACACAGAAAGTCATAAAGTCAAACATAACTTTTTAAAACACATAACAAGTAAAACACAAGCTCATAAGGCCCCGATCGTAAAAAACTACATTTCCGCAAAATGACGTCACTTCCGGTTTCGGGCAGGTCATGCGGTCATGTGATAGTTCGCGCTGATGGACGTAGGAAGTGTTACAAACAGCTGATGGATCGGCGAAGCGTGTTTCTGGAATATCATGTTTTTGTTGCTGCAAGTGATTTTTATGCAGTTTTTGCAAAGCTATATGTGGAAGGAAACTGTGACCTAGGACAAGCTGATGGCATAAGATGTAAGTACAACTCCTCCAGTTTCATATGCAAAAAAAATTATTGCGCTAGCTTACTTGGTTTCAGAGCTACCGGGATTTAAAAATAGTTACGCAAAACAGAGCGTGCCCGCTCCGATCGGCTGTAAAGGGTTAAGCATCCACACTCTTGAGTTCCTCTTGGGACTTCCGTACACTTTTTGGCACTTAACTACTTCCACAATTTTCAGCCGATTTTCACCGTTCAAATTTTAAAATATTCTGCTATTTCTGCTAATTCCTGCTATGTCTTTTTGTATTTTTCACTATTATACTTTTTAAAATATTAAGCTTAAGTTGTCCCATTGAAATGAATGGGAAACTTCTGCAATTCTGCTAAAATTTGCTTGTTTCTGAAACTTAACTACTTCCTCATATTTTCACGTAGAACAACCATTCAAACTTTAAAATGTTCTCAAATTATTGGGCTATTCAGGTATGATTCAGCTTTTTCAAATCTTTTACCGTTTTACCTTTATGCCTCTTAAAGTTTTCAGTTGCAAAATTGTGATTTTTCACAAAATACATGCGTTGTTATGGTTGCTATGCACTTGGCTTCCAGTGTGCCACTGAAGGTTTTGCAGTCTTCTCTTCATGTCCGAACAACTTCTTGCTACTTGCTCAATCTTCACTCAACTTCCACAAATTATACATCAAAACATAGGTATTTTTGCTGGGTTTCCGAAAATGTCACTATCATTGTTGTGGGATTTATAGAATTTTGGCAAATCTCCTCAGACCAACACAAAGTCGCAAAACTCTCCATAGAAAGTCAATGGAGAGCTTGTTCAAAATCACCGCTTGATTTCTGTAATGAGAGGCATATTCGAATCGTCATATCTCCTTAACGAAGCAAAGTTAAGACATAAGGCTTGTCCCAGTATATCTTCAGACACTCCTGACGCTCACAATTCAAGAATTACTTTCTCACCTATTACCGTTCTGAAATGAGTTAGACTTGTTTGAGGGTAGGAAATTCGTCCTTCGCTCAGATTTCTTCAGATTTCAAACTGTGGAAATGAAGCACTTTTTTCTCTCGTCATATCTTTTTAATGGATTTCCACAGAGACCTGAAAATTTCCATGATTGTTCACCAAAGCCTGCTGTCTCTTACGGTAAAAGAATGATATTGATACTCCAAATAGATTTAGAGTTAGAAAGCGTTGTTTGAGGGCAAGTCAAGCCAGTTTTTGCTTTGCTCTACTCAGTTATGGTGCATTAGAAGTCAATTATCTTTAATAATTCATATTTTAATGATAAATTGTCAACACTTTAAGATTCCCCCATCTCTTCTGAACAAAACGGTGTAAGAATGACCGTTCTAGCCCCTACGGTTAGGAAATTATGGTCATTTGTTTGAGGGGAGTCGTCATTATGAGAAATAGACTGCAAAAATCCTGTGTCTCTCTGTGCTGCGTGCACCTGTTTTGGCGGGAAAAAGTGCACAGGCTCTCTGATTGGTGGATTCAAATTCAGCAGCTCCAAGGCTGCTTGACTGAGCTAGAAACTTACTTCTCTGTGTGTGTGTGTGTGTGTGTGTGTGTGTGTGTGTGTGTGTGTGTGTGTGTGTGTGTGTGTGAGAGAGAGAGCACTGGCGTGCACAGATAGAGACGAGGTGGTGCTGAAGCACTTGTCCTTTTGCCCTCAGTCCAAAAAAGTGCCCTTTTGAAAGACGTGATTTTTTTTCTTTTTAAAGCTGCGCGATTTAAAAAGGTGTGAAAATAATGGCTTGATTTGTGCTCCTTCTTCAAAGACACCCGAACCCTGTCGCTTTTTCACTGTCACCGTGTCACGTGAACACGCTTGCAGTTCATTTGTTGTGAGGCGTGTAGCAGCGGCATGACACAGGACTACTTGGAGTAGGCATAGTAGGCTAACTATAGCGACTGGGAGCCACGGCGGACAACACGGCAGCTCTTTCCCTTCCCAACCAGTCGGGTAACCCATGAATCGAGTGAAATTATTCTGTTTGCCCTCTAAGACCAACCTGCAATTGTTTTGTTGTGAAGTAGCCTGTCAGAAACTGCACATGACAAACTTTGCCAGCTTACCCCTCCATCCATCCATATGGATAAACAAAAAAAACGACACATTTAAAATGTAACCTAAACCATTTAGGCAACCCCCACTCTCCATCAATTCCGACCTTTTTGCATACACTATTGAAAATATCACGTTATGCTATAGGCTAAGGCTACATGCCGTTAGGCAGAGGGCTCTTTTGAGCCCATTTTTCGTTACAAATTTTAGGATGATCTCACGGAAATCTGTGAATAAATACAAAGTTTTCAAACTGAAGTCAGTGACGGGAAGACATCACACTTTTTAGAGATGGAACTGCAGAAAAACCTAAAACCTTGACATGATTATGAATAATAGAATTATGGACGTTTCCCCGTTTTTGTGGATTAGCCTTTCCATAACTAACGTCAACTACTGTCCTACTTTGGTAAGATTGAAATTAATGTCTTTGACTGTCTTTAGTAGGTGTCTCCTGTGAGAAAGTTAGAACACCGTCCAACTGTCTAAAGATGCAGTCTTTAGCCTAACTGGTTGTTACTGACTCAGCGATGCTCGCAGACATTTACGCACTGTGTTGTGACCTGATTGTGACAGAACAGTGACGTTGTTATTGGTAGTTTGAAGGGTACGGTGTTGGGGGTGGTGCATGTTAAAAGTTTTGAGAAGCACTGGTTAGACATGTTAATTGTGTGGATGCTTTAAGCATCCACACTATTGAGTTCCTCTTGGGACTTCCGTACACTTTTTGGCACTTAACTACTTCCACAATTTTCAGCCGATTTTCACCGTTCAAATTTTAAAATATTCTGCTATTTCTGCTAATTCCTGCTATGTCTTTTGGTATTTTTCACTATTATACTTTTTAAAATATTAAGCTTAATTTGTCCCATTGAAATGAATGGGAAACTTCTGCAATTCTGCTAAAATTTGCTTGTTTCTGAAACTTAACTACTTCCTCATATTTTCACGTAGAACAACCATTCAAACTTTAAAATGTTCTCAAATTATTGGGCTATTCAGGTATGATTCAGCTTTTTCAAATCTTTTACCGTTTTACTTTTATGCCTCTTAAAGTTTTCAGTTGCAAAATTGTGATTTTTCACAAAATACATGCGTTGTTATGGTTGCTATTAGGGCTGGGTATCGTCACTGATTTCTAGAATCGATTCAATTCCGATTCACAAGGTCCCGAATCGATTCGATCCACGATTCGATTTAATTCGATTCGATTCGATTTAAATCTGGGAAATTTTGACAGTCAGAGATATAATTCAGATCAGGACATTTACATATTTTTGTATCTATAAAAAGGAAGCTGACACTCTCAAGACTTTATCCAAGGTGTGAGCATCACAGCAGATGCCTTTGTGTCAAAGTAGCTGAAGATAAAACACAGAAAAACATGTAGGTGATTTTCCTGGCCTGGGATTTTATAAAAATATTCTGCAGTACATCAAAAACGAAAGAAAACCATTAATTAATCAACATTACCTCTGACGTTACAGTGGTTTTATTAGAGACATGGCTAAGCATTTTGCATTTTGAATAATTTTAAAAAGTTTCAATTTGTTCAGTATTGAACAGCAGAAATGAGGTTTTCTTTTCGGAAGAATGTAAAAGGGGAAAAAAACAGCGGCTGACAGCGCTGTAAACAACAGTAGACTTGTGTAACAAGCAAGCGAATAATGAAGAAAGCGAAACTGTTCGAGAGAGAGGGGGGGGAGAGAGGGGGAGGGAGAGAGGGAGAGAGAGAGAGCTGCGCATCGCAATGGAAGCAAAACAGTAAAAGAGTGAATTCATGACGATGTTTATGTGAAGCGTTTGGATCTTCTTTAGCTGCTGATTCGGTCAATATTGTTTGGAGAGAGATCAAACTAACAGCTTTAGAATCAGCGCATAAAGGGCGTGAACACAAAGCGCCGACCCGGATCAGCGAGCTGTCGGCTTTCAGCCCCGACTGTGAGAAAGGCGACATCTAACTGATTCTGATCCGCGGGTCGCGCTGTGTGTTTAAGTCTATGTGCAGAATCCCTGTACCTGCTCTCATTTACTGTTTGGTGGTTCTTGAAATTTTGTGAGATGTCACCAGAGATTCTGGCATTTCGGACAAAATAAATTTATATTTAAAAATCGATTCAGGATTTTAATGAATTGATTTTACGTTATCCAAGCCAGAATCGATTTTAATCGATGAATCGATTTTAAAAACCCACCCCTAGTTGCTATGCACTTGGCTTCCAGTGTGCCACTGAAGGTTTTGCAGTCTTCTCTTCATGTCCGAACAACTTCTTGCTACTTGCTCAATTTTCACTCAACTTCCACAAATTATACATCAAAACGTAGGTATTTTTGCTGGGTTTCCGAAAATGTCACTATCATTGTTGTGGGATTTATAGAATTTTGGCAAATCTCCTCAGACCAACACAAAGTCGCAAAACTCTCCATAGAAAGTCAATGGAGAGCTTGTTCAAAATCACCGCTTGATTTCTGTAATGAGAGGCATATTCGAATCGTCATATCTCCTTAACGAAGCAAAGTTAAGACATAAGGCTTGTCCCAGTATATCTTCAGACACCCCTGACGCTCACAAATCAAGAATTATTTTCTCACCTATTACCGTTCTGAAATGAGTTAGACTTGTTTGAGGGTAGGAAATTCGTCCTTCGCTCAGATTTCTTCAGATTTCAAACTGTGGAAATGAAGCACTTTTTTCTCTCGTCATATCTTTTTAATGGATTTCCACAGAGACCTGAAAATTTCCATGATTGTTCACCAAAGCCTGCTGTCTCTTATGGTGAAAGAATGATATCGATACTCCAAATAGATTTCAAGTCACAAAGCGTTGTTTGAGGGCAAAGTCAAGGCAGTTTTTGCTTCGCTCTACTCAGTTATGGTGCATTAGAAGTCAAATATCTTTAATAATTCATATTTTAATGATAAATTGTAAACACTGGAAGATTCCCCCATCTCTTCTGAACAAAACGGTGTAAGAATGACCGCTCTAGCCCCTACGGTTTGGAAATTATGGTCATTTGTTTGAGGGGAGTCCTCACTATGAGAAATAGGCTGCAATAATCCTGTGCCTCTCTGTGCTGCGTGTGTAAAAAGATGCACATGTTTTGGCGGGAAAAAGTACACAGGCTCTCTGATTGGTGGATTCAAATTTAGCAGCTCCCAGGCTGACCTAGAAACTTACTTCTCTCTCCCTGTGCATTTTTTTTTGCTGATTTTTTCATTTAACAAGTATATTTGAGGGACCCCCAGCATGTTCATCATTTTTTCAGCTGTCCATTTTGCTTTTCCAATTTTTCTGTTTAACTTATTACTATTGTGCTAAATCATACTATTTCTGCTATTTTATAAGATTTGTGCCTAATATAGTATTTCTGCTAAATTACAGTATTTCTGCTTTTTATACTATTTGTGCTAAAACATAGTATTTCTACTAAATGTAGTATTTATGCTTAATCATACTATTTCTGCTTTTTATGGGATTTGTGCCTAATATAGTATTTCTGCTTTTTATAGGATTTTTGCTCAAACATAGTATTTCTACTAAATGTAGTGTTTATGCTTAATCATCCTATTTCTGCTTTTTATAGGATTTGTGCTTAATATAGTATTTCTGCTAAATTATAGTATTTCTGCTTTTTATAGTATTTGTGCTAAAACATAGTATTTCTACTAAATGTAGTATTTATGCTTAATCATAGTATTTCTATATATTTCTGCCAGGTCCCCAGGCAGCCAATCCTCTGTGAGGACTTAGACATTCAAATTTTCAAATCAGGGCCTGCACGGTTTCCCAGCCAATCATATATGTGTCCTGAGGCATTCAAATTTGCATATTGGGGCCTTCATGGCTTCTAAGCCAGCCAATCATATCTGAGGGCTGAGGAATTCAAATCCACAAATCAGGGCCTGCACGGCTTCCCAGCCAGCCAATCATATATGTGGCCTCAGGCATTCAAATTTGCATATTGGGGAATTCGTGGCTTCTAAGTCAACAAGTCATCCATGTCGTATATCTCTAAAAATTCACATTTTAATGATAAATTGTTAACACTAGAAGATTCCCCCATCTCTTCTGAACAAAACTGTGTAAGAATGACCGCTCTAGCCCCTACGGTTAGGAAATTATGGTCATTTGTTTGTGGGGAGTCCTCACTATGAGAAATAGGCTGCAATAATCCTGTGCCTCTCTGTGCTGCGTGTGTAAAAAGATGCACCTGTTTTGGCGGGAAAACGTAAACAGCCACTCTGATTGGTGGATTTAAATTCGGCAGCTCTCTCCCTCTGTGTGTGTGTGTGTGTGTGTGTGTGTGTGTGTGTGTGTGTGTGTGTGTGTGTGTGTGTGTGTGTGTGTTTAGTGGGAGAGAGAGGACCCTGCCCTTATTTGGCAGCATGTCATTGTAGGATTTAAATTGAATATAGTTAGACTGGTTGACTGGATTAGAGCCTGTGTTTGTGTGTCCCTCTGTGCATTTCTGTTTCAATATGCCTCCATATTTGTAATTTTGTAAGTTATTACTATTCTGCTAAATCATAGTATTTCTGGTACTTTTCGGTACTTGTGCTAAATACAGTATTTCTGCTAAATCATACTATTTCTGCTTTTTATAAGATTTGTGACTAATATAGTATTTCTGCTAAATTATAGTATTTATTCTTTTTATAGGATTTGTGCCTAACATAGTATTTCTGCTAAATTATAGTATTTCTGCTTTTTATACTATTTGTGCCTAATATAGTATTTCTGCTTTTTATAGGATTTGTGCCTAATATAGTATTTCTGCTTTTTATAGGATTTGTGCTTAATATAGTATTTCTGCTTTTTATAGTATTTGTGCTAAAACATAGTATTTCTACTAAATGTAGTATTTATGCTTAATCATAGTATTTCCATATATTTCTGCCAGGTCCCCAGGCAGCCAATCCTCTATGAGGACTTAGACATTAGAATTTTCAAATCAGGGCCTGCACGGCTTCCCAGCCAATCATACATGTGTCCTGAGGCATTCAAATTTGCATATTGGGGCCTTCATGGCTTCTAAGTCAATAAGTCATCCATGTCATATATCTCTAAAAATTCATATGTTAATGATAAATTGTAAACACTGGAAGATTCCCCCATCTCTTCTGAACAAAACGGTGTAAGAATGACCGCTCTAGCCCCTACGGTTAGGAAATTATGGTCATTTGTTTGAGGGGAGTCGTCACTATGAGAAATAGACTGCAATAATCCTGTGCCTCTCTGTGCTGCGTGTGTAAAAAGATGCACATGTTTTGGCGGGAAAACGTAAACAGCCACTCGGATTGGTGGATTTAAATTCGGCAGCTCTCTCCCTCTGTGTCTGTCTGTGTGTGTTTGTGTGTGCGTGTGCGTGTGTGTGTTTGTGTGTGTGTGTGTGTGTGTGTGTGTGACAGAGAGAGAGAGAGAGAGAGAGAGAGAGAGAGAAAGCCTTTTAATGGGATGATCTCATTGTAAGATTCAAATTCAATATATTTAGACTGGTTGACTGAATTGGGCTACGTTCACACTGCAGGTCTTAATGCTCAATTCCGATTTTTTGATCAAATCCGAATTTTTTGTCTGCTCGTTCACACTACAAATAAAATGCGACAGCAAACGAGCTCTAGTGTGAACGCTCAAAGCGGCCCGCATGTGCAAAAGAAGATGTCACACAACGCGCTCTGTTTAGACACAGAGCAAACAATATTGTTTGACTGATGGCCCTTAATATAAAGACTTCGGACTTCACGTTTCCCAATTTTTGCTTTAAGTTATTTTGTTATTTACATAATAATGTAGATAACCTAATAATTATCCTTATTGCTGTTTTAGAGAGGAGCGGTGCTTCAAAGGATAGTTGCAGATTTCTGTCAGAATCTGCAGATTATGCAGTACAAATAAAATGTTCACGTTTCTCCAACGTTGTCTTCCCAGCAGTTTCACCGGGTGGCCAGGAAGCGTTCGCGATGTCTTATCGGGCGCTTCTCCGGTGCTGATAATTGGCGTCTGTCTTGTGTCAGTGACGTAAAAGACGGATTTAATGCGACTTGACCGTTCACACAGCAGTCGCTTTCTGAAACATCGGATATGTATCGGATTCAGGACCACATACGAAAGTGACCCAGATCGGATTTGAAAATATCGGATTTGTGCTGTTCACACTGTCATACCATGATCGGATATGGGTCGCATAGGGTCAAAAAAATCGGATTTGATGCGCTTTTGCCTGCAGTGTGAACGTAGCCTTGGATCTTGTGTGTGTGTCTCTCTGTGCATGTGTGTTTCCTCATGTGTACATATTTATAATTGTGTGGCTGTCATAAATTTTTTTGCAGATTTTTGTCATTTAACTAGTATATTTGAGGGACCCTCAGCATGTTCAGCATTTTTTCAGCTGTCCATTTTGCTTTTCCAATTTTTCTGTTTAACTTATTACTATTGTGCTAAATCATACTATTTCTGCTATTTTATAAGATTTGTGCTTAATATACTATTTCTGCTTTTATAGGATTTGTGCTTAATATAGTATTTCTGCTTTTTATAAGATTTGTGCTTAATATAGTATTTCTGCTAAATGTAGTATTTATGCTTAATCATACTATTTCTGCTTTTCATAGGATTTGTGCTTAATATAGTATTTCTGCTAAATGTAGTATTTCTGAATAATTATAGTTTTTCTACTAAATCATAGTACAGTATTTCTGCTTTTTATGGGATTTGTGCTTAATATAGTATTTCTGCTAAATTATAGTATTTCTGCCAAATTATAATATTTGTGCTAAAACATAGTCTTAATTTAAAGTGTAAAACATGACATTTCCTGTTCCCACTAGGTGGCGCTGTCCTTGATGTCAAATATGGCAGTTGAAATATGTTCAGGGGTGGAGCCTTATCATATGTGTTCACTTTGGTCAAGGTCAGAAAATGTATGACAAAATGAGAGGCAATAAGATTTTCATGGCGAGTCATCGAAATTCGCCATGGCGCCACGGCCTCATAGTATTGTGAAAACTCAAAAGCTCCGCAATTTAACATGGCACAAGGGTGTAGTTGACACTGTCCAAATTTGAAGTTTATAGGACAAAATCCCAAGGAGGAGTTCGAAAAAGTTCGAGGCATGGAAATGGCAAAATTAGAGCCAAAATGTCACCTTCACTTCTAAATTGCGGACTTCCTGTTGGGATTAGGACTTTTTTGTTCGACTCTGAACGTTATATAGGTGTACTGACTTTCAAACTTGGAGGCCATACCCATACCGGGGGCTCGCGTTTTTCATTTTTCTAGGTGGCGCTACTGAGCTAATTTTCCCTGGCCATGTCTGAGAACATTAAAATACGTAAATTTTCACCAGACCTGACGCGTGTGCAAAATTTCATGAGTTTTCGAGCATGTTTAGGCCCTCAAAAGGCCGATTCATTTGCCGAAATAATAATAATAATAATAATAATAATAATAATAATAATAATAATAAACAGAGCAATTACAATAGGGCCTTCGCACTATCAGTGCTCGGGCCCTAATAATAATAAACAGAGCAATTACAATAGGGCCTTCGCACTATCAGTGCTTGGGCCCTAATAATAATAATAATAATAAACAGAGCAATTACAATAGGGCCTTCGCACTGTCAGTGCTCGGGCCCTAATAATAATAATAATAATAATAATAATAAACAGAGCAGATACAATAGGGCCTTCGCACTATCAGTGCTCGGGCCCTAATAATAAACAGAGCAATTACAATAGGGCCTTCGCACTGTCAGTGCTCGGGCCCTAATAATAATAATAATAATAATAATAATAATAATAAACAGAGCAATTACAATAGGGCCTTCGCACTGTCAGTGCTCGGGCCCTAATAATAAAAAACAGAGCAGATACAATAGGGCCTTTGCACTGTCAGTGCTCGGGCCCTAATAATAATAATAAGAAACAGAGCAGATACAATAGGGCCTTCGCACAGTCAGTGCTCGGGCCCTAATAAGAAACGGAGCAGATACAATAGGGCCTTCGCACTCTCGGTGCTCGGGCCCTAATAATAAGAAACGGAGCAGATACAATAGGGCCTTCGCACTATCAGTGCTCGGGCCCTAATAATAATAATAATAAGAAACGGAGCAGATACAATAGGGCCTTCGCACTCTCGGTGCTCGGGCCCTAAAAAAAGGGCCTGGGCGATGAGGGGAAGTAACAAAAAGTGTCCAGGTCAGAAAAAGGAGCAATACATTCAGGAACAGAGTTTTTAAAATCTTCCAAAAAGCATTAGCTCACATATCAAACTCAAATAATTAGCCTGACTTGTAGAACACCACCTATCAAAAAGTTTTCTCTTCTCTCTTGCAAAGTCAAGGAAAGATTGACCCCGTGTCAACTCTAATCCTCGAAAATACTATAGGGTTCATGTACAAGTTCAAAGGCTTTGAGGACAGCACTTAAGCTTTTTATAAACTAAAAAGTCCTCCATAGATATACCAGAACAAACTTCCTGAGCCTTACCTGTCAACTTACATAGCAACATCACACACCACATGTCTTGAGGCCAGTACTCGTCACCTCCAGCTGATGCAACTTTAACGCCATTTCAGCCTGAAGACAACCGCCACACCCCCTACGCCAACTCTCTCACAGGCTAGCCAACAATTAAACAGATTAATAGTTAATTAAACAACTGGGCTCGAGGCGACTTGAAAGGCAAAGCTTCAGCAACCGGAGCCCTGAATTGCCTACCCCCAACAGGGAACTTATCCCTGCCCAGGATTACTCCAAAAACAAGAAAAGGCAAATAATAAAAGAGTGCACGAAGGAAGAACTTAAAAAGCTCAGGTGGACACTCACCTAACTAAACTGGGAAGGTTTATTTCTACTCTTCTCAAAAGGCAACACGACCGTTACATAAAAGCAGAAAAAAAACAAACACCACTAATATCAAACTCCCTTTTCAGATCCCGGACCAGCACCCACTAGTTATGTTCCCTTAAAAAGGGGTCCAGGCGATGAGGGGAAGTAACAAAAAGTGTTCTGGTCAAAAAAAGGAGACAGAGGCAAAATGGCTAAATTGAAGTTTTATTACAGTTTCTATTAATAACTCAACTAAAACAGACGGCCAAGCCGCTATCACCATTTGAAGAAACAAACCAAAACTCAGACGTTGGTCAGTACTACTGAAAAATAAATCAAAGTAAAGGGTTAGTCACCAAATACTAGTGATGTGACGTTCTGTATCGAGGCTTCGAAGCTTGTGTCCAGTAATGGAGGGGGCGTTTCCGCGATGCGCGTATCGAGGCTTGCTTCATTTATGGGAGGAGCTGAAAATGATGACGTCCGAAGCCTCGCTGCCCGGCTGTACCACGTGACTGGTTCATGAAGTGGTTCGAACTTTGCCGCGAGCTATGACAGTGATATAAAGCCCTCAGACTTCATTCAAAATGTGGGTGTTTGATGGAGAGTTGCAGTTAGTGAGAGTTTGGAGACAGTTTGGAGGTTTAGGAGAGTGAGGAGAGAAAGTCAGGAGAGAATGGAGCCAGCTAAGAAGAGGAGGATGTCCTCCCCTGTGTGGGAACATTTTGATCTTATTCCTCCCAACAAGGTATGTAAATTTCTACAGAAGATGTATTTTCATAATACTGATGGTGCAATACAATTTATGTTAAGCTGTCTTTACTTTTGTACAAGGTGAAGTGTTTGCTATGTGCCAGGGAGCTGGGATATAACAACACCTCATCCATGCTTAGGCACTACAGAGCTTTGCATGAGAATAAGGGGAACACCGATTGTGGAGCAAGACCAGGTGAGCCATCAAATGCCATGATAATATAGCATGCAGTAATGTTACTAAATATTATACAACTGTAATAAGTTACGTGTGATATTTATATTTGTGCTTTGTTTTTGTTGTCTTTCCTCAGGAGAACAATCTCAAATAGATGAAGACCTGGTTAGCATGGTGATTGAGGACTCCCAGCCATTTAGCATTGTGGAGGACAAAGGATTTAAAAGATTTGTTAAATCGTTAAATCCTAGCTATGTTCTCCCCACTAAAAAGGCCATAAAAGCAGTGAAAATTTAGTTTTTACAGAATAAAATGTGGGCAGGACTGAGGCTCAAAGCCTCAGTGTGTAGCTGTCTATACCTCAACGTTACAAAAGCACAACCACTGTCCACACCCCAACCACACCTCACATCACAGTAAATGATCATTTTCCATACTGCCAGTATAAATATACACAGTATACTGCCATCACTAAAATATACACGTGTTACACACTCCTTTTGTTGTTGACATTTACAGGCTGTGTGCAAAAGGCCACACTCTTCAAATTCATGCCAACTAATATTTTTACGTCCAGTAGGTGTCCTACTAGAGCAAATGAAGCTTCAAGAAGCTTTGCGCTGGGATGAACCAATTGGATGAAAAGCTTCAGTGCTTCATGAAGCTTCATCTACCCATCACTACCAAATACGATCCTCTCCACCGAGCAGGCACAAACAGTCACAAAACACAGCTCACTAGCGGCAAAGACCAACATGGCTCTCTGGCACCAGAGCTCACCTTTCTCTGACCTTAAATACTTTTAATTGCTGATGGGAGTCAGCTGTAGAAAAGAAAAAGGGTGGCACCTAGGACAGGAGAGATGGTAGGACGCCCTAACCCACACAGGCAACTTCAGGAAGAGGCTCTGCTAGGGCCGTAACAATGGCCAACTTTGTATGTCCTTTGGTGGGACATTGTCTTTTTCAGTGCAGCTACAGAGTAAAACTAAAAAAACACAGATATTACCAGTTTGTGAAAACGTGTTTTTCACTGTTGAGAATCCATCTGTTGTTATATGAGTAGACTGATGCAGATCACAGTTACATACAAGACACAGATGTAGCTGCAATGTGATTAAAGCTGACAGAAAATATTTTTGACCTGAGGCTACACTTTCAACTTTCCTCGTTTGGTTAATTCCTTTGACTCTAATGAAGGAGAGATTGTCAGCAGGATCATATTGATGAAGAGGGGGGCTACTATTTTCAGCTGTATCTTATTGAATCTGTTGGATGAACACACATGGAAGGCCTGCAAAGGATGCTGTCTAGGGAAAAATATGAATAGGCAGATGTACAGGAAGAAACATAGTGTGAGATGAACATGTACATGTCGGCTCATGCACAATCAGACTAATAACACAGCAGAAGCACACTGAGCTTTAATTTCCATGTAATTGGATATAGGCCTCTCCTGCAGATTAAGTTTACAGTAATTAGTCTTTTCATGTAGAGGGAACACAGCCAGTGTCTCTACATTGCATTATTAAGCCTTAGGCTTATTAACATACACAAAGGCTAGGTGTTATTAGGAAAAATCTGCAGTTTCCTCTCACACCACAGATATGTGGTATGTGTGGGGGGATTAAAATGGCTGTTGTCAAAGAATTAAAAGGTCGACAATAGCAGCTGGTTTTCTTCAGGTCAGAGCTGTTCTCTGTCATTGAAAGTGTTAAGATAAGCTTGTGGCTATTACAGCCCAGGACTGCATCTTGCCTGTCTGACCACCTTATCTCCTTCTGCTATAATAACCCAGCTACACCATCGGGCTCTGGACATGGATAAGAGTGTCAGTATACAAGCATGTGTGTGTGTTAGGATTCAACTGAGACACAACTGAGAATGTGGCTCTTTTTTTCTACTACTAACAAATGTGATTTCGACCATGTCAACCTTGTTTGTAGGGGCAGTTTAACATGCAGAATTTTGGGCATGGGAATCAGACCTCTCTTCAGGTACTGCTCAGAAAAATAACATTTGAACCAAAAATGATCTTATCAACAAAAATAGAGATGCACTGTACAATTTTTAATTACCAGAAGTGTAGAATGACCACTCGGTAGCTTTCTTTATAATGCTGCTTTATTGGACGTGCTCAGCATCAGTTGTAACAACACAACAACATTTACAACAGCTAGGAATAAACTGCCACTAGGCAGGCATCGTCAAGGTGATTCCTAAAATGCTATTATCTTAAAAAAAAAAAAAAACCTCCTGCTTCTCTGCTCTCCAGGAGTTCACTCTGCAGGTGGGGGAGAGCTATAAGAGAGGTGTAGAATGAACTTAACCTGGGTGTCTATTGTGTTTTCTGGGAGTTGATTGGATGATGGGGTGAGCACAGTTTCCTCTGCAGTCTGGTCCGGATGGGCCTGGGCCCCCTGGCCTTGGTGGTTTCCAGAGGGCGGGGGTGCCTACTGGGGTCAGCAGGTGAGCTGGCCCCAACGAGGGGCTAGGAGTAAAAAGTAAAAACGTGGAAGGGCTTGGAGTAAAAACAACCACCAGTGGAAACTGCAGTGCTAATGGCTGAAAATGAAGGAAGAGGATAGGGGCAAGGGATGTTCTCACACAGTGTGAGACAATGAAAGGTAGGAGTGTAGAGGTGAGGGTAGGGAGTACGATCGGTAAAGGGAGACCCCTGGTTGGTATCATAGTATGTTATCATCAGAAGTTGGTCAGGAGAGATGAAGAGAGGAGAAGAGTGTATCAGATGGCACTATATAGGGAGTGCAGAATTATTAGGCAAATGAGTATTTTGTCCACATCATCCTCTTCATGCATGTTGTCTTACTCCAAGCTGTATAGGCTCAAAAGCCTACTACCAATTAAGCATATTAGGTGATGTGCATCTCTGTAATGAGAAGGGGTGTGGTCTAATGACATCAACACCCTATATCAGGTGTGCATAATTATTAGGCAACCTCCTTTCCTTTGGCAAAATGGGTCAAAAGAAGGACTTGACAGGCTCAGAAAAGTCAAAAATAGTGAGATAGCGATAGGTGAGATAGAGTGAGATAGGTGTTGCAGAGGGATGCAGCAGTCTCAAAATTGCAATGCTTCTGAAGCGTGATCATCGAACAATCAAGCGTTTCATTCAAAATAATCAACAGGGTCGCAAGAAGCATGTGGAAAAACCAAGGCGCAAAATAACTGCCCATGAACTGAGAAAAGTCAAGCGTGCAGCTGCCAAGATGCCACTTGCCACCAGTTTGGCCATATTTCAGAGCTGCAACATCACTGGAGTGCCCAAATGCACAAGGTGTGCAATACTCAGAGACATGGCCAAGGTAAGAAAGGCTGAAAGACGACTACCACTGAACAAGACACACAAGCTGAAACGTCAAGACTGGGCCAAGAAATATCTCAAGACTGGTTTTTCTAAGGTTTTATGGACTGATGAAATGAGAGTGAGTCTTGATGGGCCAGATGGATGGGCCCGTGGCTGGATTGGTAAAGGGCAGAGAGCTCCAGTCAGACTCAGACGCCAGCAAGGTGGAGGTGGAGTACTGGTTTGGGCTGGTATCATCAAAGATGAGCTTGTGGGGCCTTTTCGGGTTGAGGATGGAGTCAAGCTCAACTCCCAGTCCTATTGCCAGTTTCTGGAAGACACCTTCTTCAAGCAGTGGTACAGGAAGAAGTCTGCATCCTTCAAGAAAAACATGATTTTCATGCAGGACACGCATCCAAGTACTCCACAGCGTGGCTGGCAAGAAAGGGTATAAAAGAAGAAAAACTAATGACATGGCCTCCTTGTTCACCTGATCTGAACCCCATTGAGAACCTGTGGTCCATCATCAAATGTGAGATTTACAAGGAGGGAAAACAGTACACCTCTCTGAACAGTGTCTGGGAGGCTGTGGTTGCTGCTGCACGCAATGTTGATGGTGAACAGATCAAAACACCGACAGAATCCATGGATGGCAGGCTTTTGAGTGTCCTTGCAAAGAAAGGTGGCTATATTGGTCGCTGATTTGTTTTTGTTTTGTTTTTGAATGTCAGAAATGTATATTTGTGAATGTGGAGATGTTATATTGGTTTCACTGGTAAAAATAAATAATTGAAATGGGTATATATTTGTTTTTTGTTAAGTTGCCTAATAATTATGCACAGTAATAGTCACCTGCAGTCAGATTTACTTTCACTGGAGATCTGCACCGACTCCGTTATGTTTAGTGTGTGGAGAAAAGCTCTCAAACAGCGCCATTATGAATGAAATGCTGGGCCCTGACACGGTTAAAGAAATAGCCAAAGTCCCGCTCTCAGATAACACAATTGCCAGACGTATTGATGACATGTCTGCAGACATCGAAAGTGTGGTTTTGGAGAAGATATGCTTCAGTGGGAAGTTTGCATAGCAACTCGATGAGTCTACGGACATTAGATGACATTCCCCACTCTTGGCCAATGTGCGTTTTGTGGATCGAGACTCCATCAGAGAAAACTTTCTATTTTGCAAGGCACTGCCAGAAAAAAACAACAAGAGAAGAAATTTTTCGGGTTACATCCGAATATCTTGAACAAGGAGGACTTAAGTGGGAAAACTGCACGAGTGTCTGCACTGATGGAGTAGCAGCCATGGTCGGGCGCACCAAAGGTTTCGTTAGCAGAGTGAAAGCGATACACCCAGATGTTATTGTTACGTACTGTTTTCTGCACCCTGAGGCGCTTGTTGCCAAAACTTTACCAGCAGACCTAGCTCCTGTGTTGGATGATGTTGTGCGCATGGTAAAAACATCTGAAAAGAAAACTGAAAACAGAAAGAGATGTTGAGGAAGAGCTTCGTGTATGCCTTTATTCAATTCCTGCCAGAATATCATCTTTGTGTTCATCTAGACAGGCCCAGGTTTCACACTGAGTGAGTATAAACAAACTGAGAGACTAACTTGCCATTATATGTACTGTATTAGGCTACAATGTGTCATTTTGGAGCAAGTTTGGTTGGTGGTGTGCCACAGGATATTTTTAATCTATAAAATGTGCCGCGACTCAAAAAAGGTTGAAAAACACTGCTCTAAACTGTGAGTGAAGTTTTAAGATACCCCATTTTTCTGTCACAAACTATACTTATTGTTTTAGCTGAGAATGTAAGTGGCATAGTCTTCACATGTCTGGTCAGGTTGTCAAAATAGAACATGTTTGCAAAAGTGCTCCGATGTTTTCGGAGATGTCACTAGCTCCGCTAACAGTCAGCTGACAGAGTGCAGCAAGCTCACAGCCCTGGTGTTCCAGGTTAACTGATTGTTTTAGTTTAACAGATTTGATTTCATAGATTTGTTTACACGTTCAACTCTGTGTTCCACATGTTGCACCCGCTGATTCTCATTTTCACTGAACTTTCTGTCTCTTTCTGTTAGTGTGTCAGCATGCAGTTTGCTGAGGACCTCAACAAAAAAGGTCGCCATCCTCTTCGTCTCCTACAAATCCATACAAGCATCAATATTATCTCAAGATGACAATGGAATTATTTTCCTCATGGCACCACCGATCAATTCAAGGGACCCTCAGTTTACTTGCATACATCCTGCTCACCTGTCTGCTGTTTAACACCTGCTGCTGATTCAGGAAACACGCCCACGTGCATCGTTTGCAGTGGTGCTGAAACCCAGGCTTGGGGCACGAGAGACCCGACCAGACTCTTGCACTTTTCAGTACATTTCTTTATTGCAGCTGTCGACTTACATACGCAGCTGCAGCTTTTCGGCTGCAGCCTACACACATCAGCAACAACAACAGGAACTAGTTCATTCTGTTTTAAGGCAGCAAGGCGTGATTGGTTATGCTGCTCAGGTGCGTCTCCCTCCCCCGCAGCCGCGCCGCAGACCACACCCCGCCACAGCTCTGCAGTCAAAAACAAGCTCACTGCAGCCACTAAGAGTGAATAGTATTAAACTCTCATTAGATTATATATTTTTCATCTCTGTTCACAAGTTTCTGGATTTCCTTTTTTTTTCTATATAAGACTAAGACTGAACTTTATTTTTCCATGTTTGAAAATGTTCACATTCTGTTTAACTTGTTGCTTTTTTGAAGAAGTGGTGCAGACTAATGAAGCAGTCTAGTGACAAAAGTTACAAAAATTATACAATATACTTTTTATGTTTGTACAATATACTGTCATGTTAGTACAATATACCTTTCACGTTTGAACAATATAATATTTATATTGTACGAACGTGATAATTATGTATATTGTAATAACGTGATAGTATATTGTACAAACATTAAAAGTATATTGTTAGACCAATATACTTTTCATGTTATAACGTGATATAGCTCTATTTTTCTTTTGCCTGGGTGGCAGCTCTACGCTTCCGTATCCGAGGCTTTTCAATGTGGCCTCACAAACTTATCACGACTACAACCATGAAAAGAGTTGGATGGACATTGCTGCTCAATCACAGCTGCCTGGTCAATGTTTTTCATTAGTAATTTAGCAAAGTTGATGGTGTGTGTGTGTGTGTCTGTGTGAGTAAAAGACAGAGAGAGGGAGAGCAAGGGACAGATTTTGTATGATAAGCTTCATGTTATGGACGCACAGTTTGAGCACTCAGGTCGCATCAGAGCATCAGGCCCTGCATTGTGACCATTGACTGTAGAAAACATGGACGACGCGACCCCGCCTCCTACCATTGTGCAAAAATGAAGCCAAAATATCCCGCTTGTGGAGGCTGCTATCTTGCAAATTTGGAGCCAGAGTCTGCGCAGTAGTGACTTGAGGTGGAGCGACTGTGTAACGCTCCTGCCCACGCACCCGCTGGACGTGACCGCAAACACGCCCCCCTACACTTTTTATGTAGCCTGGCGACTCGGGTTTTTTTGCTGGTTTACCGCGACTGACGACCCGTTTAATTAAGGTAAATACAACCATGTCACTGTTATAAAAAAGACACACAGCTTATCATCTTATAGTTCTAAAATCACTCTGTTGTTAATTCGTTAGTTAGATTAGCCGCTAGCATACGCACTGTGTTGGAGGCTTGTTGCTAGCTAGTTAGCGATGCTACACACCTGCTACTCTTAATAGTCTTCAACACTTATGTTTTTTTATCCATTTTTAGACAGCGATGAGAGCACACTCTACCCAGGCCCAGACTTACTGTTAATATCAAAAAATATAATGCTGTCCTTTGAGATTTAACATAAGACTTTGAGTGTAATGGATCTGAAACTGTTTAAATCTTCAGAGCCCTCTACAGCCTGGTAACATGGAAACTTTAAAAACATCAGTAGAACGTTGCAGTAGCGTAGTCTAATTTGTTCTTTTCATTTAATAATAGAGTCCATATTATATCAACAGCTACATTCACCCTGGAGAGAAACTAGTGAGGGAGACCATCAGGACCAAGCTGGGTTTCCTGGGTCCAGATGTTTGGAGAAATTTCTTCCCTTTCTTTCATCACAGCTGTCCTGTGCCAGAAGTTCTGTTGACCCACTGAGAGAGGCATCATTTACGAAACACCAGGAACACTGAAGCTCATTGCATTGATCAAGCAGGACTCATGATCTTCACCAGCAGCTCCCTCACAGGGAAATCTTCAGCACTCCTCCGTAGGCCCGCCCCAGGAGATGGATAAATGCAGCATTTCATGAACACTGTGATGGAGACCTTTGGTTTGTGTAATGTTATAAATACTCAGATACTCCCCAGAGGCTCTGGACTTTTACATAAAGATATTATATTCAGTCCTGTAGAAAGTTATATATTTAAAAATATGTGATCCTCTCTGGTTACTCTAGTATGAATAACTCTGAATCACTTTATGGTAAATAACACACTATGTGTAAAAAAACTGTGAAAAAATTCCAGATGACAAGTTTGTAGTTCAACATACAAGTGACGACCTTTAACCTTCATCAGGTTTTATTTAATTGTGTCAGAGAAAATCTCACGTGCTCTTCATGCAGCTGAGTACATCAAGTGTTTGAAACGGAAGCTGTGCAGGTCTGAGATACAAACTGAGGTCCTGTTAATGCTGATATATAGTGACACAGTTACATGAGTTAATAATTCTTTTGTTTTTTTGTCTTTAACTTTATCAATAAAGCTGCAGCTTTCACTACAGCACATGTGGTACTTTAACCTTTGTACTGTTTTCATCAGTTCATTTTGCAGTTAACATGTGAACATGTTGGATGATCTGTCTGCTGTCACTCGGTGGGGCTGAGGTCTGAATCTGAGGGCAGCTCCTGTATTCACAAAGACAACAGAACCATCAAACTCAGATATAAATTTTATCCCTCAATATTGAAATAAAGCTGATTCTTCTGTCCTCACACACTCAGGATCTGAAATTCTTCTCTTGCATTTTTTTCAGTATTACAGTACACTATAGTACTTTAATCCATAGTTCCTGATTAATGAGGAGTTACTGAAGTACAAGCTTTTTAAAAAATTGTTACTGTCTTTACAGATGTGGCAAGAGACTGAAAACATGCTGTTGTTTGCACATATTTAATATTCAGCTCTGCACAGGAGCTGCAGCAGGGTGCAGCCTGTTGCTTTTACAGTATATACTTGTAATAAAAGTACAGTAACAGTAATTAGTGACTGAGCAGCCTGGGGCGTTTCTCTTGATTTCTTTAGTAAATTCATTCACCTGCACAGCTAAACGAACCCTGACAGCCGAGTGCTCATTTTAGCTAGCTAGGTCTCAGGAGCTAGCTAAGGACGGTAGTTACGGATTAGCTTGCAAACATGTTTAACTTACCGAAAAAGTGCAGCGGGCCTCGGTCCTTCTGTCAGGTAGTCCAGTTTACTGAAGAACACCTCAGGCTGTCAGGTTAAAACACACGGTCGTGTTTTCGTAGCGCAAACGCTGGCCCTCCTCTCAGAGCCTACGTTCTATCTGCTATTCGCGAACAGAGATGCGCAAGTTTCTCCGTGACTGCAGCTGTCAGTCAAAGCTGTTATGATGACGTTTCACCCCAATTTAACATCACCGCGGTAGGAATTAGAATCAAACTTATGGGAAAGGAGACCCCTTGGACATAAATCAGCGTGATGAGAACTATTGATAACAAAAGAAAGAATTTTGGAAAAAAATTATCTGAGGAGAATGCGACAGACTGGCGACCTGTCCAGGGTGTACCCCGCCTTTCGCCCTATGACAGCTGGGATAGGCTCCAGCACCCCCTGCGACCCTGAAAAGGATAAGCTGAAGCGAATGGATGGATGGATGGATGGAGAATTAATTTATTTTAGTCTGACCCCAGTCCCATCCGCTAACATGGAGGAGGTGGGTTTTATGACCTATACTGCAGCCAGACACCAGGGGCCGATAGAGACGTTTTGGCTTCATTTTTGGGGAGCCTTCGCGTCGTCCATGTTTTCTACAGTCAATGATTGTGACTTATGAACTTCTAACCCCTGAGATTCAATTGTACAGTGTTACGGCCCTAGCAGGGCCTCCTCCTGAAGGTGCCTGTGTGGGCGTGTCCCACCACTTCTTCTGCCTGAGGTGCCACCTTTCCCTGTAACACAGCTGACTCACATCAGTAATTAAAAGTATTTAAGCCCAGGGAAAGGTGAGCTCTGGGCCAGAGTGCCATTTTGTGTGGTGTTTGCAGCTAGTGAGCTGTGTGTGTTTTGTGGTGTTTGCAGCTAGTGAGCTGTGTGTTTTGTGGTGTTTGCAGCTAGTGAGCTGTGTTTGTGGTTTCCAGCTAGTGAGCTGCGCTTTCCTTTTGACTTTGCTTTATTGACCAACGCCTGAGTTTTGTTTGTTTTTCTTAAATGGTGATAGCGGCTTGTCCGTCTCTCTTAGTTGAGCTACTTTAATAAAACTCTTTAATTTAACCCTTTTGCCTCCTTGACTCCTTTTTCTAACCCGGTCACTTTTTGTTACTCCCCCCTCACCGCCTAGACCCCTCAGGGGAACGTAACAACAGTTTGAGCAGGAGCGGAATAACGTGACTGAAAAAAATCGTATAGTGTTTGCCCAGCTTAATGCAGACTGTTTAAACTAAACAAGCTGCTGTTTCACATAATAAACCCTGTCACCCGCAGTATTGCCTTCTGTTTTAACAGTTAAAGCAGTAGAGGTGTCATGGTCCTGGGTCGTGTGACCCAGTGTGTTATGCTTAACCTATTTTGATGTTTATTGTTTGCTTAGGTTCTTTAAGGTAGTCCAGTCCTTTTGTAATTATGTTACCCTTGCATTACGTCTCCCTTGCCCTTCGTGTGTTTACGTCTGTGTGTCTTGTACTGTCAAGTTCATGCTGTCAGTCATGTCACCTCCCCCTGTACTACGTCTCCCCGGTTCATGTCTCATGTTTCCTGTTTTACTTTGAAGGCCTGCATTCACTGTCTGTGTATTCAGCTCACTCCTCCTGTCCTGTCGTTAAGTTCATGTGTGTCAGCTGCGTTCCCATGTGTGGCCACTTCCCCTGATCATCCCTCATGTGTATTTAGTCTCTGTGTTTCTTACAGTCTGTGTCGCGTCGTCTGTGTTCCCACCCTCCGTGTTTCCATGCCTGGTCTGTTGTCTTCCAAGCCATAGCCTCACCATAGTTTGTTCCCAGTTTAGGTTTTTGTTTAGCCACGCCATCCCTGCTGTATTTGCACACCTTGTTTTCAGCCATATTAAAGGCTCGCCTTCTGTTAAAGTTCACTCCCGTCTGTTCACTTGTGTACGCACCTGGGTCCATTACACGCATTCTCCACTCGGTCCGTCACAGCGGACCGTGACAAGAGATGAGCTGTTTGCATGTGCGTTGAACTCTAGTGTCATTAACCAGGCTAGCTGTTAGCTTATAGCCAGTGTTGGGGAGTAACGGAATACATGTACCGCTGTTACGTATTTAGAATACAAAATATGAGTAACTGTATTCCGTTACAGTTACCGTTTAAAAAGGTGGTATTCAGAATACAGTTACTTTGTTGAAATAAATGGATTACACTGCGGTACTTTCCTGTTTCATTTTGTCGCGGGTCAGGACTGTTTGGGTTTTGTTTGACAGCTACGTTCTTTCGTTCCAGGCGGCAGCGTTACGGTTGCCATGGTTACAGGGCGACGCTCTCTCTCTCTTTCTGCGACTGTGTGTTTCCTGGGTGAGAGAGCGCCTTTTCGTTGTTGTTGTTGTTGTTGTGCTAAGCTAACAGGCAGAATGCTACAAGCATAGCTCTAAAGAATGTAGCATCATGGGCAGTATAGTCCGTGTTGCAGGGAGAATGGACTGCCATACACGTTATGTGTCTGTGAGCGCGAGGAGGGAGAAAAAGGCGAGTGGAAAGGTACGAGTTGTCGTTGAGGAAAAACGGGAGCTGGAAGCATGTAAATATAATAATAACCACTGCAGCCAAGAAGAGTGCCTGACGAGCCCAGTTGTAAGTAAGCTATTAAGACTCGACTGTACACCGTGTTCGTGTTTTCCTCCGAAAACAATAAGTTCCGTTGGAGCAGCCTTTCAACGCCTCTCTCTGTCTCTCGCAAGAAAAATTGACCCACACAACAAAGTAAAGCTATTTTTCGGCTATGAGCCGACAGGGACCCCGCCGTATTAGTCAGAGGTCCCTTTACTACAGTTCGGAGTCGCGGACCTTCAGTAATAGTAATAAATCACACAGCAATAGTACATTCACGTTGTTGTAAAAAGCACGATAATATATTAAGTAATCCAAAGTATTCAGAATACGTTACTCTCATTGAGTAACGTAACGGAATACGTTACAGAATACATTTTGGGGCATGTATTCTGTATTCTGTAACGGAATACATTTTAAAAGTAACCTTCCCAACACTGCTTATAGCTCACGCTAGCTAACCAGCGAGCAGTAAACAGGACAGCTGCACAAAACAAACTTATCTCACTACAACGTAGCGCCAAAAATATGACTCGCAGCTCGAGCTCGACACAGCTTCTGTAACATAAGACTGACATCCAGCTAACCACAGCTAAAAAGATATTTAGAGAAAACTTAGCATTTCCTCAGGTTACACGAGTTGAGTTGTTTCACGCTGAAAAGTTGGTTTGTTTTCGCTCTCACTGAAGACACCGACACTGAAGACATAACTGTTCTTTTGTACTGCTTTTAAGCGAAACATTCTTTGTATGTGAGGAAAATGCTGTTCATCCTCTTCAGCTCTAGCGTAGACTCTGCCATGTTTTCATGTTTCTTCTTTCCGTGTGTCCGCTACTTTGAAACTGCAGGCTTCTTGAAAGACATCCGAGACTCTTCTTTGGATGCTGGCTGCCTTTTGTTTTGTTTTCTGTCAAGATGATCCCACACTGCTTCGATTATCTTGAGGTTCGAACCCTGGAGAGATCAATCCATGACTGATGCGTTGTTTCATCCAGGCATACTTTGACTACATTGGCAGTATGTTTGCGATCATTGTCGTACTGAAAAATGAAGTTGCTGACAATCAGACACTACGTGGTATTACATGGTCGATCAAAATCTGGTGGAACTTTTCTACATTCATAATTTGATTAATTTGGATAAGAGCTCCAACAACACTGGCTGAAATCCAGCCTCAAAGCACAGTAGAGTATCCACGCTGTGTTAAAGACGGCTATAGACATTCACTGTTGTATCTCTCTTCGGACCTCTTCCATGCATATTTCAAATTTGGATTCATTACTCCATAAAACATATTACAGCTGATTTCTTTTTCCAGTCAATTTCTTGTGTAATTTGGCACACCTCAGCCTTATTTTTCTCTGTTCTCCTTCCTTAAGAATGGCTTATTAACAGCCACCCTTCCAACTCAGATAACTTTTGATGAGGTTTCATGAAATGTTTACAGCACTTGAGTTACTCGCCACGGCCATCCTAAATGCTAAGAACACTAAACTTTAATTCTAAATTACGTAATTAACGTTAACCAGAAAAAACAAGCCAAAGTCAAAATGTTGCTGCGCTGACCTGTGGTATGCTATGTCTTCTAAAGCACGTATAATGTAAACAGAACTGGTCTTTGCACAGAAGCCTGTGGAGCTTCATAATTAACCTCAGTGTGTGAAGAGGACTCTCCATTTAATAATAGCTGTAATAAAATGTTATGGCCGACGGTGTTAAACGCTGCACTTGGGTCTAGCAGGGAAGATTTCAACTTTTCAATATGAATGAAGGCTGAAAACTGATTAGATTAATGTCTGATGATCTTTTCTGTGCTTCTTCAAGTTTGTAACACCAAACATATTAAAGGATGGTGTAAAGTTCACAAGAAGAATTTAATTAGACACACATTTACTATTTTTCTTTATACTCTTTCTTTCTTGACATGTTTAATATGATTACTATCAGAGGAGAAAATGAACCTTGTGTAGTCTAAAAACTTTTTTATTTAATCAAACTGTAATGTTGTTGAACTCTGACGGACGTGTCTTTTAATCTTGTCAACAAATCCTTAATCACCTAAATGTGCCATTTATCATCTTGTAAAATGTTCCCTCTGCTTCTGTTGCACATCTCCCCGGACACCCTCTGCTTCACCAGCCCTGTGCAGCTGGTCCAACCCCTGCCTGCCTCCTTAAACTGGGGTGTTTAAATCTCTTTACCTCTGTTGTGAACTTCACACAAAGTTTGTGGTAACAAAATCAAACTGACGAGGATCTCGTTTGAAAAACACACACACTCACGAGACAAAATAAAAACAGACTGCTCAAAGCAAAAGCAGAGCCCTCACAGCTGGTAGCACAAAACACAGTGACAACGTGCGTATCAGATACCCTCAGTGCCAAAAGCATAAATATGAAAAAATGTGATCACCAAGAATATCCTAAAAATGGCATTGAGGTGCGTGTTACAGTAAAAAAAAAAAAAAAAAATAGCCAAATTTTCATCTGAAAATGTTGAATTTTAGTAAAAACAATGCTCTGTAGTTTGATACTGTCGTTACAGACAAAGCAGATGTTTAAAGCCTTCGGACGCTCATTTGAAATGCACACATTCTCCTTATCAGCTGGAAACATTAAAGCCGTAAAATGACTTTTTCAAACGGATAAAAACTATTGAACAGCAGCAATGTTGAGCCTGTTCCAAAATTTGAATGTACATGTGTTGAAGGTGCGGGTCTTGTTGAATTATTAAACATACTTTCTTTAATTTTTCGAGCCACAAAAACAACAACTTTTAATTTTCTTCTGCTTGAGTATCGGCCTCGGGTAGCTCTACTTATCATTGCTCAGTCAGTTGTCTGTTTTTGCTACTTTTTTTCAAGGAGCACTGGATTATTGGTAAGGGTGACTTTATGTGTTTAGCTACTTAAGTGGAAGTACTGTGGATAGTTTTACCTTACATACATAGATCTACCAGTACAGCTTCTGAGGTATCTGTTTACAAAATGTTATAATCTATTCAAAGGTTCTTTGCAATTTTACATTGATAAACATTATCCTTAACACATTTGGCCCACATAAAGTACTATGGCCATCACACGGTCATTTAGAATTGTTTAAATAACTCGTGTCTTAAGTCCTTCCATCAAACAGAAAATTAAAAAAAAAAACATGGTTCACTTTTACATCACAAAATGTTAGAAATATAAGCCGTTCATAACAACCTGAAAGGCTGGGAGTTTAAAATGCAAACCGATGGAAGCAGAAGTAGAAGACTATAATGTCACAGAGCACACGGTGTCTATTATTGTGTAGACATTTATAAATAAGAGCTTAAAATAAAGATGCTTAATTTCTTAAGAAATAAACAGGTGGAGTGATCTTTATCAAAAGTGGATGTTGCATCTGTGGCTAAACCACTGTACCCAAAAAACTTTAAAAATCTACTGTGTGTGAGGCTGTGTAAGTAAAGCTTGCCCTTCACACCCACGTGTAATAAACCATTTGTTGGGGGTTGTGGATTTGACACCTCAGCATTGTGAAAGTGGGGAAACATGTTTCTGACTGTGCATAAGATTTCTGCTTACAACTTAGAATCTCAGTTCTAAATGAAATTCAGATGTTTTTTAAGTATGGCTAATGTATTATTTGACTTCTAAGGCACACACACACACACACACACACACACACACACACACACACACACACACACACACACACACACACAAGAACAACACAGAGAAGAAGAAGAGGGGGTAGTTTTACTACGCATCATAAAAACGCAATCATTCATCTTCCGACTGTATCTTTCTGTTCTGGCTTTAGAATCATAGGTTGTTTACTGAACCGTACTTTGGGAGTCATACTGTTGTGATACTGGGGAGAAAAGGGTAAGGTTTAAACCATTACACACAAAACTTGAAAAACCTAAAGAGTGTGTGAGACTGCTAGCTGTGTTGTTCAGCATTAAACTCATCTACAAATGTGTTAGTAAAGAGCGACTTGTGCTTCTGTCCCATTAAGCAACGGTTTAACAAATTTCACTGCAAACTATAAAAGGAATCTGGATTTAAATAGAACATAGTAGTGCAGGAAACACTAGTATAAGGTGTCTATGGAACAAATCTCCTTCAGCGTTCAAATGACCAAAGTGAGGCCTACAGGCGTTTCTCTCGGTTGGTTGTGTTCAGGGAAAAAGCAGCTAAATACGCTGAGACTGCTCCGCATTGTTAGCGAGTTAACTCTGGATATCTGTAGGTTTGTCAAACTTGGAGTGAACAAAAGCAGAAAAACAGTAAAAGATGCAGACAGTGAAAGTCTGGTTTATTTCATGAACACAATGAAACATTTTACAGTCCACAGAGCAAAGTAGCATACATGATAAATAGATACACATAACATGAGAAGTAAAACTCGTCGTCTTACCACATGTTATATTCAGTAAACTTAAAATAACCACAGAAATTAGAGTTTAGTGTTTTAAGTCATCTATTAAAAAACACGAGTCAACATTACTGAAGTGACGCTTTAACGATGCGTCTTATCACCGTGTTTATGATGATAAAACATGTTCTCTCGTTAGTAGATGTCTGCGCTGTCACTTGTCATGAAAATGTCCAGAGCCAGGGTTCCTCTTTAATTACCATTGATCATTAATAGGGTCACAAAAGATTTGTCGCATTATCCCCATAAACAAAATGCTTTTATAGAAATCAATGTGATACAAATATTTCGATTCTTGATTCACAATGTGCACGAACTCAAAATCTTTAGAGGTTCATATTTATAAAGTATCGCAAATAATACATTTATACCATTGTATGAGCTACACTTCTTGTAAAAACTGATTGAAAAAAGCTCCTGTCGTGACCTTCCTTCTGTGAGGACACACACACACACACACACAGAGAGAGAGAGGGGGAGATCATTAGGATTGGAGGCGTTTTTGGATTTTCACTTATTGTTGGCTTTACAGTCACATAAAATTCATTCCAATTTTTTTGCCTTTGCTTCAATTAAGGTGTTTCTTTAAATCTACAGCAGCTTCCTTTTCAAAAAGTTTACTGACATAGTAAGGAAGTAGCTAGGGAACTCAGTAAGTATGAGCAACAACAGCTTAGGGACTGTTTCTACAATAAAGAGGAATTCATCATCATCTGCAGTTCATCAAAAAAAAAAAAGTGCCATTAAAAACAATTCAGCAGATCCTCAAAGTATGGATACAATCTGTTTTCAGCTGTAGAGGTACGCTTCACGTACTTATCAACATGCAGTTTAGAGGCTTGCATTAGAGTGCTTTGGTACTTGGGCCTCTTTTATTTAGCACGGTTATACCATTGTGTATTTAGCTATATAAATATGCTCAAGAGTCTATTGTATGTTTGTCATGCAATTAAAAATTCAAAAATATAATTTTTAAATCAGTAACTTTGCAAATTTAGCGCGGACCCTGACCCCTCCCTCCGGCTCCCACGGCCCCGCTGTCACCGTAAGACTCATACTCTTCCCCCACGTATGCTGCTATTTCCCCGCGCCCCAATAATTCTTGTCCTTTTTCTGTTGCAGCCTCCCACAGTCCCGTTTTCGGCATTCCTGCGCGACTCATCTCCCGGTCCCTTGGTTTCTCGAGTTTCACGCGTGTTTTCCTTCTACCCTCCCGAGACACCTTCAGTTAAAATAAAGTTTATTTTCTCGTACTCCTGTGTGTGTTGGCTCTGCTTCTGGGTCCAGCTTGTGCGCTGAACTTCGGTTCATGACACTAATAGTTTTAAATAGAGCACCACAAACAACAGGTATTCCTTTAGAAATAAACTTTTCTTGTGTTACTTCTAAAAACTACAGATTCTTAACTCTGCAACAGTTAGACAGAGTTGGTTACAGTTAGGCCCCCAACAGTCAGCAAAACAAGTCATAAAACAATAAAAGAGGCTCCCTTTATCAAGAGCATCCCAGCACTGTAGTTCCATTACAATCAGTTTCCTTTATTTTATCTTATCATGTCAGAGGCCAACTGAAACCAAGTCCACCTATATAAAAACACCCCATCAGACACACAGTAGTTTCCTCAGCACTTCACAACTGTCGCAAGGTATAGCGTTTTAACTTTTTTTCGGATCCCAGACACAGTGGTGTGAGGTAGTTAGCACACAGTTTGGACGTGTAGAAAACATTGTTTGTTTGGAACACATCAGCAGAGAGGTAGAGTTCATAGCTGTTCATAAGAGTTTAATTTAATCAAACCTCATTTTACGGATCTAAGTGGCTCCTCATCAATTCTCACCAATTCGCCATTTTATTTAAATATCTGAATTTTCGGAATGAGGATCCAAGCGGGACACAGAGGCTGCTTTAACGCACCAGAATGCAAATATAAATAAAAGCCTGACTATCCTGAGAGCCTAGCTGCAGCGAGACCTTTCTTTCACACGGATTCCTGGATGTGCGTTGGATCCGACTTTGCTACCCGCACAGAGCGTTTCTGATAGTCGGGCGCTGCTATACAATAGAGAAAAGCAACAATACACCGTGTTTCTCTGCTCCAAGGTAAGGATGTCTGTTATACCCAGCGCATAAATGTCTCTGTGTTAACGCTGATTATTCAAACCCTGTTGAAAAGGTGACACATTTGTTATCCAAAAACATTTCCTCTAAATTTGCAAAGTTACTGATTTAAAAATTATATTTTTGAATTTTTAATTGCATGACAAACATACAATAGACTCTTGAGCATATTTATATAGCTAAATACACAATGGTATAACCGTGCTAAATAAAAGAGGCCCAAGTACCAAAGCACTCTAATGCAAGCCTCTAAACTGCATGTTGATAAGTACGTGAAGCGTACCTCTACAGCTGAAAACAGATTGTATCCATACTTTGAGGATCTGCTGAATTGTTTTTAATGGCACTTTTTTTTTTTGATGAACTGCAGATGATGATGAATTCCTCTTTATTGTAGAAACAGTCCCTAAGCTGTTGTTGCTCATACTTACTGAGTTCCCTAGCTACTTCCTTACTATGTCAGTAAACTTTTTGAAAAGGAAGCTGCTGTAGATTTAAAGAAACACCTTAATTGAAGCAAAGGCAAAAAAATTGGAATGAATTTTATGTGACTGTAAAGCCAACAATAAGTGAAAATCCAAAAACGCCTCCAATCCTAATGATCTCCCCCTCTCTCTCTCTCTCTGTGTGTGTGTGTGTGTGTGTGTGTCCTCACAGAAGGAAGGTCACAACAGGAGCTTTTTTCAATCAGTTTTTACAAGAAGTGTAGCTCATACAATGGTATAAATGTATTATTTGCGATACTTTATAAATATGAACCTCTAAAGATTTTGAGTTCGTGCACATTGAATCAAGAATCGAAATATTTGTATCACATTGATTTCTATAAAAGCATTTTGTTTATGGGAATAATGCGACAAATCTTTTGTGACCCTATTAATGATCAATGGTAATTAAAGAGGAACCCTGGCTCTGGACATTTTCATGACAAGTGACAGCGCAGACATCTACTAACGAGAGAACATGTTATATCATCATAAACACGGTGATAAGACGCATCGTTAAAGCGTCACTTCAGTAATGTTGACTCGTGTTTTTTAATAGATGACTTAAAACACTAAACTCTAATTTCTGTGGTTATTTTAAGTTTACTGAATATAACATGTGGTAAGACGACGAGTTTTACTTCTCATGTTATGTGTATCTATTTATCATGTATGCTACTTTGCTCTGTGGACTGTAAAATGTTTCATTGTGTTCATGAAATAAACCAGACTTTCACTAGACAGTGAAAGTCTGGTTTATTTCATGAACACATCTTTTACTGTTTTTCTGCTTTTGTTCACTCCAAGTTTGACAAACCTACAGATATCCAGAGTTAACTCGCTAACAATGCGGAGCAGTCTCAGCGTATTTAGCTGCTTTTTCCCTGAACACAACCAACCGAGAGAAACGCCTGTAGGCCTCACTTTGGTCATTTGAACGCTGAAGGAGATTTGTTCCATAGACACCTTATACTAGTGTTTCCTGCACTACTATGTTCTATTTAAATCCAGATTCCTTTTATAGTTTGCAGTGAAATTTGTTAAACCGTTGCTTAATGGGACAGAAGCACAAGTCGCTCTTTACTAACACATTTGTAGATGAGTTTAATGCTGAACAACACAGCTAGCAGTCTCACACACTCTTTAGGTTTTTCAAGTTTTGTGTGTAATGGTTTAAACCTTACCCTTTTCTCCCCAGTATCACAACAGTATGACTCCCAAAGTACGGTTCAGTAAACAACCTATGATTCTAAAGCCAGAACAGAAAGATACAGTCGGAAGATGAATGATTGCGTTTTTATGATGCGTAGTAAAACTACCCCCTCTTCTTCTTCTCTGTGTTGTTCTTGTGTGTGTGTGTGTGTGTGTGTGTGTGTGTGTGTGTGTGTGTGTGTGTGTGTGTGTGTGTGTGTGTGTGCCTTAGAAGTCAAATAATACATTAGCCATACTTAAAAAACATCTGAATTTCATTTAGAACTGAGATTCTAAGTTGTAAGCAGAAATCTTATGCACAGTCAGAAACATGTTTCCCCACTTTCACAATGCTGAGGTGTCAAATCCACAACCCCCAACAAATGGTTTATTACACGTGGGTGTGAAGGGCAAGCTTTACTTACACAGCCTCACACACAGTAGATTTTTAAAGTTTTTTGGGTACAGTGGTTTAGCCACAGATGCAACATCCACTTTTGATAAAGATCACTCCACCTGTTTATTTCTTAAGAAATTAAGCATCTTTATTTTAAGCTCTTATTTATAAATGTCTACACAATAATAGACACCGTGTGCTCTGTGACATTATAGTCTTCTACTTCTGCTTCCATCGGTTTGCATTTTAAACTCCCAGCCTCTCAGGTTGTTATGAACGGCTTATATTTCTAACATTTTGTGATGTAAAAGTGAACCATGTTTTTTTTTTTAATTTTCTGTTTGATGGAAGGACTTAAGACACGAGTTATTTAAACAATTCTAAATGACCGTGTGATGGCCATAGTACTTTATGTGGGCCAAATGTGTTAAGGATAATGTTTATCAATGTAAAATTGCAAAGAACCTTTGAATAGATTATAACATTTTGTAAACAGATACCTCAGAAGCTGTACTGGTAGATCTATGTATGTAAGGTAAAACTATCCACAGTACTTCCACTTAAGTAGCTAAACACATAAAGTCACCCTTACCAATAATCCAGTGCTCCTTGAAAAAAAGTAGCAAAAACAGACAACTGACTGAGCAATGATAAGTAGAGCTACCCGAGGCCGATACTCAAGCAGAAGAAAATTAAAAGTTGTTGTTTTTGTGGCTCGAAAAATTAAAGAAAGTATGTTTAATAATTCAACAAGACCCGCACCTTCAACACATGTACATTCAAATTTTGGAACAGGCTCAACATTGCTGCTGTTCAATAGTTTTTATCCGTTTGAAAAAGTCATTTTACGGCTTTAATGTTTCCAGCTGATAAGGAGAATGTGTGCATTTCAAATGAGCGTCCGAAGGCTTTAAACATCTGCTTTGTCTGTAACGACAGTATCAAACTACAGAGCATTGTTTTTACTAAAATTCAACATTTTCAGATGAAAATTTGGCTATTTTTTTTTTTTTTTTTACTGTAACACGCACCTCAATGCCATTTTTAGGATATTCTTGGTGATCACATTTTTTCATATTTATGCTTTTGGCACTGAGGGTATCTGATACGCACGTTGTCACTGTGTTTTGTGCTACCAGCTGTGAGGGCTCTGCTTTTGCTTTGAGCAGTCTGTTTTTATTTTGTCTCGTGAGTGTGTGTGTTTTTCAAACGAGATCCTCGTCAGTTTGATTTTGTTACCACAAACTTTGTGTGAAGTTCACAACAGAGGTAAAGAGATTTAAACACCCCAGTTTAAGGAGGCAGGCAGGGGTTGGACCAGCTGCACAGGGCTGGTGAAGCAGAGGGTGTCCGGGGAGATGTGCAACAGAAGCAGAGGGAACATTTTACAAGATGATAAATGGCACATTTAGGTGATTAAGGATTTGTTGACAAGATTAAAAGACACGTCCGTCAGAGTTCAACAACATTACAGTTTGATTAAATAAAAAAGTTTTTAGACTACACAAGGTTCATTTTCTCCTCTGATAGTAATCATATTAAACATGTCAAGAAAGAAAGAGTATAAAGAAAAATAGTAAATGTGTGTCTAATTAAATTCTTCCTGTGAACTTTACACCATCCTTTAATATGTTTGGTGTTACAAACTTGAAGAAGCACAGAAAAGATCATCAGACATTAATCTAATCAGTTTTCAGCCTTCATTCATATTGAAAAGTTGAAATCTTCCCTGCTAGACCCAAGTGCAGCATTTAACACCGTCGGCCATAACATTTTATTACAGCTATTATTAAATGGAGAGTCCTCTTCACACACTGAGGTTAATTATGAAGCTCCACAGGCTTCTGTGCAAAGACCAGTTCTGTTTACATTATACGTGCTTTAGAAGACATAGCATACCACAGGTCAGCTCAGCAACATTTCGACTTTGGCTTGTTTTTTCTGGTTAACGTTAATTACGTAATTTAGAATTAAAGTTTAGTGTTCTTAGCATTTAGGATGGCCGTGGCGAGTAACTCAAGTGCTGTAAACATTTCATGAAACCTCATCAAAAGTTATCTGAGTTGGAAGGGTGGCTGTTAATAAGCCATTCTTAAGGAAGGAGAACAGAGAAAAATAAGGCTGAGGTGTGCCAAATTACACAAGAAATTGACTGGAAAAAGAAATCAGCTGTAATATGTCTTATGGAGTAATGAATCCAAATTTGAAATATGCATGGAAGAGGTCCGAAGAGAGATACAACAGTGAATGTCTATAGCCGTCTTTAACACAGCGTGGATACTCTACCGTGCTTTGAGGCTGGATTTCAGCCAGTGTTGTTGGAGCTCTTATCCAAATTAATCAAATTATGAATGTAGAAAAGTTCCACCAGATTTTGATCGACCATGTAATACCACGTAGTGTCTGATTGTCAGCAACTTCATTTTTCAGTACGACAATGATCGCAAACATACTGCCAATGTAGTCAAAGTATGCCTGGATGAAACAACGCATCAGTCATGGATTGATCTCTCCAGGGTTCGAACCTCAAGATAATCGAAGCAGTGTGGGATCATCTTGACAGAAAACAAAACAAAAGGCAGCCAGCATCCAAAGAAGAGTCTCGGATGTCTTTCAAGAAGCCTGCAGAACTAAGAAATTACAAGAAAGCTTACCTATTAGAGTTTAAGCTGTGTTGAAGAATGAAAGGCAGCTTTAACTGAACAAAAAGGGGAAAAAATCCCACATTGACAGCTAACTCAAGAGACAAAAAGCATTAGAACTCAAGTCATTACCTTACTTAAGGATAAATAAGTTAATTAATTACATTAATGCATAAGCAGAATTTTTTTCCCATTACAAGCGCCGGTGCAGCTTATGAAAGTAAAATTCAGAATCAGAATCAGAATCAGAATACTTTATTGATCCCTGGGGGAAATTATTTATTACATCCGCTATTGTAAAAAAAAAAAAAAAAAACAGAGAAAATTGTCATAATATTGAAACAGAATTCAAACTATGAGTTTGTGGAAAACTATCTGCCGCTCTGTCTCTCTATACAGCACAGAGTCAACTGCTGCGTCACCCCTATGCTTCAGGAACCCTCCCTCCCTCTCTGATCTCCCCAGCTGCTGCCTCCCATGCTCGCGGCCTCGGGAGAGCAGATCTCTTCGCCGTCCAAGTACACAGGAGCGCTGCTGGGCTGCAGAATGAAAGGATCCATCTTGTGTTTGTGCTTAGAAATTGTGACGGCCTCCTCTCTGCTTTTATTCCCCTCCCCTGCCGCAGACCCTCCCTGCCTCTAAAAACTTTTTTCTTTTTTTCCAACAACAGGTGGCGCAACAGGTGGTGCGCTTCCGGGGGTTTCCCCCCTCCCTTCTCCGGATGCACCGGGGGTTTGCCCCTCCCTTCTCAGGATGCAATTCGACACGCTTAGGGGATCAAATTACACACTTCCGGGGGGGAGGGGGGAGGTCAAAAGGTCATGATTAGGGCCATCAATCAAATCGGATCAAATTTTGTCATAAGCTGTAGGGAGTATCTCTCTTCCATCTTCTGCCTGCTTCTCCTTTGTTTTAGCCTGTTCCGCTGCCTGCTCGCCTGCCTAGTTTCTTTGTGTTGGCTACTGTGGATCCCTGACGGAGAGCTACGTCACACCAGTCTGTGATCACTGCTACAGCTGTAGTTTTGTGTTTCAAGTAAGCTCTCCAACTCTCCCCGTCCACTTTAGTTTAACTCTCGGCTGTCGACGTTACCCCGTAAACTCTGTTTGTCCCTCGTTTTCAGGTAGCTCCGGTGCGTCATCTGCCCACCCACATACCTCGGCTCTGTCTCATCTCTTCGGCTTTGCTCTCCTTGCACATTTTACCTGTCACTGTATATAGCCCCCTCCCTTGTAAATATTCCCCATCATTGTATATAAACTTGCATCACAACTATCTTGTGCCCGTGTGTGTTTCTGCCACTAAATCCATCCATGTAGTTTTCCTAACAATACCGTGGGGATATGGAGAGGAGTTGATGAAGCTAGGTTGATCATCACCTCCCTTAGGTGATGATCAGTGAGCAACAGCATGGCTTCATGCAGCAAAAGAGCACTACAGATGCAATGTTTGCTTTAAGAGTGTTGATGGAGAAGTACAGAAAAAGTCAAAATGAACGTATATGCTGATGAGCTAAAGAAATATGGTACTGCATGAGGAAATCAGGAGTGGTATAGAATAATACTGATAACAGTAACAATGACAGTAAAATAAATTATGAGTTTAAAAAATTGTTTTGAAAAACAGGGACAAAGTTATAAGTTATGACTGAATAACTTTTTGTAATTTTATCTCTACACTATCACAGTGGATTTTAAATTAAACAATCAAGTTCAGAATTTTAACTTTATTTCAAGGCTTTAACAAAACTATTGCTTTATAGACATTTTTTTTCTTTCCCCCCCCTTCCCTTCCCCTCCCCTCTTTTTCCCCTTCCCTTCCTTCCTCTCCCCATCCTTTTTACATATAATATAATTATCATTATATAAACAATCATATCTATGTCTATACATACACATTTATTATCCTAAATAAGTATATTCAAAGGAGGGAGAGAGGGAAAAAAAAACAAAAAATAAAAATAAAAATAAAAAAAAACCAAACGAACCCCCCCCCCCCCCCCTCTCAAAAAACAAACAAACAAACAAACAAAAAAAACACAACACCTGCGTAGACCCATATATATAATCTTGGGGCAGATATGAGAGGAGGCCAAACCTCTCAGTTTTACTTATTAAAGTAATCTATAAAGGGTTGCCAAATTAGGTAAAACTGTTTAACATTATCTCTTAATGAAAATTTAATTTTCTCCAGCTGTAAATGATACATTGTGTCTCTTAATAAAGCAGAATGAGTTGGGGGGGCTTTATTTTTCCAATTTAGAAGTATAAGGCGTCTTGCAAGCAATGTTATAAAACTCAGAGCACGAATTTGTTTATTATTTAAGTTTTTAACTGTAGCTACACCAAATAGTGCCATTACTGGGTCTGGGGGGAGCTGTTTTTTAAAAATATCAGACAAAGTTTTAAATATTTTAGACCAGTAGGTAGCGATATTAGGACATGTCCAAAACATATGTGACAATGAGGCAGAATTCTGGCCACATCGATCACATCTTGAATCGGCCCCTGGAAACATCCTTGAAACCTTCAATTTAGACAGATGGAGCCTATGCAAGACCTTAAATTGTAGCAGTCCGTGCCTGCAGCAGACAGAAGTGGAGTGAACCAGTTCTTGTGCCTTAGTCCATTGATCTTTAGTGATGTTAGTAGCCAGTTCTTCACTCCAAGCATTTCTCAAGTGGTCCAATGTAGTTGTACCGTCTATTTGCAAAAGTTGGTTGTAGATCCTAGAAATAGCTCCTTTCTTTAGCGGGTTCATTAAGAATAGATCATCTGAAACTAGCTTTTGTGGTTCATTGGGAAAGGATGGAAACGTTTCTTTAATAAAATGACGTATTTGTAAATACTTGAAAAAATCTCTGTTCTCCGCGGCTGCTGAGTGAGCCCTCATCTGGGACTCTCCTCAGCTCTTTCCGGGACAGTGGTGCAGCTGCCCCTCTGGTGGTCTTCCTTGGTCTCTTGTGTTCTGGGGGCCTCTGGATGTCTGGAGTTTTGATCTCCTCCACACCTGCTTCATGCCCTGGAGGACGGGGCTGTGGCCCCCCCCACACCCTCTAGCAGATTATTACATGAAGGAACCTTTTAAAAAACAAGCGCGTCCATGCTCACAGGTGTACACACGGGTGATCACACCCACAAACTACACCCTTTTTGGCTCCTACCTCAAAGCACACTGTGTTCTGTTGATCTTATGTGCTGCACAATAATGTTTAACATTTAGTATTTACTGTCATATTCCCATATATCATTGTGATGTTGTTTATTCTATTACTCTTGTTCTCTTCTGCTTGTTTTCTTTTTTCTTTCTCAGCAGGTGATCCAGGTGATTGATATATGCATTTTTTTTCTCTGCCCGTTCTGTTGGTTTTTGTCTTTTGCCCTTCTCCCCCGTCCCTCTTCTCAGCTGTTTCTCTTTCCCTCTTTCTTTCTCCCCTTCTTTCCCCCAGTCAAGTCTGTCCCGTATTCAGTAAGTGAAAATAAAATAAACAATAAAAGGTGAATCAAATGGACCATTACGGCAAGGCTGGGATGGTCAGTTTGGTAAAGTAAATCCGTTGGGCATCTTTCTTTGCCTTTAGATAACAATTCTGATGGCAAAAGAGCCAAACGGGACAGGCCAAAAAAAAAAAAAAAAAAAATCTCTGTTTTCTATGGAAAATTTTTGTTGAAGTTGTGGAAACGAAGGAAAAAGATTATCAATAAACAGATCCTTGATTGTATGTATCCCTTTGGAAGTCCATAGCTGGAATGTTGATCCTGAGAGCAATGTGTATGCTTGATTATGAATTAATGGTGTAAAGATTGAACATTGACGCCAATGAAAATGCTTTCTAATTTGAGACCAAATTTTTAGTGAGCCAGACACTACCGGATTTTTACATTTATGCTTACCCAGATCTGAGTTTGAATGAACCAAAGATTTAAGAGTATTGGAGAAAAAAGTCAAACTTTCCATCCGTTCCCAATCAGGTCTATGTTCCCCGCCCCAGAATGACATACAACGTATATTACAGGCCCAATAATAAAATTGAAAACAAGGCAACCCCATTCCTCCTGTAATCTTGGCTCTTTGGAGAAATATCTTTTTTATTCTGGGTGTCTTTTTGTTCCAGATAAACTGAGAAATTAACTGGTCTATTTTCTTAAAAAAAGTTTTTGTGATCAATATTGGGATACATTGAAACAAAAATAAAAATTTGGGTAAAGTGCTCATCCTAATGATATTTACTCGGCCAGCAAGGGAGATGGGCAGTTTAGACAGTTTTTCCAAATTCTGTTCAGTTAGATGGTATAAATTAATAAAATTATATTTAAAAAGGCCAGAGAATTCACGGGTTACAGTTATTCCAAGATATTTGAAGGTATTTGAGCTTGTAAAAGGAAACGAGATCAATGTGGCGCTATCTAATTTTTCTAAAGAACTAATTGGAAACAATATACTTTTTGTTAAATTGATTTTGTATCCAGAAATTTTCCCAAATTCAGTTAAAACTGTCATAATTTTTGGCAATGATTTAGTCAGTGATATATAACAACAAATCATCTGCATAGAGAGACACCTTATGTTCTACACCAAATCTCCTTATTCCTTTATAATCTTTTGTAGAGCGTAATTGAATGGCAAGAGGTTCTATCACAAGTGCAAATAGCAATGGGGACAAAGGGCACCCTTGTCTTGTAGAGCGGTGGAGGAGGAAAGGACTAGAAGATATATTATTTGTATTAACCGAGGCCTTAGGTTTTGTGTAAAGCAGCTTAACAAAGGAGATATAATTAGGGCCTATGCCATACTTTGACAGGGTCGAGAAGAGGAAATCCCACTCAACCCTGTCAAAGGCCTTCTCTGCATCTAATGAGAGTAGTATTTCGGATTGATCAGAAGTATTATGTGTATATATAATATTGAATAGCCTTCTAATATTAAAAGATAACTGTCTATTTTTTACAAATCCCGTTTGGTCCTCCGACACAACTGTTGGGAGAACTATCTCTAACCGCATAGCCAGAATTTTTGCCAATATTTTGTTATCTACGTTCAATAGGCTTATTGGTCTGTACGAACCAGGTTCCAAAGGATCCTTACCAGGCTTGTGGATTAGAGAGATAGTGCTATCATACATGGTTGAAGGTAAGCATCCTTTAGTTAAAGCTTCATTATATACCTCCAAAAGAACGGGTGAAATTTGTTCACTAAAGGTCTTATAGAATTCAGCACTATACCCATCTGGACCGGGACTTTTTGAGCACTGCATACTTTGAATAGCCTGATTTATCTCCGTTAATGTTATTGGTTGTTCTAACAATCGTTTGTGTTCTATATTGATAGATGGAACTTGAATAGAATCGAAAAAACTTTCGATTATGTTTGGATCTTTTTTTAAGTCTGAAGAGTAAAGTGCTTTATAATATTCTCGGAATACATCATTAATTCTCTTTGGGTCAGTTGTTAATTGCCCTGCACTAGTTCTTATTTCTGTAATCAGTCTTGAAGCTGCAACTTCTTTAATTTGCCTTGCTAGTAAACTACCTGTTTTTTCCCCGTGTTCATAGTACTTATGTCGAAGCTGTGTAAGTAATCTTATCGTGTCATTTGTATAAAGCAATTTAAGTTCTGTCTGCAATGAGATCTTCTTTTTATAAAGTTTAGATGAAGGAGAGATAGCATATTCCTTGTCATATAGACATTTTTTATACATAACTCATACGTATACAGGTGCTGGTCGTATAATTAGAATATCATCAAAAAATTTATTTATTTCACTAATTCCATTCAAAAAGTGAAAGTTGTATAATGTATACATTTATTCCACACAGACTGATACATTTCAAGTGTTTATTTTGATGATTGTAACTGACAACTAATGAAAACTCCACAGTCAGTAACTCAGAAAATGAGATTATTACTTAAGACCAATACAAAGAAAGGATTTTCAGAAATCTTGGCCAACTGAAAAGTATGAGCATGTACAGCACTCAATACTTAGTTGGGGCTCCTTTTGCCTGAATTACTGCAGCAATGCAGTGTGGCATGGATTCAATCAGTCTGTGGCACTGCTCAGGTGTTATGAGAGCCCAGGATACCCTGATAGTGGACTTCAGCTCTTCTGCATTGTTGGGTCTGGCATATCACATCTTCCTCTTCACAATACCCCATGGATTTTCTATGGGGTTAAGGTCAGGCGAGTTTGCTGGCCAATTAAGAACAGGGATACCATGGTCCTTAAACCAGGTACTGGTAGCTTTGGCACTGTGTGCAGGTGCCAAGTCCTGTTGGAAAATGAAATCTGCATCTCCATAAAGTTGGTCAGCAGCAGGAAGCATGAAGTGCTCTAATACGTCCTGGTATACAGCTGTGTTGACCTTGGACCTCAGAAAACAAAGCAGAGCAACACCAGCAGATGACATGGCACCCCAAACCATCACTGACTGTGGATACTTTACACTCTCTCTTTCTCCAGACTCTGGGACCCTAATTTCCAAAGGAAATGCAGAATTTACTTTCATCAGAAAACACAACTTTGGACCACTCAGCGACCACTCAGCAGCAGTCCAGTCCTTTTTGTCTTTAGCCCAGGCGAGAAGCTTCTGACGCTGTCTGTTGTTCAAGAATGCCTTGACACAAGGAATGTGACAGCTGAAACCTTTCATACGCCTTTGCATAGTGGTTCTTGAAGCACTAACTCCAGCTGCAGTCCACCCTTTGTGAATCGACCCCACATTTTTGAATGGGTTTTTTTCACAATCCTCTCCAGAGTGCAGTTATCCTTATTGCTTGTACACTTTTTTCTACCACATCTTTTCCTTCCCTTTGCCTCTCTATTAATATGCTTGGACACAGAGCTCTATGAACAGCCCGCCTCTTTTGCAATGAACTTTTGTGTCTTGCCCTCCTTGTGCAAGGTGTCAGTGGTCATCTTTTGGACAACTGTCAAGTCAGCAGTCTTCTCCGAGCCTACAGAACTAGACTGAGAGACCATTTAAAGGCCTTTGCAGGTGAGTTAATCAGTTGATTCAATATTGAACCTTTTCACAATATTCAAACTTTCTGAGACACTGAATTTGGGGTTTTCATTAGTTGCCAGTTATAATCATCAAAATTAAAAGAAAAACTATTGTATGCATTATACAACTTTCACTTTTTGAATGGAATTAGCGAAATAAATGAACTTTTTGATGATATTCTAATTATATGACCAGCACCTGTACAATTGACTGGCAATCTGTCCCATGATCAGATAAGGCATGTTTCCTCATTATTCCATGAAAAATTCAGCAAATAAAAGCTTAGTAGCTGATTAAAAAGGGTGATCTTGTATTTGGTAGCTGTTACATTGAACAGATATTTAATATCTTTGATATAAAATATCAAATGATATTAAATAATATGATCGTGGCTCAAGAGTTGGGAGTTCGCCTTGTAATCGGAAGATTGCCGGTTCGAGCCCCAGCTTGGACAGTCTTGGTCGTTGTGTCCTTGGGCAAGACACTTCACCCGTTGCCTACTGGAGGTGGTCAGAGGGCCCGTTGGCGCCAGTGTCCGGCGCATCTGTCAGTGCGCCCCAGGGTGGCTGTGGCTACAATGTAGCTTGCCATCACCAGTGTGTGAATGTGTGTGTGAATGGGTGGATGACTGGATGTGTAAAGTGCTTTGGGGTCCTTAGGGCTATTAAAAATATGGTAAATGGACAAATACAGTCCATTTACCATATTTTTAATAGCCAAGTCCTGATCAGCCCAACAGGCCATGCTGTTCACTTATTAGACACAAAGCTGAAAACTGAAATAAATTTTATGAATGAAACTTTATAAATAATGACCTCAACAGCATTTTCTGTAGCAGTAGTAGTAGTGGTGGTAGTAGTAGTAGTAGTGGCCATGTCCACACTAATACGTTTGAAAACGCATCTTCTCTCCGTTTTGGCCTTCCGTCCACACTGAGACGGCGTTTTCAGTCAAGGAAAACGGAGCGTTTTGAAAACTCTCTCCAAAGCGGATACATTTGAAAAGGCCGTTTTCGCGTCGCAGTGTGGACAGCGAACTCGGAGCCTTTTCGAAAACGATGACACATTTTAGTCATGTGATGCAGTCATGTGACCAATTAAACTAAGATAGCGGAGGGCATTATACAGCAGTTGTTTTGTTTGCTCTCAATTTCAACAGCCCTATTAAAGATTATTATCAGTTTTTACGTGCTCCAGATAACTTTTCTTCAAGTTCTTTAATTCTTACTTGCTTTTGCAACTTTGTACTTTTGTGTTACTCGCAGCAACAACTCCACCTCGTTGTTTAAAAAACTCAATGCTTTTCCTCAACATTTTGTCGCAATGTTTCAAAGAGCCGGAAAGTAAATAAACGACAGACAGAAATGAGGCAGGCCAAATCGCCTTGCGTTTCACGCATGCGCAGTACTGGAACATAAGCGTTTTCAGACATTTCAATGTGGACGCACAACTCTGTGAAAACAACTGAAAACGATAGTATGAACGCAGTGTTTTCAAATTTATCCGGGCTAGTGTAGCCTTTGGGGATAAGTAGTACTGGTAAGACCTTGAACAACTGCAAAAGAGGGTTATTTTAATAGGCTATTGAAGGCTGAGGCCTCTAGGGAGTACTAGTTGGGCTGTAACTTTTAGTTTTGCAAATGAGAGTAAGAGGACAGCATATGCCAGCATGTGTCTGTGTTTTGCTGTAGTGTTTGTGCAAAGTTTTCCTCTGCTTGAATTTCCATTAGAAGTCCCGTCTAATCGGTTTGCAGCTGGCGTTGCTCATAACTGCAGAACATGGGGCTTATAAAGTGGAAGCTGCAAAAACAGATGTCCTCATGAATTAGTGAGGCACCCATAAAAAATTAACAGACGACCTAGGACATAAAGCCAGGGGGCTTATGCTCATTTAATTCTCCCTTCAACATGCAATATGCTGCCTCCAGTCATTGTTTTCACTCTGTCCACGTCCAGCTGCAGCAGGCCTGTTTTTAGATGTGATAAATTAATAATGACGGAAACATGTCTGTCAAATAAATAACAACATAGACTCTGGAATAACAGCCTCTATCAAGCTCACTGCTGAAAAGTGGTTTTGCTAGTACATATGGCATACACTGCAGTATCGCAATACATGATTTTGTAAGTTTGCCCACTAACAAACTAATGATCAGTCTATAATTTTACTGCTCGGTTTATTTGAACAGTGAGAAACAGATCAATAACCAAAAAATGCATTTCAAAAAAGGTTATCAATTATTCACATTTTCATGAATGAAATAAGCAAGATTTCTGGCTCCCAGGGGTATTTTGTACAGTTATCGAGCTGACATTGGGAGCCTCCTCAACTCGTTACCTGTTCTATGGACAGTTACCTGTTGTCCATAGAAGTAATCAATCTATCCAGATGCCAAACTCAAGATTTATAGACTCTATTAATCCCACACTGGGGAATGTCATTTGTTACAGCAGCAAAAGGATCTAAAAGAAAAAATAAATTCGAAGTATATTAGAAAAATAGATAAAGAACACAGTGGCTCTAACAATCTACCACTCAAGGAGCTGCTCAAGGCCTCCACAGTCTCACGGAGGGGCTGAGAGGTGTTGTTCATAATGGACATCCTTAAAATCCTCCTCTACCCACCCTCTTTATCAGTAAATTAAGCTGTTTCTATCCCGCTCCAGCAGACAACTGCATAAAAGATTGCAAAAGTCATCACCATGTCAAAAAAGGTCCTCTGTAATGTCCTGCACACCCCCAAAGACCTCAGCATGCCCAGCGGATGAAGATGACTTTGGCCCTTCTTCTACAGAGCATGAGTGTTTTCTGACCAGTCCAGTTTACTGTTAAGGTAAATAACCAGGAATTTGTACCTATCCATGACTTTGGACAGGTACAGTGTGATGGGTATTCATCACACTGTAACTGTACCCCTGTGTGATGGGTATTCACTTTCTCCAGACGTCAACCACCATCTCCCACTTCTTACTGTTGTTGACGTGCAGGTTGACTTCACACCAGAAGAGGAAGCCAGTGATGATTTTCCTATACTTTAAATCTTTCCCCTCAGATACTCAGATACACCAACAATGGCTGTATCATCAGAGAACTTCTGGAGGTGATAGTGAGGTTGAATCGGGAGTCTGATGTTTGTAAAGAGGAAGGTAAAGAAGAAGGGAGAGAGCCCCTGTTTACACCATCAGACTTCTGGCTTTCCAACACACTTTTAGTCTGGCTGCAGGAATTCTCTCTAATTCAGTGATGCTACTGGTTAAAAAGCTCTAGATTGAAGTCAACCTACCATGTCACCATTAGGGTGCTGAATGTACTCTGAGTTTGTGTTTTTCAACACAAAACTGAACAAAGCACTTATTAAAGGTTAAAGGTTTGACAAACTCTAAATGAACTTGATCCACACCAAATTTACGGAGTCTGCCGCTCCCATCCTTCACTTAAAGGATTAAAGCTATTCACAAGAATCAGGCTTTATTCATGGTTCTTTGTAACAAGGATTTGAACATTTTTTAATTTTAATTACTTTTAAGGGACACCAGAGGCGGAGCCAGACATTTGAAACACCCAGGGCTTAGCCCTAAAGGGTAGTATGCATGTGGGATTTTTTTTTTTTTTTTTGGGGGGGGGGGGGGGGGGGGTAGAAATGACTGAAAGATTAATTGTCTCTGTTTTGAGTTTTGTTCAAAAAAGAATGACTTCATATAGGGAAAAATATATATCACATATGCAGGACACCTTAAACTAGTTTTTTAATTAAGCAGCAAGGCAGAACAAAGTCAGGGCTGCATCAAGACACAGGGACTGAACCCCAATTCAACCAGACCCAGAACTGATCCGGAATTAAAACAGGACTACAACAGTTCAAAATCAGGACTACTGAGGACTTAACCAAGACAGAACCAGAATCAGAACTAGATGATAGTAGCACTAAAATCATCATAGACCTGCACTACACTTATTTTTTGATTCTACCAAAGTCCACTATTTAGAATGAGAAAAGTTTATATAATTATTTAGCCTTGTTGTGCAAACAAGCCTGCATAACTTAATAAATGTAGAATTTGAAAAATAGCAAACCTAAAAAGAAACACCTGGTACGAGATACATGAGGACCTATGATACGGTGATACTTTTGGTAAACAACCATTTGACTAACATGTGTGTCTCACCTGCTCTTGTTCCATCTCTGTTCTGTCCTCAATCTCCATCTCCCTCTCTGTTCCTCTCTCTCCCTCTTTGTGCTGACAATCATCAAATATACAGTTGAAACCAGATATTTACTCTTCAGATCAAAACACAAAAACTTTTTTCATTGTAACATCAAATCAGACTAAATGTTTATTTTTTTAGATTGATAAATACACTCAACAAAAATATAAACGCAACACTTTTGTTTTTGCTCCCATTCCCCATGGGATGGACGTAGAGACCTAAAATTCATTCCAGATACACAATATAACCATCCCTCCCAAACAGTGGTCACAAATCAGTCCAAATGTGTGGTAGTGGGCACATCTGCTATATTGAGATGATCCATCCCACCTCACAGGTGTGCCACATCAGGATGCTGATCTGACATCATGAGTAGTGCACAGGTGTACCTCAGACTGCCCACAACAAAAGGCCACCCTGGAATGTGCAGTTTTTTGCGCTATTGGGGGTCTGGGGACCCAGAACCGGTCAGTATCTGGTGTGACCACCATTTGCCTCATGCAGTGCAACACATCGTCGCATGGAGTCTATCAGATTGTCAATTGTGGCCTGTGGAATGTTGGTCCACTCCACTTCAATGGCTGTGCGAGGTTGTTGGATATTCGTGGGAACTGGTACACGCTGTTGTATACGCCGGTCAAGCACATCCCGAACATGCTCAATGGGTGACATGTCCGGTGAGTATGCTGGCCATGCAAGAACTGGGACATTCTCAGCTGCCATCTGCCCTGAACAATGTGAACCATGATTCATCCGTGAAGCGCACACCTCTCCAACGTGCCAGACGCCATCGAATGTGAGCATTTGCCCACACAAGTCTGTTACGGCGACGAGCTGGAGTCAGGTCAAGACCCCGATGAGGACGACGGGCATGCAGTTGAGCGTCCCTGAGACGGTTTCTGACAGTTTGTGCAGAAATTGTTTGGTTGTGCAAACCAATTGTTCCAGCAGCTGTCTGGGTGGCTCTCTCTGAAACGCCTGTGGAGACGGCTTATGGTTGAGAAATGAACATTCAATGCACGGGCGACAGATCTGGTTGACATTCCTGCTGTCAGCATGCCAATTGCACGCTCCCTCATTGCTTGTGGCATCTGTGGCATTTTGCTGTGAGACAAAACTGCACATTCCAGGGTGGCCTTTTGTTGTGGGCAGTCTGAGGTACACCTGTGCACTACTCATGTTGTCAGATCAGCATCCTGATGTGGCACACCTGTGAGGTGGGATGGATTATCTCAATATAGCAGATGTGCCCACTACCACACCACACATTTGGACTGATTTGTGACCACTGTTTGGGAGGGATGGTTATATTGTGTATCTGGAATGAATTTTAGGTCTCTACGTCCATCCCATGGGGAATGGGAGCAGTAACAAAGGTGTTGCGTTTATATTTTTGTTGAGTGTAAATAATAAGTTGACATTTGAAAAATCTAAATAGTAAGGAAGAGAAAAGGTGTAATCGAAATTTATGAATATCACTGGGAAAGCGAACTGAGTTAATCCTGAGACCTTACTGAAAAGCAGTCAGTTGGATCAAAGGATCCGTACATGTAAGCCTTAAGCATTTATAAGCAACTGAGCTCATAGAAAAAAGAAAACTTGCTAAATATCAGACTCACCTCCCAGTGGACTAATTCACTATAGACACAAACTGAGCCACTAATAAGTGTGGCTAGAAGCTAGAGATCGCTGAGTATGCAAATATAAATATGACTGGAGGTTAGATAACAATGATCATGTTTTAAAGTAGTTTTGATAGGTAAAGCTATAAACTGGAAGGAAAATAAAAGGCTGGTGGTGATAACAGAAGCTTATAAAATAAACAGATTGGGTGTGTTTGTGAATAAAATATGCCAAGGTTATGAAATAACAATATAATTCTGAAATGATAAGTTACACACAATAAATTAAACATATATAAACTAGACAAGTAACTATTTAAACTGAAAATAACATAACGTAATATCTGCATTGAAGAAGGAAGTAGCAGTGAAAGTGAAAGAATCGGACACTATAGAACACTATAGTGAGGAGGGAGCATTAAAAACATATAAAAGCTCGCACGAAGGCCGTAGGATACACAACTGATCAGCTTGAAACTTTGGCAAATAATTATTTAAGAGAAGTACAAGAAGACATAGATGCAGTCTAGCCCTCCTACCATCCTTGGGGTCAATTTGACCCCATTCAATGTCTATCATTCAAAAAATGATAAAACTGAAGTTTTGTTTTGGGGGGGTTTTTTTTGGCTTTATATTTCATCACATTTCCTAATTTAATGTGGAAAAGTGATTAAGCATAAAATTTTACAGAAGACTTTTTTTCAATGAGCTGTACACATTTTCCATACATCGGTGTTCCTCTGGGGTCATATTGACCCCAAGTTGTTTTAGCTATGTAAAGCATATCTGTCTGTCTGTGTGACCTAAAATCTTTACCTGCAGGTGCAGAGATGGTCCTTTGAAGTTAATACAAGAAAAAAGAGTGGGGAAAACATTCCAATGAGAAAGTCTTGATGCATGCTCAATTATCCAGGTAAGTAAATCCCATAAGGTTGAATCTGTTCATCTGGAAATTGTGTTTTCAGTGGGAGAAACGTTTCATCACTCATCCAAGTGACTTATTCAGTCTCAGCAGACTGCAGGTTCCTGCAACTTTATAAACAGTACATTTGCACAATGACTGAAACTAGCTCACTGAAGTGGGCTTCGGTGGGCTTCAGGGAGGGGTGGACAACCTGGAGAAGGTTAAAGAGCAAAGGGTCTAGGTTGGCAAAAATCAACAGGATTCATTCTCAAGGGCACTGATGTGCACCCAAAATTAAAAAAACAAACAAAAAAAAAACATGGATGACAGATTCTGAAGATTCACAAAATCTAAAATTGAAACTTTGACATGATGTTGGTGCTAAAGAAAAGGCCGTGTTGTGGCGACCCACTAGAGGGCTCCACTTACACCCAAGCTAGGAGGAAGGGTTCTGCTGTGTTTGGGCGCAATATGCTCAGTTCATGTTTGGAGGCGAATAAAGTTGAAGTGAAAAACTAGAGCTGTGTCCGAATTCAGGGAAAGGATGCTTAAAATACCATATTTGGATGCAATGACGTCACAGTGACGCGGCGAAAGGTGTCCGAATTCAAAGAGCACTCAATGTGGCGACAAATGCGTCCTACCTCTCCGTGAATTTGAGGGTTAGTTGTGTCTGAATTCAGGAGAAGGATGCGCCAATGCCATATTTGGAGGCAATGACGTCACAGCGACGCAACGAAGGCCGTCCAAATTCAAAGAGTACTCAAAATGTGGCGACAAATGCGTCCTACTTTGGCCCAAATTTTAAGGATGGGTCATGTCACTACTCGATCCGTACCGGAAACCTGATCGTAGACATTGAGGGCTAGCAGGAGGGGCTATGCGCTTACCTGCTGCTCTCTGGCAGGTAGCTCCATGCCCTCCTGGGTTTTAAATGCACCTTAGAACACACATGCATCAACACTACATATGAGCGGGCGGAGGGAAGTTTGGAGTCTTCACACACACCGTTCTCTGCGGCCTGCTGGAGCGGAGGGGCTAGGAGGAGGAGTTGGCCGTCCGACTGGGGTTTGGAATGTGGGGCCTCCCTGCTGCTGCGGAGTCGGGGCGGTCTGCTTCTCCCCACCCCAGGGAAAAGGGTAACACCACCTGGGTCTGGGTGCAGTTTCCCCCTCCAGGGGCAAGGGTACCTAGACCCGGGGCTTAGAGTACGCTTGGGGAGTGTGATTGTGTGTACAGTGTCTCTCTATGTCTGTCTCCATGTTGGGTGAGTGTTGAGTAATTGCATATGAGAGCATGAGGGTGGGAATGGATGTTTGTATCTGTGTGTGCCTGTTTGTCTGTGTTCATATGTCAGGTTGGGTATCAGACGCCACCTCTCTGTGGACATCCCAGGTCCTCCAAGGTATGGAGGCCTATCTCCCCCACCACTTCCCCTACCAGTGGCAAACGCCCTCAGACATCGGTGCGTTGGTGGTTCTTTGTGTCTGGGGATGGGCGTCCAAGTACACACCGGCTCACTCCTTGGTGGCTGCTTATCGGGGCCTGGAGCCTGGGGCTCGCTCGGGCCACTTCGGGGGTGGGGCGCCCTCGGCCTCTCAACCTGGGGCTTCGGTCACTCTGGCACAGCTGGCTGCCGGTGGAGCTCACGGGCACGTCACTGCAACTCCCCCTGGCTTCTGCTCCGCGGCTGCTGAGTGAGCCCTCATCTGGGACTCTCCTCAGCTCTTTCCGGGACAGTGGCGCGGCTGCCCCTCTGTTGGTCTTCCTTGGTCTCTTGTGTTCTGAGGGCCTCTAGAGGTCTGGAGTTTTGATCTCCTCCATACCTGCTTCATGCCTTGGTGGGCAGGGCTGTGGCTCCCCCACACCCTCTAGCACAGGGGTGCTCACACTTTTTCCGCATGTGAGCTACTTATAAAATGACCAAGTCAAAATGATCTACCCACTACAAAAATCCAAAACATATACTTATTTATAAATATATTGAGGATTCTTTATATCTACAATGTATATACATGCATAACCGCAATATCCAATATTTCACAACACAATTAACTATGTAAATTTTTTGTCATTACCTGAGTTTACTCTGATGACTTGCACTGAATTGAATCAGCCAGGGATGCATAGTCCGGACAGTAGCTGCTGACGGCCAGGTTTAAGAGAAAAAACCGAGAGCTAAAAATTGGAGTTAACTCGCTGACTAGCTTGTCAGTTTTACTACACTTCGCGCCGCTGTTTGCGCATGCGCAGCGACCTAAGCGTCAGAAAAAATCTGCTGTCATCTGACTGGCTTCCCTGTATCAATCAAGTGACGGTATGGATGATAGGCTGGCATCTATTTTTTTAATGCCATGCGATCTACCAATACTACCTTTGCGATCGACTGGTCATTACATGAAGGAACCTTTTAAATACAAGCACGTTCATGCTCACAGGTGTACACACGGGTGCTCACACACACAAACTACACCCTTTTTGGCTCCTACCTCAAAGCACACTGTGCCCTGTCGATCTTACGTGCTGCACAATAATGTTTAATATTTAGTATTTACAGTTATATTCCCATATATCATTGTGATGTTGTTTATTCTATTGCTCTCGTTTTCTTCTGCTTGTTTTCTTTTTTCATTCTCAACAGGTGAAATTAAAAAAGTATCTACTGTTGTCTATTATTAGCTAGTTTATTGTGATGGTGTTGTTTTTATTATGTTGCTCTTTGTTGTTTGTTTTCTCTTCTGGTTTTTTATCCACCTGATCCAGGTGTTTTGTTTGTTTTTCTTTTTTTTCTTCCCCCCTTTCTCGTCATCTCTTCTCCCCTCTATTTTTCTTTCTCTCCCTCTCTTTCCTTCATTCTTTCTCCCTGTCCTATCCCCCAGTCATGTCTGTCCCGTCTTTAAAAAACGAAAATAAAATAAATACATAATTATAATAAAGGTCAATCAAATGGACCAATATGGCAAGGCCATGATGATCCACTTGGTAAAGTAAATCCACTTGCCATCTTTCTTGGCCTTCAGACAACAATTCTGATGGCTAAAGATCCAAACGGGACAGGCAAAAAAAAAAGAAAAAAAAAAAAAAAAAGGAAACCTGATCGGTACCACGCATGTGCAAAAGGTGTCTACTTCTGGTCGAATCATTTTATGATAGTTACGGGTCTCAGTATCTGTTAAGATGTTAAGAATAATAAGCATCTCTTAAATTGTTTGCAGTAACGAAGCATTTCAATATAATGTAGACAAAAACGAAAAATAAAAAGATAGTTACTGATCAGGACTCCCGATAATTACTGCGCATGTGCAAAGTCGGACTGTACAAATCGGGCAGTTAATGGCAGTTTACTCCCCAGGCTACGAGGATACCACCACCTGCTGACTGAGCGAATGAATCATATTGTAAAATGAACTACCGTCCTTACAAATGAGTGTTAAATTTGATTTAGTGATAGTCGAGTGTGTTTATGCTTGTCTGTGTGGAGAGGATTGTTGGAATAGTGATGATGATGTCCGCTATCACTGTCAGTTGTCAGTAAACACTTCAGAATCAGAATCAGAATCAGAATGGGGTTTATTGCCAAATGTTGAGCAGGTTTACAACATTAGGAAATTGCTGCGGTGCTTCAGTGCAAACATGCTGTCATAGATAGCACTTAAATAGACATGGAAAAAAATAAAAGTAGGGATAAGAATTAAAAGTGCTACGTGGAAAGATATGTGCATGAGATATACATGAGATATATACATGAGAATAAGAATTAAGAGTGCTACGTTGAAAGATATATACATGAGTGCAGGTGGTGATCAGTGCCAAACATAGAATGATGCAGTGACACAGCGTAGGGTCATGTGTTAGTGGCGGGTACAGTCATATGGTTATTGTTCATGTGTCCAACAGCAGAGGGGAAGAAACTGTTCTTATGGCGAGAGGTTCTGGTGCGAATGGACCGGAGCCTCCTGCCTGAGGGGAGCAGGTCAAACAGACTGTGTCCAGGGTGAGAAGGGTCAGCTGAGATCCGAGCTGCACGCCGCAATGTCCTGGAGGTGTACAGGTCCTGCAAAGATGGGAGTCTGCAGCCAATCACCTTCTCAGCAGAGCGCACAACACGCTGCAGTCTCTGTTTGTCCCTGATAGTGGCTCCAGCGTACCACACGGTGATGGAGGAGGTGAGGATGGACTCGATGATTGCAGTGTAGAACTGCATCATCGTCCGTGTTGGCAGGTTGAATTTCTTCAGCTGCCTCAGGAAGTACATCCTCTGCTGGGCTTTCTTGATGACGGAGGTGATGGTGGGCTCCCACTTCAGGTCCTGGGTGATGGTGGTACCCAGGAAGCGGAATGAGTCCACAGAGGTGATGGGGGTGTCAGTCAGGATGATGGGGGGAGTGGGGCTGTGTGCTTCCTGAAGTCCACAATAATCTCCACTGTCTTCTGGGCATTCAGCACCAGGTTGTTGTGGCTGCACCAGGACACCAGACGTTCAACCTCCCTCCTGTAGGCAGACTCGTCCCCGTCCGAGATGAGTCCAATAACGGTGGTGTCATCTGCAAACTTGATTAGCTTGACAGACTGGTGGGTGGAGGTGCAGCAGTTGGTGTACAGGGAGAAGAGCAGAGGAGAAAGAACACAGCCCTGAGGGGAGCCGGTGCTGATGGTCCAGGAGTCCGAGACATTCTTTCCCAGCCTCACATGCTGCTTCCTGTCCGTCAGGAAGTCAGTGATCCACCGGCAGATGGGATCAGGCACATTCATCTGGGAAAGCTTGTCTCGGAGATGGTCTGGAAGGATGGTGTTGAAGGCAGAGCTGAAGTCCACAAACAGGATCCTGGCGTAGGTTCCTGGGGAGTCCAGATGCTGCAGGATGAAGTGTAGGGCCATGTTGATGGCGTCGTCTACAGACCTGTTGGCTCTATATGCAAACTGCAGGGGGTCCAGGAGGGGGGCCGTGAGGGTCCTGAGATGGGAGAGAACTAGGCGCTCAAAAGTGTCAGGGTTTCTGGGTCTTTGACCCAGTATTCTTAGTTCATGTTCACTGTTTATATTCTGTCTGCTTCACCTCCTGTTTTATTGTGTTAGCCTTGGTCCATGTGCATTATGTTCCGTCCTCTTCCCATTATCATTAGTTCATTATGTTCAGCTGTGTACTCACCGGTCTCTCATTATCATCATTATCACCAGTCTGTGTATTTAAGCCCTCTGTTCTACCCATTCAATGTCGGGTCATTAATGATGTATGTCTGATGTCAATGTCGTCTGTATGTCCAGTCAGTCAGTCCTTTGTTCATTCAGTCAGCCAGCCATTTCCTCCCTCTGTACTGTTTGCTCACTCCTTCGGCAATAAACATCCACCTTCACCTACCTGCCTGTGAGTCCAGCGTTTGGGTCCTCCTTCTCTCATCCACGACACTACCCTTGACAGAATGACCCGACCCCGTGTTGTGGACCCAGCGGACCCTGAACTTTTCGAGCGGCAGGAGGCAGCGCTCCTTCGCTGGACGGAGGGGCTTCGGGGAAAACAGCGGCTCTTCGCGGAGAGAGAGCACGTCTTCGAGGGGACTCGCCTGGCTCTGGGCGGGCCTCGGAGACGCCACGTTCCCCCACCTGCTGCCTCAGCTGCACCGGAGCATTCGCCGCAGAGAGTGGGCGTCACAGCCCAAGCTTCGGCCGCTCGCTCTCCCGCCGCTTCGCTCTTCGCTCGCCCGCCAGCCTTTTCACTCTCCAGCCTTTCCGCCTCGCCACGGCACAGCGGCTACACCTCCCATCTCGGCTCAGCGGAGGCTACCGCTCCAGAGGCTCAGCCGTTTACCCGGCCCGCTTCCTCTTCCCGGGGAAAGCGGCGCACACGCCGCCATAAAACGGACTCTGTTCAGCAACTCCCGGTGGTGAGTTCCAGTGACTCTTTTCCACACCCCTCATCTGATTATCCACTTAAAACACACAACAGACTCTTTTCTGATTCATGGGGAGTTTCCCTCCTTGAGGATGATGTGGACTGGGAAGATTTTTTCTGCTCTGGCTCCCCAAAGACTGTTCAGTCAAAAACTGTAAATAGTGGTGGCAGAAAGACCAGAATACAACCCGATAGACCTGTCAGTGTCACTCACCCAGTCGTTATTTCCACTCCTATCAGTCAGCCTACACCCACTCCAGTGCCAGCTCCCAGGAGGAGGGCAGCTGCGACCCAGTCTACCTCCACACCCGCTCCTGTTTCTCGGGTGGGGGTGACTGGTGTCCAGCCACCTTCTGTGCCTGTCCCAGCGCCCAGGCTGAGGGCAGCCAGAACCCAGCCTGACCTCCCTGGAGGCTTGGAAGAGCTAACCGGTCCACCTACTACTTCACCCTTTCATCCACCTCCTGATCCAGCTTTTCACGCCCTCGCAGTATCACTGGTTAGACTAGCTGAGGTGTCCCCTGCTCATGCACCAGCTTTATTAGCCCAGGCCGTAGCTTTATCTCCCTGTCTAGCCCAGTCTGTAGCTCAGCCGTCAGCCACACCAACCTCAGCTCCGTTGTCAGCCACGCCTGCCTCTGTTCCTCCCTTAGCATCTCCACTCCAGTCAGCTCCCTCACCTGCTGTTCAGCTTTCCCTCCAGTCAGCTTCCTCACCTGCTGTTCAGCTTTCCCTCCAGTCAGTTCACGCTCCTGCTGTCCAGTCTCCTGCTGTCCTCCAGTCACCTCCTGTAGCTCAGTCTCCTCCTGTCCTCCAGTCACCTCCTGTAGCTCAGTCTCCTCCTGTCCTCCAGTCACCTCCTGTAGCTCGGTCCCCTGTCCAGTCTGCTCCTGTTTCCCAGTCCCCTGTCCAGTCAGTCCAGTCGCCTCCTGTTTCCCAGTCGCCCGTACACCATCCTGTTCGGTTCCCGGACCTGCAGCCACAGCACCCAGAGCCAGCTGTGAGCTCTCCCGCTCCTCAGCCAGGGGTTTCCGCACCCGCTGGCCCGGCCGCTCCTCAGCCAGGGGTTTCCGCACCCGCTGGCCCGGCCGCTCCTCAGCCAGGGGTTTCTGCACCCGCTGGCCCGGCCGCTCCTCAGCCAGGGGTTTCCGCACCCGCTGGCCCGGCCGCTCCTCAGCCAGGGGTTTCCGCACCCGCTGGCCCGGCCTGTCTCCAGCCAGAGGCTTCAACTTCGACTGGTCAGGCCTCAGCCTCAGCTTCAGCTACGCCCGGCCCGGCCTCTGCCTCAGCTGCACCCACGCCCGGCCCGGCCTCAGAGCCTTCGTCTGCTGCAGCCTCAGAGCCTTCGTCTGCTGCAGCCTCAGAGCCTTCGTCTGCTGCAGCCTCAGCCTGTGCTTCGCCTGGCCCCGCCTTGACTGGTCCCGCCTCGACTGGTCCTGTGCCCACCGGGCCTCGGCCAGTACGCCTGACACTGGAGAGCCGCCGCCGCTGCCTTCCGCACGGCCGGCCCCCGGACCGCCTTCGCCTGAGTGGCCGCCGCCGCCTTCCGCACGGCCGGCCCCCGGACCCTCTTCTCCTGGGTGGCCGCCGCTGCCTTCCGCGCGGCCGGCCCCCTGAACTGCACCGTCATCGCCTGAGTGGCCGCCGCTGCCTTCCGCACGGCCGGCCCCCGGACCGCCTTCGCCTGAGTGGCCGCCGCCGCCTTCCGCACGGCCGGCCCCCGGACCGCCTTTGCCTGAGTGGCCGCCGTCGCCTTCCGCACGGCCGGCCCCCCGAACTGCGTCCACGTCGCCGCCGTCGCCTTCCGCACGGTCGGCCCCCGGACCAACGCTGTCATCGTCGCCGTTGCCGTCCGCACGGTCGCCCCCCTGAACTGTCTCTGTGTGGACTCCGTCCCTCCGTCCTGGGCCCCCTCCGCCCGCCCTGTCCTGGTTTTTCGTTCTTTTGGCCGTCGGGTGCCGGCCTTTGCGGGGGGGGTACTGTCAGGGTTTCTGGGTCTTTGACCCAGTATTCTTAGTTCATGTTCACTGTTTATATTCTGTCTGCTTCACCTCCTGTTTTATTGTGTTAGCCTTGGTCCATGTGCATTATGTTCCGTCCTCTTCCCATTATCATTAGTTCATTATGTTCAGCTGTGTACTCACCGGTCTCTCATTATCATCATTATCACCAGTCTGTGTATTTAAGCCCTCTGTTCTACCCATTCAATGTCGGGTCATTAATGATGTATGTCTGATGTCAATGTCGTCTGTATGTCCAGTCAGTCAGTCCTTTGTTCATTCAGTCAGCCAGCCATTTCCTCCCTCTGTACTGTTTGCTCACTCCTTCGGCAATAAACATCCACCTTCACCTACCTGCCTGTGAGTCCAGCGTTTGGGTCCTCCTTCTCTCATCCACGACACTACCCTTGACAAAAAGACTTCATGACCACACTTAATCTGGCTGATGAATGTTCACGTGACATATTACTAAGTCAGTATTATTAAGTCTGTAATTAGGCGCCATTCTTCTTATTTTACGGCGCTGTTGTTCAATCGGGGGACGCTCTCTGTTGAGGAGAAAAGCTTGAATTTGTTTGTAAATGGATTATCCATTCTTTAAATGTCCCGGGCAGTCAAAAAGCAGGCAGAGCTGTTTAGAAATACTAGGAGCTAACTGGGCGCTAACCGTGTCACTCAAATACATTAGCTGTTGCAGTGTTGGCAAAGAGAGGAAGTGACGTAAGATTTGCGCATGTGTGGTACAGATCGGGTTTCCGGTATGGATCGGGTAATGACAGGTCCGATGTATCCTTCGTGTCCTACTATATCCCAGGATTCATTGCGGGTCATAAAGGAGATTTGTTCCTAATAACGATGGTGGTCAAAGCGGGAGAGGAAAACACTTTTAAATGTAAGTATATGAAAATCTGGTTGTACAAATGTTAAATTGTTATAGCGGTTGTGTTGTTAAGCTTTGGGCATCTCCATAGACATGTTTTTTTTGTATTTAAATAACCGTAAGCCAGCTTGTATGGTTTTTCATGTATTCCCGCTTACATACAGCTAATTTTGATTTGCTTGAATTAGTGATATGTTGTGGGGAACAAAGACCAAACGGCTTAATTTAACGATCACCTCTTCACTGGGGTGAAGAATTGGGCTGCTACGACATGGATGTACAAGAATAAATCAATTTACACATCATATTCATATAAGTACGGTTCTATTAACCCCCATGCTGTACAGCGGTGGTCCCCAACCTTTTTTGTAAATATAATAATAAACGTGAATGTACTGTGTAATTGTGTAACTTAATTAGCAGCGTCCTCCTGAAAATGCGCCAACATTGAAAGTAACATCCCCCTCTGCCACTTAATGCTCTCTGGTCGCTATGGTAATGTGTAAATATTTCTTTCAAAATAAGACATACAACTACAACAAGGGAAAAGACCCAGGGAAACAGAGTTAACGATAAAAACCCTGAAAACCACAAATTTCACACCGGAGCCTCAACTCTCATGGCCTGGTACCAAACGACTCATGGACCGCTGCTGTACAGAACTGGTGATGTCCAGACGGTATTCCACTGGTGTTCTGCTCTGAAAATTTTTGGATTTAGGGATTAACATAGTTGCCATGGTTTCCTTTCTTCTCTTATTTGTTGTGTGTGACCAGGACAATTCTGGAGAAGATGGGCCTGCAGGGGAAAGTCACCCCCTTGCAGGCCAGGAGACATGGGATAACTTTAAAAAATACCAAGTACGTATGTGTGTTATCAAGAAGATAATTCTTAAGAACACAAGTTAATAAATGTGCAATTACTAAGAGTTGTTGTGGTGTTTTTATTTGCCTGCTGTTATTTTTGATTTCTTCTGCCTTTAGGATTGCAAGTATCCAGGCTCAGGACAGGGAGTCAGTGGGAAGCCCACTGCTGCTACTTGGTTTGCCCTCATGTATGAGGTGATAGGATAGATGCCTTCCATTAAGCCTCCTGTCCTAATGTCCTCTCTCCCTGAGGACACTCCAGGGCCAAGCACAGCAGTGGGTGACCAAAACGACAGTGATGACGAAGCGGTTACGACAGGGAGAAAGAAGAAAAGAGACAAGGATGATGAGCTGCTAGACCTCATCAGAGAGGACATGAGGCAGCAAAGAGAGGCTGAGAAGAGGAGAGAGCAGGGAGAGGATGGACAGACTGTTTTCACTTCTAGAAAGATTAGTTCCAAAATGAGTTATGTATTGTGAAATTTATTTATTTGAATATTATTGTTACTGTCAGGTAGCAGTGTGTGGCAGGCAGGAGTAGGACCCAAAGTGCAGGCATTCTGAATCAAGGGATGAACTCGAAAGCTTTATTTGCTGGTCACAGGGGAAAAAGCATACAAACGCAAACTAAACTAAACTGGAAAATCACAACCTAAACTCACAGGGAGATCGACACAACAAGAGGGACAACGCGACACTGACACAGAGAAACACAGGGTTTAAATACACTGGGAAGTAACGAGGGGAATGAGACACAGAAGGAGGGCACAGCTGGGAGAAATCAGAACTGACGAGACAAGGAAGCAAAGCAGGACACATTCACATTAGACTTTGACCTTCAAAGTAAAACAGGAAGTATAACACAGAGACGCGAACTTGACACGGTGGAGACAGCAGCTAAGAAACACATAAACATAAACCATAAGGCAGAGGACTCTAAGAACCAAAATACACAGAGGGAAACACTAAGCATGGAACACAAGAAACTAGACTCGATGGAGTAACAAAAGACCAACCATGAAAACATAATTCACAATACAGAGTGACAGAAAACAGTCAAACTCAAAACATGCAAAGACACAGACCAAGAAACACAGACTTTACACAGAACAGAGGGGGCACAGAGAAACATGAGGGGCAAGGGATCAAAACTAGAAACCATAGAATAAATCACACAAGTACAATAATACAAACATCACAAAGAACTAAAAACGCTGGGTAAGGAGACCCAGGATCCTGACAGTTACATTGTTATATGTGTTGAATTAGTTTAAAGGTTTTATGTTATTAATAAATTGATTCAAACAAACAGTAATTGTCACTGAACTCAATTTGATTTACAGGAATTTTTAAAATGTATGAACATAACGCTAACTTTGAAAAAAATTCCATAGATATTTATTTGATAGCAATAAAGTAAATAATAATAACAATTAAACAAGAATATTTCAAATACACAGTACGTAAAGATGAAAAAACAATATTTACAGTTGTTCACACAAGATTAACCTGAGTGACCTGTTCCTGGACCGTTTCTTGAACAACTGTAATAGATTACAGGAAGTCTCTGGCAGTGTTGCTGAATCTGCCGAAGCAAGATCAGACATGGATGGGGTGCTGCAACTGAGACCTGCGGTTGGTCTTTTCTGGTCAGCGAGTGGAGAATCACACAGGGTGGTCTGCAAAGCGAGCTTTAGGATGCTTCCTCCCACTGTCCACTGCATCGTCCATCCACAGGGTTTGCAGGGCTGGCTTAATCGACGGCTGCCACACCACTAAGATGTTTTCAGAAATATGCAAGCAGGAGATGGTGGATGCTATAGTAAGCTAAGTAATTCCTAAATACGTGTAGATTAAAGGAAATTATTTTACCTGGATATGATTGTCTCTGATGATTCTTAGGTACAAACGTGTGGGCGACAAGGATAAGGTTTTTCTAGCTTCTCGAGAATTAAAACTGTCCAAACAATGGAGCGACATTTCTGGGTCCATTTTAACGTTTTCGCACTGTGGCAATAGCGACCGGAAAAACACGCAAGTAAGGGCGGAGTTGAAGGCTAGGAGGCTGTCCACAGCCCATCTGTTATGTTGGATACTTATTGTTTGTTCAATAAAGTTTCTATGGAGAAAAAAAAGGGTCTGTCCACAGCCGCTCACTTCCTGACTACCCGTTCGTCTAAGGACACTACTTTGTGACGTAGGTAGGTAGTGTCCTTATGACACGCATCCTTCCCCTGAATTCGGACACAGCAATAAGCTCCTGTGTCGTGTGTCACATGCCTCCATAGTGTCATCACCAAAAATTAATAGGGTTCATCCACCTGTCATCATTAATGTTGTCTGTAATTTTGAAAAGATTTGAATCCACTAGAGTTCCAATTTATGTATTCAATAAATAAGCAAAGGGCCTGTCACAAACATTTGGTCAACAATCGTATGTAAGCCATTTTCTGGAGGCAAACATCCCTTGGGGTGTAAAATGTGTTAGTAATATTTGAGGACAATAGGAGGGCTAGGAAAGAGCAATAACAGGGAACTGGGTGCCAAGAACCCTTTCTCTAGTGATGGAGAATGTGATCAGCTAAAACTACAGCGCCACACTACTACTGTCCAGTGTATGAGTAACTACTGGAAAGAAAGAAGAAGACGTAAACAAAAAGCATCCGATCAACAAACTGACCCAACTGCAACTGCACCTGTTTTACAACCTAGACATGTGCATGTGAAGTACTATGATAATGCCCGTCAACCACCTCATGGGAGAAGCTGACAACATGGAGGACGGAGAGGACATCAGTGCAGAAAAATCAATAGTCACATGTTTGTTTTTAATTAATTTACACCCCTGAAATTTGATGCAAAGAGATATATTATTTTGTCAACCAACATCATCTGGCTATTCCAGATGATAACCATCAAAAATTATGTTTGACAGAAATGAAGACTATCACTTAAGTGCAGCCATTGGTCTGCTGGTTGGAACAAATCCCTAATCAGCCCATGTTAAAACAACAATGGCCAATGTGGAGTCCACAGTTAAGTGCTCAGGTAGGTAAAGCTAAGCACTTGCCCATGTTAATCTACAGCTGCCTTTGGTCTACACCTTCATGTATGATGAAATTATACATGATTAAACATATACTCATATACTCATACATAATTATTCATTGACTGTGACTTCTGTTACAGATATTTACGGTAAATGATGATGAAGTATTCAAATTATATCTTGAGGAACATTGTTCTGAAAATGTTCCTGTTTCTTTTTCTTTTGTGTTTTTTTACACAGCATCTCAGTTTTTTTTAATTTGGCTTCCGACCTCAACACATTCTTTCCTTTAACAATAAGGATATTTAGACACAATGGCAGATGCCCATCCTATACCTTTTGAGAGTCCATTTGAAATACAAGTGTTTTAAGAATTTTTGTAGTATTTCCAATGACCATGTTGGCAGTGTTGAATGGTTCACAGAGCACTTAATGCCCTTTTGGAAAACCCATTTAGCAGAAGGATCGTACTACCTGCGTGAACGTTCAGGTTGGCAAACTCTGCAGCTGCTGGTCATCAGCATCCTGCTCTTCCTCCTCCATCATCAGTGATTGCGGAAACCTGTCAGCCAGTTGAAGAGATCACCGGAATGTTATCAGAGTGTCAGTCCATTAATGCCTATTGTTTGGTCTTTGTAGGCTGGAACACTAGCAGAGGCTAATGCCTGTTGATAGTCTAATTAAGAACGTGGAGTTAATGTGTCTGGATGTATACTAATGATGTTACAGGCCACTTCTTCCTCACACTAAATACCCACACCACTGAAAGCAATTCAGGCAAAAACTGAGTCTCTGAAGTGAAGGAAATCATAGTAAAGTCATTGAAGTTCAAACAGTTATTACACCATGAGTCAGAAGTTCACAGGCAGTAAGAGAATATGTGGGTGTGCTTGACACAACTGTCATCACAGACATTACTGTTTCAAACAAAGCACTGCAAAATCTCTAAAGGTCAAACTGCCTTCATTTCACAGCAGAGTCCAGCATTAATAGTTGGGGAAAAGATGATCAGTGTGTCAAATAAAAAGTTGAGATGACATAATTTAATCATGATTCAAGATTATCTGAAAGCTGCATGGGAGTACTGACCAAAGTATTGATGTAAAGTAAAGTGTTTTGTGTTTTGTTACACAGTTTAGATTATTTGAAAATTGTATTTTGAAACACAGACACAGGTGATCGCAAAGGTTGTTGTTTCTGGGCGGGATTCATCACGTGTTCCTGTCCTTGACTGTGCACACCTGTCTTGAAGTGCCACCTGTTCCTGATCACCTGGTTGACAAAGACATTAGTTAAGACAGTGGCTGAGGCTCAATCTTCAGTGGATTGTTGAACTGAAGCAGTTAGCAAAAGTACGGCATCATTTCTGTTGCGTCTGTGTGGACTACCTGACCCTGTTTGTTTGTGCACAGGTATTTGGAATCCTGTGTGGTGAGTCTGATTCCGAGTTGGTGATTGTGAGCACTGTTAATACTGGACACGTTGGACCCCCTTTCCCTTGGTGCACCTTTCCCTTGCACATTTTTGCATGGTTGTAAATACTTTATCACTGGAAATAAATGCATTGAACTGTTCTTTCTAGTTTGCGCTTGAGTCTTCTTGTCCATTAATCTTGACACTCTTCTGTTGCAGAGGCAGTTCCTTTCTCTTTTCCCAACTCTGCTGCCAGCGCACCTGGACTCACCTGTTGGTAATCAATATAAAGCACCTTGAGGCACCTACTGTAGTGATCTTACACTATATAAATAAAACTAAGTTGAAAATAAATGCACTTAAATGGTTGTGTTAAAAGTCCAAGAATGCTTTCAACTTGCCAGGAACTGCAGATGGAAATTACCCTGTATGGCTAAATCTGTATAATTAATTATGTGCTTTATCCTTTTTTAAATAAACATTGTTCTTTGTGCATTCCTTGTACTATGACCCTTCATAGATAGAACCAAGATGGCGCCGCGTATGGATGCCCTGGTGCTTCAGTGCGTTACTTTTGTTTTGCTTTTGTGCATTTCTTCTGTGTTTGGGCACTCCTCTGGATACTCTTACACCAGAGAAGAGCTCCTTAACTACAGGACTACAACGCCTGTGGATTTATTTCCAATATTTGTCGCATCTGCGGCAGATTTACTGCTGACTCTGACCAGGAAAGCGAGACGCCGAAAGAGAGGGAAGCGAGCCGGCGCACTCGTGCGTTTGAGGAGACGCGGACTGCGTACTGCTCTTCCTGGGATCTTCCTTTCTAATGTACGCTCACTCGGGAATAAGATTGACGAACTGGCCCTGATGAGAAGCATGAACAGAGACTTTGCCTCCTCCTGTGTCTTATGTTTTACGGAGTCGTGGCTCAGTGAGAACATCCCAGACTGCGCGCTCAAGCTGGAGGGCTTCCATCTGCTGCGCGCGGACCGGCAAGCCGCTCTCTCCGGTAAGTCCAAAGGTGGAGGTGTCTGCTTCTACATCAATAGTGGCTGGTGCACAGATGTAACAGTGATTGCTCAGCACTGCTCTTCCTCTCTGGAATATCTTTTTATCCACTGCAAACCGTTTTATTCTCCGCGGGAGTTTGCTTCATTCATCCTGGCCGCTGTTTACATCCCGCCAGACGCGGATGCGCAGGCAGCTCAGAGCGCACTCGCGGAGCAGATTCTCCACATGGAGCGGACATTCCCGGACTCTCTCATCATTGCTCTTGGGGACTTTAACAAAGCCAATCTGAGCCATGAGCTTCCCAAATACAAGCAGTATATTAAATGCCCGACCAGAGAGGAGAGGACATTAGACCACTGTTACAGCACGATCAGCGGGGCCTATCGCGCGGTGCCCCGCGCTTCACTTGGACTTTCTGACCACGTCATGATCCACCTGATCCCCGCGTACAGACAGAGTCTGAAGCTCTCCAAACCTGTCGTGAGGACTAAAAAACTGTGGAGCAACGAGGCTGTGGAGGAGCTTCGCATGTGTTTGGAGACCACAGACTGGGACACATTGAAGGCTGCTTCTAACAGCTTGGACGAGTTTACGGACACTGTCACCTCCTATATCCACTTCTGTGAGGACAGCATTGTGCCATCACGCACCAGGGTGAGTTATAACAATGACAAACCCTGGTTTACTCCTAAACTCAAAAAGCTGTGGCTGGAAAACAGAAAGGCGTTCAGAAGCGGAGACAGGGACTGCTACAGAGAGGCCAAGTACAAGTTCACTAAAGAAGTGGACATTGCTAAACATCAGCACTCTGAGAAGATGCAGCAGCAGATCTCAGAGAATGACTCGGCCTCTGTGTGGAAAGGTTTTAGGAATATCACCAACTACAAGCCTAAAACCCCCCACTCCACTGATGACTTGCTCTTAGCCAACACCCTTAACGACTTCTACTGCCGTTTTGACAAGCCATCAGGCAGCCTTCACACCTCCAACGGCCCCAACAATAGAGGCACTTTGGGCACTAATTCCCCCACCTCTCCCCCCTCCATAGAGCCATCACCACCTTCAAACTGTTCACCTACAACACCCCCCTCCTCACCCCACACAAAAGAGGATTTCACAACACCTCCTCCCACCACAACTCTTCATATTCATGAAGCAGATGTGAGGAAGCAGTTTAAGAACCTGAATGCTCGGAAAGCTCCTGGCCCAGACGGCGTGTCTCCTGCCACCCTCAGACACTGTGCAAACGAGCTGGCCCCAGTGTTTTCTGGCATTTTCAACTCCTCACTGCAGGCATGTCATGTGCCTGCCTGCTTCAAGTCCTCTACCATAATCCCTGTCCCCAAGAAACCTAGGATCACTGGACTAAATGACTACAGACCCGTGGCTCTGACATCTGTGGTCATGAAGTCATTTGAGCGCCTAGTTCTCTCCCATCTCAAGACCCTCACGGCCCCCCTCCTGGACCCCCTGCAGTTTGCATATAGAGCCAACAGGTCTGTAGACGACGCCATCAACATGGCCCTACACTTCATCCTGCAGCATCTGGACTCCCCAGGAACCTACGCCAGGATCCTGTTTGTGGACTTCAGCTCTGCCTTCAACACCATCCTTCCAGACCATCTCCGAGGCAAGCTTTCCCAGATGAATGTGCCTGATCCCATCTGCCGGTGGATCACTGACTTCCTGACGGACAGGAAGCAGCATGTGAGGCTGGGAAAGAATGTCTCGGACTCCCGGACCATCAGCACCGGCTCCCCTCAGGGCTGTGTTCTTTCTTCTCTGCTCTTCTCCCTGTACACCAACTGCTGCACCTCCACCCACCAGTCTGTCAAGCTAATCAAGTTTGCAGATGACACCACCGTTATTGGGCTCATCTCGGACGGGGATGAGTCTGCCTACAGGAGGGAGGTTGAACGTCTGGTGTCCTGGTGCAGCCACAACAACCTGGTGCTGAATGCCCAGAAGACAGTGGAGATTATTGTGGACTTCAGGAAGCACACAGCCCCACTCCCCCCCATCATCCTGACTGACACCCCCATCACCTCTGTGGACTCATTCCGCTTCCTGGGTACCACCATCACCCAGGACCTTTAGTGGGAGCCCACCATCACCTCCGTCATCAAGAAAGCCCAGCAGAGGATGTACTTCCTGAGGCAGCTGAAGAAATTCAACCTGCCAACACGGACGATGATGCAGTTCTACACTGCAATCATCGAGTCCATCCTCACCTCCTCCATCACCGTGTGGTACGCTGGAGCCACTATCAGGGACAAACAGAGACGGCAGCGTGTTGTGCGCTCTGCTGAGAAGGTGATTGGCTGCAGACTCCCATCTTTGCAGGACCTGTACACCTCCAGGACATTGCGGCGTGCAGCTCGGATCTCAGCTGACCCTTCTCACCCTGGACACAGTCTGTTTGACCTGCTACCCTCAGGCAGGAGGCTCCGGTCCATTCGCACCAGAACCTCTCGCCATAAGAACAGTTTCTTCCCCTCTGCTGTTGGACACATGAACAATAACCGTATGACTGTCCCCGCCACTAACACATGACCCTACGCTGTGTCACTGCATCATTCCATGTTTGGCACTGATCACCACCTGCACTCATGTATATATCTATCTACGTAGCACTCTTAATTCTTATTCTCATGTATATATCTCATGTATATCTCATGCACATATCTTTCTACGTAGCACTTTTAATTCTTATTCCTACTTTTATTTTTTCATGTCTATTTAAGTGCTATTTATGACACTATGTTTGCACTGAAGCACCGCAGCAATTTCCTAATGTTGTAAACCTGCTCAACATTTGGCAATAAACCCCTTTCTGATTCTGATTCTGATTCTGATGTACCTTAATAGTAGTGAAGTTTTTTTAAAAGCTGGATTTATGGGGAAAGTACTGAGTTAAAGGCAGATATACCTAATAAAGTGTCTGTTAAGGGTATTTGTATATATATTTTTCATTACTCTAAAGTGTATGTCTGTCAAGGACAAATTCACATCTCAGTATTCGACTGCATTGCAAGACTTCGGTGCCTAACTTGAATAAAGAATCTCTGTATGCAGCAGCAAAGTAAGGGATTTGGAACGACTGCAACTCAGCCATGAACAGGTACACCACGTAAAATCACAGAAGGTCAACAGATGCTGGGGCACATAGTGTGCAGAGTGAATGGCTAGAATTCAATCTTATTTATATAGTGCCAATTGTGTGTGTTTAATCTTACTGTTCTGTCACCATGTAACCGTGTTCTGTTTAAATAGATTTTCCCTGACAAAGTTGCTCTTTAGGGCCTCCTTCTGGCATGACCTGGTGTAACGTGTGCAAATCTGTCTCTGTTCTATGATGTCATCAGAAAGTGCATGGTATTGTTTGGGGAAAAGACTTCTCCTGTTCTCCTGTTCTCTGTTGTAGTGACAATTGTATCCTTTAAGATGGTCTTTAAGGGCATTGCCGGTATGTAATTCTGTTCCATCCTTACTAATGAACAAAATCTACTAGAAGAAATGTGATTGCAGTGTTTGCTTAATAGAAATGTTTGTAAAGAGAGGATTCGCTAACGCTTTTGGCTAAACAAGTCATTTGTACTGTTATTGTGTATTTGACATCTATGATTTCTAAGAGCATTTCATGTTGTTTCTCAGTTTTACCCTACTTCAACTGGCCTAAGTAAAGGGAGTGAAGTCAAACCCTCTTGTCTGCGTGGTCATTTTGAAGAGGAGTTTAGTCTGAATGTCGACTCTAGCAAGGCGTTAGAGGCAGAGCACATTACAGTAAAACGACAGCCTCTCAAAGACCAGTCTCGTGAGGAACTGGACAGCAAATAGAGCTATCCTCCAGAAACAGCTCAGCTCTAAGATTCAGCTGCAGATGTTGGCAAAATCCACTCGACAGCAACATGTCACAGAGAACCAGCGCATCAATGAAAACCAGATCTAATACATCTGGCTCCTCCAGGCATTCTAGGAGTTCAGCTGCAAGTAAGGCAGCTGCCGCACAAGCACGTGCAGAAGCTGAGGCAGCTAAGGCTGAAGCAGCATTCATGGATAAAGAGAATGCTCTGAAGTTGCAGCAAGCAGAACTAGAAGCCTCTATGCAGCTTCGAAAAATGCGTCTTGAAGCGTCGTTGGATAAAGTACGCATGGAAAAAAGGGCTGCAGCTACAGAAACAAAGGCAGAAGTTTTGGAGGCTGCAGTGATTCAAGATAATAACGAGACTCTTAGTGAAATAGATGTTCCTGCTGATGACCCAGTAACACGCACAAGGGAATATGTGAAGGGTACCACACAAACCATGCCCATTCTAGAAACCTCCAATGGTAACACAGAGATGAAGCTCCCTCAGCATTCGCTGACCATAGACTCTTATCCCAGGATCTTTACGCCAAGATCTGATGTACATACTCGAGCAAGCCCCAACCCAGTTGCAGTACCACACATCCAAACACAAACCACATACATAGTAGCAAATCTAAAGGAACATTTCCCAGGCAAAGCAGAGCAAAGTGACACTTACACCCCTAAACAAGAACCAACGGTCAGTTATGCTCAACAGCCTCTAGACAGTGGCTACACCAGCACCGCCTATATTACAACCCCAGACAACTTCAGTCACCCACATGACACCCACATGCCAGGAAAGGAGTCCACTGTATACTCCACTAGAAATGGAGCAGAACATGTCAGTGTCATGGTCCTGGGTCATTTTGACCCAGTGTTCTTAGTTTTCCTGTGGTTTTGTATTTCGTTCCTTATGTTCATTGGATTGTTTGGTTTGGTATTTGGATCCCCCCTTTGTCCATGCTGTTATTGTGGTGTTTGTTGTGGTACCGTGTTCCTGTCCTTTATGTTCTGTGTTGTCCTCATCCCCTCGTGTATTCATCCTTGTTCTCTGCCTCTCTCTCTGTGCTCTTCTCTGTGTACTTTGTTGTGTTTAAGGTCCTGTGGAGATCAGGGAAATTATTTTACTGCTATTGTTAAATAATCATCATCATTACCATTGCATTAATAATATAATTTACAGTATTGATATTGCATTCAGATGTTTAAACAGTGTGTGTGTCTTTCAGAAAGACTAAGTTGCAGGCTGACAGGAAGTTGCAGGCTTTGCAGAACTGAAACCGAAAGCAGAATCTAAGTGCAGGTTATTCTGAGGAGCAGGTTAGACGAGGCTATTTGAATAACTAGGGTATTCAAATTGTCTGTTATACTTTTATATTCTTTTATTAAGCTTTTAGTAGAGGTTCTTGATTAGAACATTTATTCAATATAGTACATATAGTTTCAGTTAGGTTGTTACACATAAGGATGAGCCTCTGTTCTGGTGAAAGGTCAGAAGTGCAACGGGTGAATTGAGAGAGCATTTGAGGACACACACACACACACACACACACACACACACACACACACACACACATACCCGTTTCTTGGGTTAGAGGGACAATTTCTGAAATTTTTGGCAAATCAGACTGGACATAGGGCTATGGGGACACCGGGTTCCAGAGGTGCTAGAGCTACAATATGCATATCAAAAATCATGAAAAAAATCAGCAAACCTATACACAACTTAAAATTTAAACATTTTCTTTGCTCAACTGAGATATAAAAAAGGCTATTTTTTCAGACATTCTGGTGGTTTGTAGAGACTTTTCTGTAGCTCGGTCTATAAGGACAGTCTGGTGTACAAGGTCAGTGATGTCATCATACATATACACAAAGTATAGTCTGTTCTGAAGGGACACATGGTGTGTAAAGCCAGTCTACTGTACACACACACACTGAGTTAATCTGGTTTAAAAGGACACATGGTGTGTAAAGCCAGTTCACTGTACACACACACACTGAGTTAATCTGGTTTAAAAGGACACATGG